>NW_020940355.1:10665200-10730065 GCF_900497805.2 Vombatus ursinus
TTTCAGAGAGCTGGTTGTTAAACATTTGCCAACATACCTACCCCCCCGTCTCTTTTCTCATCTGTAAAAAGAGGAGATTGGACTAGATCTCTAAAGTCCTTTCCAGCTCCAGATCCAGTTCCCAATCAGATTGTGAACTTCTCAAAGAGACCATTTCTTCTCTTTCATAACCCCTTAGTGCTGAGTACAGTATTCAGCACCTGATGGATTGAGGCTTTGAAGTAAAGTGAAAAGAGCTCTAGATTTGGAATTACAGAATTGCAGATTTTGATCCAGAAGGGACCTTAGAGGATCTGGTTCAACCTCCAACCCAAGTCCTCAGATGTGGGCTTGAATCCTGGCTCCTACTTCTTACCTGTGATACCTTAGGTAGGTTACTTGACCTCTCTGGGCCTCAGAAAAAGAAGGTACTGGGCTAAAAGAAGATAATCTTTGAAGTTCCTTTCAGCTCTAAATCTATGATCTCATGTTTGATTTTACTTATGTGGGATGGGAGGAAGACTCTGGGACCCTGACTGAATAAGGGTTACTTCCTTTGAGAGGGAGAGGCAGTTGTAAGTCTGATAAATATCTAGAGAGAAAAAAGTGGCTTGGAGCAGAGGAAGCCCGGACTCTTGGTGAGAGGCATCTTGGGGATGCACGCCTCCCTGAGAGGATTACAGTAAATGCTGCAAGGATGATGAAACTTGGTTGTCTGTTTAAAGAGGCCCAGAAAGGGACAACAAAAGCAGAGTTCTTCTAGCACTTAGTGGCAGGAAATGAGCTGGACACAGGTTCTTAAATATAAAATAACTAGTCCCATGCTGGTATAGTATTTACTTTTAAAAAATTGCCTTTTTAAGGGTTTCTTAGTAAATCTAATCTCTTCCTCCCTTTCTTTCTCCCCTTTTTTCTTCCCTTCCTTTTTTATTCTCCCATTTGATGCTATCTGTGAACTATTATGTAGGCATTAGGAAATGGAATTTTCAGCCAACAGCAGGAAAAGAGATGATATTCTCTCCATTTTGATCTCTTTTGATCTTTTAAACAGCATTCTGGATCTCCTCTCAAAGTCCTTGTTTGTCCACGATCCAGTTTAATTCCACATCCCTTTTAATTCTCATGACATGAATTTCCTAACACAGACTGGCTCCTTGTTGAGGAGAAGAAGGAGGAAGAGAAAGAGGCTCATTTTGCCCTTTTGAATGGTCTTCAGTTCTGGCTCTCCAGACAATCAAAAGTACCCTTATTTGCCACATGGTTGGCAACCTAGAACCAGTCAGTGAATTCCTATGCATACTTTACAATGGGGAGGGCTCTTACATTACTGATCCAGAAGCAGTTTCTCCTATCCAGGCTGGCATCAGGAAAACGATACTGCACCATCCCTGAAGGTGATGCTCCATTGGCCACATCCCCATTACATGTGCGCAGGTTATTTCTTCCAACACCATGCATGCTCTGTATCTCCAGTTCCTGGCACATACCGGACACTTGTAAATACCTGTTAATAATGACCAGCCATAATTCCAGAGTCCTCATGATGAAAAGTGCTATCCATCTCCTGGCAGAGTGAACTTAAAATATGGAGATATACATTTTTGGACATGACCAATATGAGAATTTGTTTTGCTGGATGATGTAGCTAGGTATTGAAGGCTTTGTTTTTCAGTTTAAAAAATATTGTTCAGTTGGGGTAGTGGCAAGAATTAGATTAGTAAAAATGTTTGTTACTTGAAAAAAACTCTCTATATTTTAAAAAAGATAAGGATAATGCCCTTTCTCTCAGCACTGAGGGGAAAACATGTTTCAAGCCACACTTTAAGTGTTATCTCTGTGGGAAACTTTCCTAGGCCCCAGAATGAAATATAATGGGTTCTTAAAATCCAGTTAGTGATCTCTCATTATGTCTTGATGGCTTGGATGGAGTAGATATATGTACCTCCCATGTCAAAAGCACTTGACTACAGTTTTCTTTTCCAGTCCAAAGAACTTACAAGGAGGATTTCCCAACTACTTGCAGTTGTCAGTGGCAAATTTTTACCTGCCTATATAACTTTTGCTACTAACAAAACTGACTTCATTTACTCCTCTCATCTTGTACTTCTCATCCCTGGCTTCCTGTTTCTCTCTTGTGCTGTCTCAGGAGGTGATGGGGGGGGGGGTCCTCTCATTGAAGGGTTCAGGTGAAGGTTAGATGACCACTTGTTAGTTATGTTGTGAAGATTATTATTTTTTGGGGGGGCGAGGAAGTAGATATATGTCTGTCTAGATGGCTTCTGAGATAGGTAGGCAGACAAGGAAGGCAACAGCCATTTATTAAATCCTTACTATGTGCCAGGCACTATGATGAGCTGAAGATACAAATACAAGCAAAAAAAAAAAAAAAAAAAAGGAAGACAGTTCTTGTTTTCAAGGAGCTTATAATAAAATAGGGGGATAAAACATGTAAAAGTGAACTGATGTTGGGGGTAGTGGTGTGAAGGAAGGTATCCATGGGAGAGAATTCGGATGAAGTCCAGAGAGTTAGAGATAGAGCCCTAGGAGGAGAGTGAAGGATGGTCAGCATGGTTCTTTCTCCAAAGTGGAGGCCCCATGAAGAATGAGAGAAGGGGCTGGCATTGCATGCCCCTAGGACTAGAAGGCCCAGGAGGCCCCAGATGCTCAGGGGAGTTCTAGCAGGATATTCTGATATTCTAGGCTTCTGATCCCTGTCCCTGCCAGCAGTAGCTGTGCTGAGATTGTGGACATTAGAATGACCTTCAGTAGAAAATTTAGATATTTACAAGTCTGCAGTGTGGTTTTCGAACATTGCTCATGAATGATGAATGCCCTGATAGCCTTTCCCCCATCAGACCTCTTTCTCTCTCTTCCTACCTTTTCAGTCTTTCATTATTTTTTTCCTAAAGCCTTCTCCCATCTTCTTTAACCATCCCCTCTCTTGGCTTGAAATATGTGACGAGAGTGGACTTTTAGATGCCTGCTTGTCTTACAATGTTGTTTTAGCTTTAATTTCTGACAGCTCTCTTCAGATATAAGAATTTAATACTATTTTAAAGTTCATATCTCTGGCAAGGTTAGATCTCTGAGGTCCTGGCTTCTCTCTCAGACTTGAAATTGTATTAGCATTTCAGTCATTCATACAACTGCTATCTTTCTGTGAGCCATAAATACTAGGCAAGAGATTTCGAGAGATAGGAAACTGTTTTTTTTTTTTTAAATATCCTCTCCTCTCCTTCCTTATTATGGTGCAGGTTTGTTTTCTTAACAGGGAATTTTTCAAGAGCTCTAAATGCTGTGACTTTATGGAATAAATGTAGTGGAAAAGGGCACACTTCCCAGGCAGAATATCCTTTTTACTCACTTTTGCTCCTCAGAGCTTTGCTTCCCAAACACACAAAACCTGTATTTGTGACTGCCAAGAGGCTTTCCATTGTGAGGGGGGAACGCATTGTAAATCATTCTTTCACAGTCAGTTAACAGGCAGTGTCTTTCTCACCAATAATTATGGTTTTGCTTTGAGTTGAGAAGGTTGTTTTTGGGGCAATAAATTGTGATGTCAGTTATCCTTCACTCCCTTTGCGTGTTATTCCTCAGTCGGAAATTGGTGTTCTTAACAGTTGAACCTCAGGGGTCTCCCAGGCTTTGCAGCTGAAATCTCAGAGTCCTCTGCTTTGGAGAGGGAGCCACATTTATAGAGAGCTCTTTTGTTTCCCACTTTAATGATAGGAAATTTGAAAGTGGGGGAAGGGTCCTTGGCCCTCCTAATAAAACTGAGTTTTTATGTTGGAGGATGTCACTGAGGTCTTACATTTAGTAAAAAGAAGTAAATGCTGAATATGTAGGCTCATGAACACCTGATTCTTTAGAAGACTATTTTCCTAGTTTTTCAAGGTCCTTCAGGTAGGCACTAAAAAACAAACACCCAGATGCATACTGAACAGTATCAAATCATGTGGTGAAATTCATCAGCCAGATTGTTTCAAATGGAACAATTATTAATTGTAATGGATCACAGAACATTTCTATCCTAGAATATCAAGTCTCATTTAATCGTACTGGATAGCAAGTTGTGATGAAATCATTTCAAATCTAAATATAAAACTGTATAATTGTTTCAGATGGCTTTGTTCTGGTGGGGATATAGGTTCTTTGGGATATCAGTTCTGAGAAATTTTTGATTAAGTCAGTTTGTTTCTGATCATGTCTATAAACTGGTTGCTAGGGGCAACTTCTTTCTTTGTATGCAGATTTCAAGCTAGTAATACCTGTTGTGAGAAAGAGGCTCTCTCTCTTTTTAATGAGAAAAGTGGAAAATAACTCTACTGGAAAATAACAATCTGGATGCATGTTGGCTGTGTAATATGGCTAAACTCTGTCTTTTGATTCTGTTAGTGTGGAGAAAGAAACAACAAGAAAGAAGAATATGTGGGAAGACATATAAATGCTTCTATGATTAGTTGAGATTAATCAGTGAAATAGTTTTCATTAGGGGAAGAAAACCACTTAGAAGCACTTTTGATGCTAAATTGGCCTGAAGCCTGGAGTCCTGGAGTTGTGTGAGTGTCCTGAGAAAGGCTTTGACTCTAAGGTAAGAAAAATTATAAGTGTTTATACATTTTAACTCTAAATTAAAAGAGAATTAGAAAGCGCAGTGCCTTGAGCATAGTAGGTATCTTACACTAAATAGACACTTAATAAAAATGCTTGTTGATTGATTGATGTTTATTGAATTGGACTGGCAACAATGAGGAATTTTAGAATTAAGATCTGCAGATATTAGGTATTGGATTAAGTTGATAACAACTAAAAATTAGTAAGAATGATACAAAGTTGTACCTAAATATTTATCTCTGAAATTCTTATTATTTTGGTATCCTTTTTGAAATGATGAAGTTTGATAATACACTTTAATGTTTAAAGTGGACTTTTCTTTAAAAAACAAATTCTAGTTAGAAAAAGGACAAGGTACTCATCATCTCAAGTAAGCAATGCTTTACAGAATCACAGAATATTAGCACAAGCAAGTTTAGAGATCCTCTAGTCCAGTAGTTCTCGAAGCATGTGCCATATGTATAGAGGAAGTTCTCTTTAAACGAGCCATGAGTTAGGTGGAACCTAGGCTTGGCAGTCACCTCTCAGTTTTCTGGTAATGTTCCTTATTTCTCACTGCAAATCATAATACTTGATATACTTGGGGGAGGGATTGGTTTAATCACTTTATTTTACAGATGAAGACTGAAGCCCAGATAAATTAAGTAGTGTCTCTACTTAATAAACCATAAATTAGAGAAGCAGCTGGGACTAGAAACCAGATATCTTGACATTCCTCTCTGTCATGCTGTTTCCACCTTCCATCTGTGGAAGACAAAATATAACCTGCCCTGAATCCAAACACAGTACCAGAATGGAAGGAGGAAGTAAACAGCCTGGAGTGCTGAACTTCCACACCTAAGCACATAAAGTGACAACAATAACATCACACAGCATCTTGATCACCTGTGTTTGAAAAAGTAAGAAAAACCATGCTCTCTCCCTTCCCCTCCCTACTTTTTTGTAATTGCCTTGGTCACAACTTATTCCTACATGCATTCAGTAGCTATTGTGAAAGAAGAATTAATGGGACTTGTTAGCTGCCACATTATAAGAAATAAAGGGAAGAGAAGTCAATGTTGCTATGAAGTTTTGAGTCTAAAATTTGGGTGAGAGGTTAGGCTTGAGATAAAGATTTTAGAATATCAGCATAGAGGATAATGAAGTCCAAATGAAGAACTGAATACTAGCTTCTTGAGAGAAGAAATTGTTTTATTTTTGAAGTCTATATACCCAGAATCTAGCACAGTGCCTGGCTTATAGAATGCATTTAATTGATAGATGGCAGAGAAGAGGTTAAAAAAAATAACAACAACAGAAACCCAAAGTTTAAATTTTTGGAAACACAAAATTTGGGGCAGGAGAAGGCGAAGGGCCAGCAAAGGAAAAGGCTCCTTCAGAGAGGGAGTAGGAAATGTAGAAAATTGGATTATCTTTGACAATGAAGTTAGCACAGTACCTGGCACATAAGTACCTGAGATGTTTGTTGAACTGAATCAAAGGAAGAGTTTCTAGAAGGAAGGGAAAGGAATTGTGATTTCATCAGTGAATAGAACTCCAAACTCTGCATGTCTTCTACCAATAAGAAGTTAAATGCCCAGGGTCATGCAATCAGTCAGCTAGTGTTAGAAGTGAAATTTGAATCCATATATTCCTGACTCCAAGCTCAGTAAGATATACACTATATAATGCTGCCTCTATGAGGAATTATTTAACATTGTGAAATATTTTAGAAAGATGAAAGAGAAAAGGACACTAGCAGAGAAATCTGGGAAGATTTGTATGAACTGATGCAGAGCAGAGTCAACTTTGACAGCTTTCCAAACTTTCATCAATTTGATGACCTAGTATGACTCCAGAAGAGTCATGCTTCCTCCTTCTTGGCAGAGAGGGAATACACTAGAAATGCAGAATGAGATTCTCATCTTTAAACACAATGCGTGTATTTGCTGTACTTGATTACACTTATTTGTAGCAAGAGAGAATCTCTGCTTTTGACAGATAGATAATTCCAGCAATTTGGATAATCTTTAAAACATCCAACAATCAATGAACAAGACTTTATTAAGAGCCTCCTACCTGCCAGGAATTATGCAAGCACTGGGGATACAAAGATAAAAATGAAAGAATCTCTGTTCTCAAAGAGTTTACATTCTATTGCAGAGACATTAAACAATATATACATAAACATATACATTTATATTTACATATATGTGCATGTATCATATATGTGTATACAGAATAAATACAAAGTAGTTTGGAGAAGGACAGTAGTAGTTGGGGGAAGGAGGAAATGTTTTGTGTAAAAATTGGTGGTTGAGCTAAGTATTTTTATTAAATTTTAAAACATTTTAATTTATTTTAAATTCAATTTTATTTAAGTTTCAGTTCCAAATTCTCTCCCTTTCCTGATCCCTCCCCTTCTCATAAAGAAGGCAAGAAATTCAAAACCCATTACAATTATGAAGTCATGCAAAAGAAATGTCCATATTATCCATGTTCCAAAAAAAAAGAAAGAGAGAGAGAGAAAAAATACGCTTCAATCTATGCTGAGTCCATTGGTTTCATCATGAATACTTTGGAATTGTGGTGGATTATTATGTTGATCAGAGTTACTGTCTTTCATAGCTAATTATCTTTACAGTGTTGCTGCCCCTGTCTAAATTGTTCAACTGATTCTGCTCACTTCACTTTGTATCAGGTCACAAAAGTCTTCCTTGGTTTTTCTGAAACCATTCCCTTCATCATTTCTTATAGCACAATGATACTCCATCACATTCATATACCATAACTTGTTCAGCCATTTCCCATTTGATTGGCATCCCCTAAGTTTCTGATTCTTTGACACCACAAAAGAGCTGCTAGAAATTCTTTTTTTTTTTCAGTGAGGCAATTGGGGTTAAGCGACTTACCCAGAGTCACACAGCTAGTGAGTGTTATGTGTCTGAGGCAGATTTGAACTCAGGTCCTCCTAACTTCATGGCTGGTGCTCCATCCACTGCGCCACCTAGTTGCCCCAAAATTTATTTTACATATGCGTCCTTTTCCTTTTTCTTTGATCTTTTTGGGGGTGTAGACCTAATAGTGGTACTGCTGGGTCAAAGGGTATGCACAGTTTTATAGCTTTTTTGGCATAGTTCCAAATTGTTCTCCAGAATAACTGGACTAGTTCACAGTTTCACCAAGATTGGCACATCCTCTCCAGCATCTGTCGTTTTCCTTTTCTGTCATAATCTGGATAATTGTAATCTCCAGTCACTTCTATATCATGTCTTATTGTAGGCCTGTGATTTGTTTCCCATCTTCCTCAGCTATTTACTCTTTCTGTGTAGGTGATTTATAATATAACCCAGTGATTGTTGTTGCTGTTTCTCCCTACATTGATCTTTTTCTTTCTTTCTTTTTTTTTTTAAAGGCAATTGAGGTTAAGTGACTTGCCCAGGGTCACATAGCTAGTAAGTGTTAAGTGTTTGGTCTGAGGCTGGATTTGAACTCAGTCCTCCTGACTTCAGGGCCGATGCTCCATCCACTGTGCCATCTAACTGCCCCTACATTGATCTTTATCCAGGTGTTCTCCACCATTCTTATCCCCTCTGGTTCTTGTGTTTTTTCATTGAGATCTTTTAAATATATAATGTATTCCATCATCTTTTACCTATCATTTCCTTTGAATAAGGTATACCCATCCAAAGCCCTATTCTAGCTAGGTGTTCCATCCTACCAGGTCTCAGTAATACTTATGACGTCAAATTTGCCTCTTTCTGTTAGGATCTCTAGTTCCTCTTGCTTATTTTCTAAACTGTTTATATACATGTCCAAAGTAACTAGATGGCCCCATAGATAGATAGAGCACTGTATCTAGAGTCAGTAAGAGGTTGAATCTGACCTTAGATGCTTCCTAGCTGTGTGACTTTAGGCAAGTCACTTAATCTCTCTTTCTGCCTCAGTTTCCTTCTCTGTCAAATAGGGATAATTGTAGCACATATCTATAAGGATTGTTGTGAAGGTAAAATGAAACAATATTTTAAAGTACTTTGCAAAATTTAAAGCACTATGTAAATGCTAGCTATTATTATTTGAGACCATAGGTTTTACTACTGACTCTTTTCTTGGATTTTGTAATATTTATCTTGCACATGCATAGGAAGTTTCCTCCCGCCATTCTTTTTAAAGTACATTTAATTATATTTGAGAGACACCAATTCTGTTATCATTACACTTTAAATCCTGGTTTAGAATTCCAAATCCCATTCTCAGGTGCCATCTTTGTAACTCACTTGCTGAATCATTTTTTTCTCTCCTCATCCCTTACCATCAATGGACAGTGATGAAAGAATCTTTGGCAATACTTTCTAGGTTCATTTTGGCAGTACCAGTTGTGTTCACATGAATCACCAGTTTTATGAAGTAATTATACAGTAGAAAAATTTTAATAGACAGATATATATCAATACTAAGGTCTACTGTTTTTAAGAAAGCAATTCTATAATAAGTATTGAGTAATCATTTGGTTGGTCCTGGTAATTGACTGTGTCTACCTTTTGAGAAATAGCCTAGCTAAGTGTGGAGAGTTTCATTATCAGTACAGTAGTTATTAGGTGATGAATTGACTGGGACAATCTATGAAAATAAAATAAAAATACAAAATGGTTGTCAGTTCCATGTATCTCCTTTCTACTCCTGCAGGGGCAATGACAGAATATTGGAAAAATGAGACAGAGAAGGGGCAAGAAGTCATACAACTTTTAGAACACTTGTCAATATTAACTTGATTGTTAATACCCTAAGTGTTTTATTCTAGTTTAATGATGAGTGAGTCAACACACGTCTGGAGGACTTTATTGTTTGTTTGTTTGTGTGTGTATGTGTATACACTTACATATATACATGTACATACACATACATATATGTACTTTGGGAGAGGGAGAGAGAAAGAGAAAGAGAGAGAGAGAGAAGGAAAGGTAGACAAGGAGGAAGAGAGAAGGAGGAGATTCTTGCTGGATGAGATACAATTCAGAGGTGAGTGGGAAATAACTTAGGGATTGATTATCAAGGTATTCAAAAGAGAGGAGGACATAAAATTTTTGGAAATTATATTCCATAGTAGGACACGTCTTTGCAGTTACACTATTGACTGAGACATGCAAAGAACACGAGATTCCATTGTATTAATTATTTATTATTGTATGAAAAAAATCTGGTTTGGTAGAATAAAATTCTGCTATTAGGTGTCTCCTCTGACAAGGTATCTTTCATGAGTGAGTTGAAAATCTTAATTGATTTTTAAAAAAAACTTAACAGAAAAAAACTTTGTTCACTGATCCTCTGTTATTAATATGAAGCAAGCAATAAAACAGGGAGATGTATGCTTACCAAAGGTACTTGCCATTTTTATGGAAGGTATCTCCCCAAATGGAAGAGTAATTCCTTAGAGATGATGAGGTCCTCCAGATGCTCTTGTTTGTGGATGATATTCTTACTGATAATATCAATCCCCAGAACTTTGCAGAGTCTCCTAATTGAGATCCATAATCATTTAAGAGAGCTTGACCCAACTATACACACAAAAACAAAATAAAACAAGTTAAGTGAACAATGTCTATTATCTATCATTTGCTATTAGATGAATAATCCATAGAACTTGCCCATCAGCACATATGTCTTGGATGAACAGCACAGAGAGACAATTAACTGGCTCCAGATATGAAAAGAAGGAAGAGAGCGGAATAAATTGCCTTTGGAAAATAGTGAAGCATTTTCTTATCTGCCCAACTTTTCCCTAAAACGTAGGCCCATTTCTTAAGCATCAGTATTCTACCAGTATTACCAGGAGATTACAAATTATGGAATCTCACTATTCCTGGAGAATTAAAGTTTGGGGTTTACCTAAAGGAGAATGGAGAAGACCATGGTGGGTATGAAGAGGCTATAGTATATTAAAAATGGAGCAATGTGCAAAAGTGTCATAAAAGATATTATGATAGAAATTATAATTAGAAAAGGAAGTGGGCTGATCATGTAACAAGAAAGATGGTAATCCGATGGGCAGCCCAAATGCTCCATTGGTTGGTATCGATGAAATGTTAAGAAATCTAGAAGGAAGTTTCCAGCCCATTATGGAGACCAACTGAAGAGGATTCATACACAGGAAGATGTGGAAAAGAGTTGCACAGGACAGACAGCATTGATGAATTTCAATCTGTACTGTTCAAGGGAGAACTCATATGCATGAGATCACAGATTCATCAAAGTATCAGGGTATGTAAGCTTCTCCAATGGGCAATTTTATTTCAGAAGGGGTAACTTTTCCAGTAGGAACCATGTGCCTTTCTGCAAGTTCAATTCAAATGCACATTTTAAATGCTGAAAGAGGAATTGATGTTGATGAGAAAGAGCAGGGATTGTCTTTTACCTTTCTTGGTATCCCTGGCACTTAGCATGATGCCTGGTGCACAGTAGGTGCTTAATACCACTTAGTGGAGTATTTGAAGCTTCATAGGTGGCTCGGTGAGTACCAATGTGTCTAAAATCTGTATACCTTAATCTCAGCTACAGGAAGCATAGGGTACACTGCTGTTAATTTTTGTTTCTTCCTAAATTAAGGTAGAGAACCAAGACTCACTCATTGACAGAAACAATCCCTCTCCATCTCACCTTCACTCTTCAAAGAAGAAGCCTTCAGATCTACTCTCTCTGCCCATCTTCAGCTCCATTTTCACCAAATCATAATCAAATTGAATGTAACTTTATTCCTTGGACTTTTATTAGCTAGTTACTTCACATTCTTAGTGAATTTGCCTAGGGCAGATAAGTCAGAGATTGATTTGTTCCACAATGGTGAGCACCCTCTGTTCCCAATGTCCAAGAATGTCTTACCAAGCCTGAGCAAAGTCCTGTTGAAATTCTCACTTGCCAACAGCCTCGTGCTGGCTCCACTGTCATTCACCCAACTGCTTGAGAACAGTAACCAGCGCATGTTTATGTTTCTGCAGAGCGATCTGATTAATAAATGGAGCGGAGAACGCTAAATAGGTCTGTCATTAATCTTGATAGTTAGCTGAATCACAACTGTACTAAGCAGCTATAGGAAGGAAAGGATGTCTTGCTTGATTATTATTATTATTTTTAAATCTGGGAAATAGCAGGTTTAATCAGAAATCGTAAGTTGAAAGCAGGCTGGGATAGGAGAGTGGATTTATAGGAATTCCTAACTTTTTGTATCATGGACCTCTTTGACAGTCTGATGAAACCTATGGACCCCTCTCAGAACAATGTTTTTAATGCATAAAATAAAATTTATAGGATCACAAAAGATGCCAATTATATTGAAATACAATTACAAAATTTTTTTTTAAGTTCGTTGATCTAGGTTGAGAAGCCCTGGTTAGAATGTAACTGGTGAATTCTGACATGACCCATGAGGGAAACTGGCAAACAATCCCTCAGTGAGTTTCTAGACCCCATATGAATACGATGGCTTTTTCTCTTAAATGGCCAAGATCTTCTGACCTTTCCAGATTGGCCCCATAAAAAGAGGTCTTGAAATCTCTTAAGAAAGGACTATTTTCATGTCATTTTCATCCTCATTTCCCAGAGTCGTAAGTTCAAATAAAAACCAAGTCTGGATAGGACAGCATAGAACTGGGAGTGGGTAAACTTGGATTTTACTATTGTTTTTGCCACAGGCTTGCTGTACTGGTACTTCATTGCCTCTCAGAGCTTAATACTGTGGAGGCTAGTTGTCAGCCTACCTCTCACCAAGGTGTGCTGAGGATGACTGAGGTGATGCCAGTGAAGTGCTTTGAAATCCTTGCACAGAAAAAGCAATATGAACAGAGTTTTATCCTCAACATGAAGTCATGGGATAATTGTTTCTTTGAAACACAGAAAAAGCTGAAAAGGTTCCCACAGTAGTGGCTGGGGCCTGATGTAGGATATGACCAACTTCCCCACACCCACTGTTTTCTGCATTTGGTACTTGCAGAATCAGGCAGCCCCCGGAGTTTTTGTTTCTTTGGACACTTAATTTGATTTATCTTGGTATGGGTTAGGCTGGATGATGTCAAACGGCCAACAAATCCTCAATTGTTTCTGATGAGAAGAGGTAGCTCAAAGGCAGCTCTCTGGCTACTTAATTATCCTCAGTGACAAGGAAAATGAAGCTGGGATTTGAATAGTATATTTGCATATGGAGACAGCTTTGCTTCTGTTCGCTTTCTCCTAAAACCCTCAGAAGAGTCCGAGGAAACAGGTCAGTGGTTTTTAAAAGCCACTTTTCATAGTTGGGCCAAAAGGAGGCAGATTTCAAGGAATTCAGACCTTCTGTGTCCTTGCTTATTTCTGTTCTCTGTTTAGCCCCTCTATGTTGATCCTGTGGCATCTTTGATTTTAAATCTTTGTACTTAGACATCATTGTCTCTCTTGTATCTCTTTCTCAGCTAGATCTGCTAGGACAGAATTTGATCTTGGCCCAGACAAATGCTAAGAGTCATAAAGATTTCATTTAATGCCTTGAGACTGCCTCTCTTCCATGCAAGGAAAATCTGTATCTGGAAGAGGCTGTTGGCAGACTATCATTGCTTGAGACCAAGCAAATTATTTTCTTTTTTCTTTGTATAATCAACAATGGCATGGAGAATGGAAATTCTCCAATGGTTAATAGACTCCTTTCTTGCTTATTCTTATTCTGAGTGACGAAAATAAAGACTTTTTCAAACTTGAGGGAAGGGACTGTAACTTGTTCATATCCCCCTCCATATGTAGCATGATGCTATATCCATAGTAAGTACGTCATCATTTTTTAAAAACTGAATTTTGTTTTGGAGAAATGATACACAATAGAATGAGGATGGGACTGTGAATCTGGAGGCCTGTGCTAACAGTTTCACTAGTTGGGCAGCTAGGTGGTGCAGTGGATAGAGTACTGAAACTGAAGTCAAGATGATTCATCTCTCTGAATTCAAATATGGCTTCAGATACTTACTAGCTGCGTGACCCTGGGCAAGTCACTTACCCATGTTGGCCTCAGTTTCCTCCTGTGTAAAATGAGGTGGAGAAGGAAAGGCAAACCACTCCAATATCTTTGCCAATAAAACCCCAGATGGGGTCCTGGAGAACCAGACATGACTGAAATGACTGAATATCAACATTCCACTAACTTGCTCTAAAACTTTGGGCAAGCCTCTCTGGATCTTAGTTTGCTCATTTGTTAAGGAAAGGGGACAGACTAGATGATTTCTGAAGTATGTTTCCAGCTCTAATATTCTGTTCCTCTATAAAAAATGTACTGAAGCAGCCCTACATGGGCCCTCTCTGTCCTCCCAACTGTCCCATCTTTGATTGGGTTGGACAACTAGTGTCCAAGTTGCTTTAGGGGATAGGGGTTATTGCTCCATATCACTGTATTTGATGAACATTTCAAAACCCACAATGACAACCATAACAACAAAAACACTAATAGTTCACTTTCTTTCTTTATTGAGTTTTTATCCATAGTGCTAAAGCGCTTTTCAGATACTATTTCATCACTGAAGTAATATTGTTCTTAGTGAGACCCAAGTAGAGGAAAGGTTCTGTCACCCATTATAGAAGGGGAAAGTGAAATACCTGAAGGAGAAAAAATTTTTCAGGCTCCCAAAGTGAGGACTCTAGCATAATACTCTGAATTATTGTCTAGAACCCAATCTTTTACATTCCATGCAAAGCTTACATTTTTATGGAACAGGTCAAATCATGTGACTCCTCAATAAAATCCAGTGGTTCTCTGTTTCATCTAGAATCAAATGTAAATTTCTCTGAAGGGTATTTAAAGCCTTTCACATTCCCCCAGCATTACTCTTCACCCCCCTCCCTCCAGAGAGCCATCCTATATAATAAATAATATTTTTTAAAAAATGAAAAGAGAAAACAAGAGAAAAAAATCAGCAAAACTGATTGATAAAACAAAAAGGCCTGAAAATACGTGTAATGTACTATGGATCTCCTACCTCTGCAAAGAGGTGAGATGAGGATGTCTTCTCATATCTCTTCTTTGAGATTATACTTGTAATGGAAATAATAATACAACCGACATTCATATGTGAACATTCAGCCATGCAAAAGTTATTTAAAGGAGACTGGCCTGACTTATAAAGAAAGTAATGGAAAATTGGTTGTCTAATTACAGCTGAAAACAATAGAAAAAGTACTAATTCTTCTTCAGTGGATCCCTGTGAAACTAGGGTATGTTAGATAAAAATCCTGAATAGAGAATCTTTCCAGTGGATTCCTGCAAATGCATAGGGAACCAAAAATATACCCTGAATGAGTACCCTCAGTGTAATGCCCCATCTGCACTACCACCCCAACTGTCACTCATAGTTTGGGTCCTACCCAAGATATAGGTATTCTGTGAGTCTGTACCTCTAAAATGATAATTCATTAGTTTCCACCGGCACATTCACCTTTAATAATAAGCCAGTTGGCAAACTGGCTTAGCTCAAAACTTAGCTCAAAACAAAGGCATTAACTGAGATGGCATAGCATAAGTATTAGTAACCAAATATTAACACCCCCCCACCAAACCTGGTACACATTCTTCCACAAATATACACAGCTGGGTGAGAAGAGTAGGTATGTCCATAGGGAACATATGTGGCCAAGGCAACTCTCACCTGTGGTATTTCAGGGCCCTAATGTCTTTTCTCTTCTTTTGACATCTTCATGCTTCCCTCCCTGGGCACAATGTCTCCCCTGGGCAGGTCATTTCCCTCAGTTTCCTGAGCCTGCTGCTCTTTGATGCTCAACCCCTGAGCACTCCTCAGGGAGCACTTAGAGCTAGATGCAGAGCTAGATTTCTTTTTTTATATTTGTCTGAGGGATGTGGTTTATCTTCTCAGCGAATTACAGACATTTCCTGTCTGGTGTTAGTTACATTCATCCAATGGCCAAGGTTCTATAATCCTCTAAAGCTGATTGAAGAACTTATACTTCCTAAAAGAGTCAAGAAATATGAATACTTCTTTATGCTTCCTTTACAAGCTGTGAATGGACCACTACCTTTTTGGTGTCTTTTATTGGCCCCAAATAGGATATGTAGGTTGGCCATTTAAGGTCTGAAACAGATAAAGTCTAACATGATTTTTTCCCCTAAACTCTTACACTGATGTTGAAACTGAGTCCCAAGGAGGTTGTGACTTAACGGTGGTCAAAAAGTTAGCAGATCTAGAATTTGAACCCAGATCTTTAAATTCCAAATGTGTCCCCATGTCTACTACACCATAAGACTTAAAGATAGAAGAGACTCTAGAAGTCATCTAGTACAACCTTGTTATTCTTCTAAGAAAAATAATACTTTCCCCCAATTACATGTAAAGACAATTTTTAACATTCATTTAAAAAATTTTGAGTTCCAAATTTTCTCCCTCCCTGAGACAGTAAGGAATAGGTTATATATGTTCCATCATGGAAAACATATTACCATATTAATTATGTTGTGAAAGAAGACATAGACCCAAAGGAAAAAAAAGCATGAAAAAATATAGAAATTGAAAAATAATATGCTTTGATCTGCATTCAGACTCCATCAGTTCTTTCTCTGGGGTAGAAGCATTTTTCATCATGAATCTTTTGGAATTGTCTTGGACCTTTGTGTTGCTGAGAATAGCTAAGACATTCACAATTCCTCTTCTTACAATATATTGCTGTTACTGTGTACAATGTTCTCCTTGTTCTGTTCACCTCATTTTGCATCAGTTCATATAAGTCTTTCTGAGTTTTCCTGAAACTTGCCTGCTCATCACTTCTTATAACATAATAGTTTTCCATTACAGTCACGTAACGCAACTTGTTCAGTCATTCCCCGATTGATGGGCATCCCCTTAATTTCTAATTTTTGCCACCACAAAAGAGCAGCTTTACACATTGCTGTAAAAATTTTGTATGAATACGTCCCCCCTTTTTTAAAAAAATCACAATCTTGTTATCTTGCAGATAAAAAAGCAAACCAGAGCTGTAGAAATTGAAACTTCAGAGTTGCACAAGTAATAAATAGTAGAGACAGGATTCAAATCCTTATCTTCTGACTCCACAGCTGGTGTTTCCTACTGTGCCAATGCATGCTAACCCAGCATCCCTGTGACTTGCAAATTATGCTTAGAATCTTGAATTTCTCACATTTTGACAACACTATTGGCAGAATGCTGACATTTGGAGAGCTGCTTTAAAGAGGTTCAAGCCACTTTTGCAAACATCTATACTTGTCCTATTAGGTGGTAGAGATGGGACTGTTTTTGGACCTGTAAATCCTCTCTACCTTAACTTTCTTACAGAAGTTTTAGTGACTCGTCCATGGCCTCAAAGTAGGGATGTGGAATGAAACCAGGTTCTTTGAATGCAAACCTTTGCCTTTTCCACTGACTATTTTATCCTGCATTGGTTTTTAGTCTGTCAAAAACAGGTGGAGATTCTGCCTTCCCTCATTACTCCAGAAATTTGGTTGTTGGGTGGTAAAACAGAGAATAACCAGGAAAAGTGTGATGAATATTAGCCAAGGGAAATCGTGGGCTTATGGTCTGAACATCAGACATGTACCCAAATGGTGAAATGCATTTATCTGTGCAGCTCTCTCCTTAAAGGAAAGCAATAGGAGTTTCATCATGAAAACCATTTAAAAGCCAAACTGGACAAGGTTCTTTAGAACTTGTGGTAATTGGCAGAGGGGTGGACAAGATGACCCAACCTGTGTCTTCCACCACTGACTTCAGTTTCTAAATGACACAGACAAGAAAGAAAAGCAAACTCTATTTGTCTGCAAGTATTGGTCGTGTCTCCCTGGCTTTTTCCCATGATCAAAATGGAAAAAAAATGTTAATGGTTCAGGTTCATTGCCCTTTATGTAGGGGGCAGTCAAACACCAAACAACCCAGAGAGTTGAAAAAGAACATCAGAAAGGTTGCAGGCTGACCCACTTCAAATAATCTAAATCCTCCTTAAACTTTCTGTGACTGCAGTTAAAGTGAGAAAGGGCTATTAGCTGGCTTGTGTGGACTGTCATATAATGGCTTATTATTCCCTGGGAAGGAGAGAATGTTGATCAGATGTCAGAACCAGTCTTCTTCTCATTCCCTTCAGACAGAGATGTAAAAAGAAGCAAAGAAAAAATGAGAGCCAGGTCGAGTTAACTGTTTGTGCTACCTCCTTGAGATTGTAGACTCTAACCTTGAAAACACCAAAGACAAACCAAAACAAAAAATGTACTAATAATGCACTAGGGAAAACCTATTAACTTTGTAAAAGTCACTCAGGCTCACCTCTAATAATCAGCTGGATTTTTCTTGGTCTAGTTAGTCTTTGGCAGATTGAATGAGTACTGGTATTAACAATAATGTCACAAAGCATGCTGATAAGCTTTGTGCATTGGATGAATACTGCACTTAAAAAATGCCACAGGGATATTGTAATCAATCTGAAATACATATCATATTTTGCATCAACCATGGTGATGTTGACCTACAGTAATCTTATGCAGCTAGGTGACACAGTGGATAGCTCACTGTACTTAGAATCAGGAAACCTGAGTTCAAATTCAGCCTCAGACACTTAATAGCCATGTGACCCTGGAACTGAATCTATGTGTGCCTCAGTTTCCTCATCTTTAAAATGGGGCAATAATAGCATCCATTTCCCAGGGTTGTGTGAGGATAAAAGAAGATAATTTTTGTAAACCTTAAAGTACTAGATAAAATCTGAGGGGGTGATCCATCCTAGCAAAAACTTTTTTTTCAAAGTTAAGAAATATTCCATAAGTACACCATTCTATATCCTATGGAGAATACAAAAAAGGTAAAAGGTAGAGTGCAGATTCTAGTTGAGGAGATAAGACTAACATTATGCAAATTAGAAGGATATAAGATGATGTACAGGCAGGAGTGTGCTATTAAATATTTAACAACAGCTCTTTGGGGGGGTATGTTACACAGGACATATTTTAAAGTTTAATCTGCAATGTTAACATTTTCTCCATCACTTTTAAAAGTCTAGACAATTAAAACACAATCAATCAACCTCTGATTTGTAATGTTTGCTGATTTCCAAAGTACACATGCTCATACTGATAATTTAACAATTGAATAGCAGGATCCAATTAGAGGTGGCTCCAGTACACCCTTCTCCCCATTACAGGTGCACACTGATAAAGGTTGCCACTACCTATGTTATTTTGCAATAATGCCATTAATAGGATCATTCTATCATATAGCTGGATATCCTATCATATCATAGCTGGAAGGCACTCTTGAGGACACCTAGTCCAATCCTGTCTTTTTTACAGATGAGGAAACTGAGACATACAGAGGCTAAGTTGTTTGCCTTGGGTCACATAGGTGGTAAGTGGCTGGAGCAGGATTAGATCTTCTAACTCCAAAGAGCTCTTTCCATATCCCCTTCCTATACTTCTCTAAATAAACTCGGCTGTAAAGTCATGAAGCCTGGCACTGACAGGCATAGTGGAGAGAGCACTGGACTTGTAATCAGAAGATGTGGGTTCTAGCCCTGGTTCTGGTACTAGCTATGAGGCTGAGGTCATGTTGCTTCCCTCTCTGAGCCTCTGTTTCCTCATCTGCAAAATGGAGCTAATTCTATCTGTGGCTTCTACCTCTTGAGGTTATTTTGAAGAAATTGCTTTGCAAGTAGCAAAATATAACAGTTAAGATGATAAATGTTTGGCCAATTACATCAAGACAAAGAGTACTGAAGGGTTGTGACATCTTCACCAGTATCTTCAATATTTCTCCATGCCATAAAAGGAAAACATTTGGGGGTAGTATCAGTAGGTAGAAGGGCAGAAATAAATTATGTTAAATTTTTAAAATCAATTTTAACCTTGTCTACGGCTTCCTTTCTTTTAGTATTTTCAAGTTAATAATAATTGAAATTAAATGATGATGATGATGATGATGAAGATGATAGCTGGGATTTGCATAGTGCCTTAAGGAAGGCCCCATGTGTAGCCAAGCCTACCTGTGGCATTTGGCTCAAAGGGAGGCAGAAGAGACATCTCTAGCCTCTTCTCCTCCAACCCTTCTTCAAGGATGACTACATTTCCTGCCAAGAGGGGAAGCAGGAAGTAAGGCCAGAGGTTGCCACTTTATTCTCCTCAAAGAGAGGGGATATCAGGCTAGAATTCTGTCTGTCTGCTTCTTTACATATTGTTAGTCTAGGAGAGGTTCAAGGAGTGACGGATAATTTTTAGCCTAGACTTATATAGGCGTTTTTTTTTTTTTGAGTTGGGAAGACCTAAGTATCTTCATAGATGAGAAGTCATGATAAAAGAGAGGTCCACTGTAAGTGTAAGTAAAGGTTGAAGGTGAAAGAAGGAAAAATAAAAAGCGATAGTAAGATCAGAAGTAACTGGAAAGGAGAATTTTATTGGAGGTGATGCTGCCACCAAACTTGTATGTGGTTAAAGGAGGGTAAAGAGAGAAAGGAGCTAGAATCAAGGAGGTGAAAGAACTCTAACTAGGGTCATTAACATGAATAATGATGTTCATAAACCTGATGGCAGAAAATTGGGTGGAGAGGAAGACATAACAGGTGCTTGGGTGCGGCTAATGGCCAAGAAGCAGCAAATGTTCCCCACTCCCCAGACAGTGAGAGACACCCACCCTCCAGTTTTCTTGCATTGCTGAGCTTCAGCAACTTTCTCAGAAAAGCCAGGTAGAAGTAATTTACCACCACACCCACCCATCAACTCACCCAGCTTGTAAACAGATTTGGGTGGGTGTGCCTATATGCATGCATCTGGAGGATGGGGTTAGAAAAAGAAGAGCTCAGGGCAGTGAGACATGATAAATTATTTCTTCAATTTGTCTCTAGCTCTAAATACCAAGCTTCCTCTTTTATATGTCTCCCCATTCTCCATGCCACCCCTAATTCCAAGAATATATCTCTATCTATGATTATACATACAAAAAGGAGAATTAGAGGATGGTATAACTGCTATTTACATGTGTAAAACAAACCCAGGAATAGTATAACTAACTAACATTTACATAGTGATTTAAGGTTTGCAAAACACTCTTTGATAAGCTTCAAATTGCTCTAAGACTTTTAGGACCCCCGGTACTATCTCATTTGAAACTTCATGACAACCCTATAAAATAGGTGCTATTATTATCATCATTTTATAGATGAGGAAACTGAGGTTCATATAATATTTAGAACTGGAAAGAACCTAAAAGACCATTGAGTTCAACCCCCTCATTTTCAGATGAGAAAATTGAGACAAATAGAAATTAAGTGACTTGCCCAAGGTCACATAGCTAATAAGTGTCTGAGGCAGGATTACGTCTGACTGACTCCAGAATTTGAGTCACTTTGATACCTAACGGCCTCTAGTTAACCTCAGTTGTACTATCAGGAGTGACCAGATATTCTTTCTCCCTAGGAATCCATTTCCCTTTGGACATATAGGAGGTAGTGGGGAGACCCATCTCACCATGTCACTTTGCCCATCCTAGCCTCCTTCTCTCTCTATCCAACATGAGTAGCACTTGACAAGTTTTGTTCCTCCAAACCCAAAAATTGATTGCTGATCATTTCCCCTTGTTCTATCCATTCTTTCTCTTAGCAAAACTGGCCAGACCTTTGGAGAATGGAAAATTGAGCTTAGTCTAAGACCGGATCAGAAAGGGAAAGAGTCTTAAGAGCATGTTTTCTCCATCAGGGGGCTAGCGAGCCAAGCCTGAGCTTTTGCATGTGCTTGAGGTGTGATGTATAAAAATAAAACAAAATTTATCTTTGAACTGTTTTTTGGAACCTCCAAAAAGACTCCGAACATCAAAGGGACTTCTGAATATAGATGATTTTATCATTGCCTTGTTAGTTCCAGTCATTATTAAGCATTTTGCTTGAATCACCTTCTGAAAAAGAAAGGAAACCCCAAACCCAAAGCACATTGTCAGCAAATGGACCCCAACGCTCCAGCACACACGTGCCCAGCATATGGCCTCCATACATCCTATGGTTCAGTGAAATAAAACATTACAGGCTCACATTGGAGCTTGTGGTGCCAGGCACACTGGGTGTCCAGAATACAGTGAGGCTACTTCTTGTTTGATGTCCATGTGCCCTCTCCCAGGCTGCTCCCTAACCTCAGGGGGAACACACAGAAATCTTGACTTTCAGGCCTAGAGCCAGCTCTAGGGAAATGCAGCTGTGCCTTCAGCCAGGCCTGCTGCTGAGTGGGCGGTTCGACCTCTCAGACAGGATGGAGTTTGCTGCTGCCTATGCTCCAGTTACTGACTGGGGGATAGTGTGTGGACTTCCTGGCTGCACCCCCAATTAAACCATGCACTTGTACAACCACCAGGATCATCTCACCTAGTGAAGATTTCCAATGCCTTAAAGTCTCAAATGGAGAAGGCCATTTCTCATTCTCTGGTACAATTTGTCGCATTGGACCCTGGGCAGTTCAGCAGTGGGTGAGGAGCTGCCTCAAAATACACATGGGACAGAGCTGCAGCCCCTGATATCCGATAGGACTTTGTCCTCCTGACCTACACTCAAAGAGGAAAGAGTTTTAAGGCACAGGGCAAACCTTTACATGAGTGAATTGTGCTATCTATAGATTAACAGCTGTCTTAGGTCACTTGACAATACAGGGGGAGAGAAACAGTGAGAAGGGCTCGTGTCTAGTCCAGCTCAAGCTGACTTCCAAAGGGTCAGAGAGATACCTGACCCTAAGACTTCACCAGAGGTATATAAAACAAACGTTTAGCCAGATGCTGTCGTTCATGGTAGCTTCTTGTTTTTGTTGATAAGCCTAGTCCTGGGGTTAGGAAAAGAAGCAAAAATATTTAAAGCCAAGAATGCAATTAGATGAATAAGACTGACGTAGCTTTCTTCAAAAAAAACTCCACCCACATTCTGAGTTTTAATCAATAATTCTGTTAAGTTCTGTTTTATTTGGAAACTAAATAAAGCTACTGAGTGGGTGACATTTTTTTTTTCCATTCAAAAAGACCTAGAAAGAGGTTGAATTGAAGAGGAACTGAGAAAAAGAATGAAGTCTGAACTAAATCTCTATAAATTATCACTGTTAACCTAACACCTTTTCACTAGGAGCATTCATCCCCCATATTGTACTGTTGTTCTAAACACCTTTACAATCATTCTGATTCTTTGGCCCTAATGAAGGGAGCCCCAATCAAATCTCACATAGTACTGAAATCTATTGCTAAAAGCAGATGCAGTGTTTTCCAGAAATAAATGTGCTACATAGACCCTTATTTATTCCCTATGTCAGAAAAATATGAAGAGAATAAATTAACCTCTTTGGTTTTTTTTTTCTTTTTTAAATTAGGCAATTGGGGTTAAGTGACTTGCCCAAGGTCACACAGCTAATAAGTGTCAAGTGTTTGGTCTGAGACTGGATTTGAACTCAGGTCCTTCATGACTTCAAGGCAAGTACTCTATCCACTGTGCCACATAGCTGCCCCACTCCTTTGCTGATTATCCATCAATAAGTGATTGTTTCAGTAGTGATCATCCTGACTTGTAAGTGTTAAGTACAAAACTCAAGAAAATTAAAATGCCCAGACTCTTAAAAATCTGAGGGCAAATGGCTTCATACTTAAAGTCAGAACACATATGACACTGGGACTCATGGCATATCCCAAACATCATACTCATTGATTGTTTTTCACCATTGAGATTCTCTCTACTCCCCTGACCACTCCAGGGAAGTCATTTTCAATACAATCAGAACCAGGTGAGCTTGTAAAGAACTTTGTATTTGGAGTCAGAACCTGGGACCATACACTGGCTTTGCCACTTACTACCTTGTAGTGACCTTCAGTGATCTCCATCAAGTCCCTTAACCTCTTAGAATCTCAGTTTCTTCATCTATACAATGTAAGATGTCCTCTACATCCTTTATTGGTTTTAAATCTATGAGCCTATGAATTATTTAGGGAGGAAAAAGGGTTCCCTCCAAAAGACAGTGTACCTCTTGGGAGTACCTCATCTCCCCTTTTTATAATGTGAATACACCTTCCCTACTAATGTGTGTTTCAGCAGGTAGATTTCTCATGCATATTCTGTAAGGCAGCTTTATGCCAATTAACTTGTAAGCCAGGTCTTTATAGTTATCTTTAGTTTTATATCCTCTGTCTTGCCCCTGGGGACTCAAACAAGGATATTTTCTCTTCTACTCCCCTGAAATCTAAGAAAGTTCTATAGGGCCAACTCTTAGAAAGAGATGAAAATTGCTCCCTTTCTTTCTGCAGACATTGAGACAGAACTGATTGGGCAATGCTCCCAACAGCTATTCACAAAACCTACTTGAATTAGTCTCTCTCTCTTTTTATTTTTCTAAGCACACATACCTGATCAATAACACTAACCTCTTCAACCCTGATGGGACATTTCCCCATTGTTTCTTTCAGCTTCCTGAACATCCTATCATGGCACAGTCATGCCTCTTCATATAGGAATATTTCTTCTCTTTGCACAATATTTAGGCCTTTGGATTTCTCATGCTGGGCCACTACATTCCCAAGTGAAAGTTACCATTTCAGTTCGGTGCTTGCTTCCTCCTGATCTTTTCAGGATGAAATTAACATTTAAACCCCCTATTTTATACTTCAGTGACTCCTTCCCTGGCAGAGGGTGGTTGCTCTTAAATTCACATGTAATTTTTAAGTGTAAGGGGACTTCTGTCACAAGTAGGTGAGGCAGCTCAGGGGAGTGGATAGATAGCATGTTGGATTTGGAATCAAGAGGACTAGGGCTCAAACCTCATTTCCAGCTCTCATTAGTACAGTGACCATGAGCAAATCAGAGCCTCAGTTTCCTCATTTATAAAATGAGAATAATAGGAATGTGTTTAGTACCAACTACTTTACCAGGTTATTGTGCGGTTCAGATGACATTATGTAAAGAAAGTTCTTTATGAATGCCAGTTCTTGCTAGTGTCTAGTGAAGCACCTGGTGCAAAATAGTTACTTAATGAACGTATGTTGAATTGAACGGATGCACATCTAGAGAATATGAAATAGTCTTATTTTCACTGTTTGAGAGACGGTGTGGTATGATGGAAAGAACACTGGAAGCTCTAGTCTGGCTGCTTTGTCATTAATTAGCTGTGCAACTTCAGGCAAGTCACCCAACTTCTTCAGTTGTTAAAAGAGTTAGTCAAGAAGAGGGGTTCTTCCCCAAAAGGTCCATGAGAGAGAAAATTGTGTCCTTCATCCTTTTGGCAGCCTGTGGATTCCTTTTCAGAATAATCTTTATAAATACATAAAATAAAATGCATAGCATTACAAAAGAAATCAATCGGGGCAGCTAGGTGGCACAATAGACAGAGCTTCGACCCTGGAGTCAGGAGGACCTGACTTCAAATCCGGCCTCAGACGCATGGCACTTACTAACTGTGTGACCCTAGGCAAGTCGCTTAACCCCAATTGCCTTGCCAAAAAAAAAAAAAAAGCAAAAGAAATCAATCATGTTGAAATTCAGTTATCAAAAAAAAAAAAAATCATGGACTCCAGGCTAAGAACTCCTAGCTTAGATGATTCCTAAGGTCCTTTCTAGAACTAATGTTTTATGTGGCTAATGCAAAGTGACAGGTGAAAAATCTTTTCCACAGGTAAGTCTTTGCAGGTTAAGCTTGATAGGCATTTTAGACAAATGTTTATTCTCAGCTTTATAGAAACTTAAAAAAATAAACCTGAACATGAATTTTTTCATCAGCTGTTGCAACACTTGCCAACACCATTATCAAGCTCAGTCTTCTTATTACTCCAACAACAACAAAGCAACAATGAATCAATCTGGAGCATGATTTCTTGTAGGTTGTTGATGCTAGTTTTTAGATCTTGGATTTGGGGATGCCTCATTCATCTATATGGCTAGTTCCTTTTGATTCCTGGAAAGTAGTTACTCAGTAAGACATAGAACAATGGTCAATTAAACATCTGAGTTTGCAATGGGATGTGGAATCTAAGAAGCCCCAAGCTGCTTTGAGTGGTAGGTGTGGATAAACTATCAAACATTAACATTGTATGACTCAGAAACCAAGTCTAAAATAGTGTGTCCCCATTTTTAGGTGCCCTGGTGTCGTAATGACATAGTCACACCCTGTGGAGGTGGTCAATTACACAATGCAAATGATCAGAGAGTAGGTAGGATTACTAGGGCCATTTCACCAATAGAACAAAGTGAGCTAGGATCCAAATCAATGACTAGAGAAAGGCAAAATGTAACCTAAATATCTTGAGAAAAAAATCTACTCATCATGAGCCTTACTGGGCCCTGGAATTTTTTTCCTAAAAAAGTGGAAATGCTTTCATAACAGTTGTTGCCAGGGCCAACTCATTTAGCAATTAATCATGTGCCATCTTGTGCTAATGTCCGTAGTTTTATTTTATACAGTTATCTGACATTTTATATGTTGAAGTCTTATGTCTATAGCCAAATTGTAAACTCCTTGACAATAGGGATCACACCTTATACTTCATATTTCCCACATGCCTTGACCTAAGATTTCATCAGGGTGAGAACTACAGGTGCTGTCAAAACTTCCTCTACTGACTCCAATTACCAATCTCTCTGTAATTTAGTCTTAGAGAACTGCCCAAGGCTGACACAGGTTAAATGATTTGTTCATGTTTGCATATATATGTATAGGTATATATAAATATATGTGTCTGTGGTTTTTGTGTGTGTATATATTATATATATATATATGTAATATATATATATATATATATATATATATATATGATATGGAACTCATGGGAGCTAATACAATCACCAAATAAGACAATGGAGAGAGTAAAGAGAAGAGAACCCAAGATAGAACCTTAGGGGATACCAATGGGTAGTGAACATGACCTGGATGACAATCCAGCAAAGGAGACCAAGAAGGAGCAGTCAAACAGGTAGAAGGAAAACCAGGAGAGAGCGGTGTCATAAAAACCTAGAGAGGAAAGCATATCCAGGGGAAGGTGACCTACATTGTCAGAGGCTATAGATAGGTCAAGAAGTTTGAGGACTAAGGGTCATAAGAGTTGGCAATTAAGAGAATTTCAGTATCTTTGGAGAGAGATTCCAAAGGCTGTTATCTATGAGATAACAGTTGTTCCTTTTATTATTTGTTAAATGTTAATAAATTGCATAACCAGTAACTTTGATGTTTATTTAACCCCAAATTTAGAAGTTTCTTCTCTCTGTCTGTCTTTCCTCCCCCCCCTTCTCTCTCTGTATCTTTCATCTCTATCTCGAGGTGAGCAGCTGTTCATGGGAAAAGAAGCATTTTCTAGTTTATTAAATACATAAAATTTAATAATATAGATTGGGGGCTCAGAGTTGATTGAGATTACCTACTAACAAGAAAGATTTCCACCACCATCCCTCCCTCTCCTTACCCAAAAGAAGCAACAAATTTTCTCTAATGCTTCAGCAAGTCTTTTTGCAATGAAGCTGAGCCTTGAATGTCAAGAAGCAGTATTTTCCAGTCAACTGAGACCTCAACACGTAGAATTCTAGAAGACTAAAAGGGAAGTGAAAGGGAAGCAGTTTATGAATACTGGTATAACACCTCTTTATGAGTAAATGATAACAGAGAAACGAGACCGTGGAAGCAACTGCCAGGGAGATGGAGAGGTAGCCAGGAGCAGCAGAACAGCATTTTCAAATAGACTATACTGTGTGAAAAAGGGAAGTAACCCAAAGGAATTGCATGCAAAGGTGAATCTTTTCAATAGTCCAGTGTATGAGTGAAACTGATGTGTCTCTCTCCTGCTGGGTTGGGGAGACAGAGTTTATTTTTTTTTTCAAAATACAGTCGTGTTTATTCTTTTTTTTATGGTAATTTTTTTTTTGTTTTAAACATTTACTTCCACAAGATTTTGAGTTCCAAATTTTCACCCCATCTCACTCCTCCCCCCACCCCAAGATGGCATGCATTCTAAATACCCCTTCCCCTAGTCTGCCTTCCCTTCTGTCTCTCCCCCCCTCTCTTATCCCCTTCCCCTTCAATTTTCCTGTAGGGCAGGATGGATTTCTGTACCCCATTTCCTGTATTTCTTACTTCCCAGTTGCATGTGAAAACATTTTTTTTAACATGTGTTTTTAAAACTTTGGGTTCCAAATTTTCTCCCTTCCTCCCCACCCACCCTCATTGATAAGGCAAACAACTAAATATAGGTTATATATGTGCAGTTATGCAAATTTTCTATTCAACTCTGGTCTTTTCATCAAGAATGCCTGAAAGTCCTCTATTTCACTGAATGACTATTTTTTTCCCCTGCAGGATTATACTCAGTTTTGCTGGGTAGGTGATTCTTGGTTGTAATCCTATCTCCTTTGCTCTCTGGAATATTATATTCCATGCCCTGCGGTTCCTTAATGTAGAAGCAGCTAAATCTTGTGTTATCCTGATTGTGTTTCCACAATACTTGAATTGTTTCTTTCTGGCTGCTTGTAATATTTTTTCCTTGACCTGGGAACTCTGGAATTTGGCTACAATATTCCTAGGAGTTTTCCTTTGGGGATCTCTTTCAGGAGGAGATTGGTGGATTCTTTCCATTTCTATTTTGCCCTCTGGTTCTAAAATATCAGGACAGTTTTCCTGGATAATTTCGTGGAAGATGACATCTAGGCTCTTTTTTTGATCATGGATTTTAGATAGTCCAATAATTTTTTATTTGATTTAACCCTTTGTTGTTTGCCATGAGAGAGAGCAGGATGTAGTGGATATAGCTCAGTATTTAGAATCAGGAAGACATATCTTCAAAACTCACTTTGGACATTTACTAGTTGTATGACCCTGGAAAAATTATGTTAGCTCTGAAACTCATTTTCTTATCTATAAAATGAGGAAAATAAAAGCATCTTCCTCAAGGTATTATTATAAGTCAAATAAGATAAGGTACGTAGCATGATTTGAAAACTTTAAAGCATTATATAAATGCTTTACCTAATCCCATCTCTATCATTATCATTATCCCTATCTGTTTTATGATATTGTTTTTTATTTTAAGTTTAGATCCTTTTGTTATATTGGGATCTCACGTTTGGAATTCTGGGTGGTTGGGGGAGAGTCAAAGGAAAATGTTGGCTCATAAGACATGGTTTTGAATAGATGATGAATTCTATTGTAGAAACAGAATCTAAAAATCTGCTATTAACTTAGGGCACTATGCAATTGTTAGTGACACACATTAATTCCTACAATTATGGATTATCTTACATTAATTATTTTTAGTTAGGTGAGGGTTGAGACACTTTAGTGCTTACACCGACAAACTGTCTCGTAAGATGGGTTCCTTCTATAGCTGACTATTCTCTTCCATTTTATACTTTGGAGTTTAAATTTTGGAAGGTTACCTTTCTGGACCTTATGTGTGTATGCATGTGTGTGTTTGTGTATGTGTTTGTGTGTGTGTGTGTGCATGTATGTATGTATGTGTAGGGGGTGTGAGGATTTAACTTGGTGTTTGGTGTCTGAACTGCTTATACACTTGGGTATAGGAAATGTTGAGTTATGTTAGTGCTGGCCAGGTAGTTGCCATTGTAATCTCTGTGATTCCAAATATGTGTCATAAGAATATGTGTGTATTTATCTCTCCTCCCTCCTCCTCTCAGATAAGGAACCTGAATGATTTTGTTTGTTCAGAGAAGACAATTTCTCCTAGCTAAGTGAACCAGAGAGGGAAAATCCTAGCAAGCAGCTAGATGAGAACAAAGCATAGCCACCATTACGTATCACAGAAAAGACACTTCCTGAGGGAGAAAAAGAAAAAAAAATATCCTGGGAAGCAGGTGAGAGGAGGCACCAAAGGCATGAACACAGGAAATGTTGAGGGGCCATAGCTGTTCTCCGTAAGTGTTCATGTGGAAGGTGTAGAAAGCAAACCTTCAGCTATGACTGAAAAAAAAAATGAAGGTGAGGGTAAGCTAACTGATGAAGCTCTCAACGGAGCAGTTAGCAAAAGTGGACAAACATTTTACATTTCTCCAAGAAAAAAGTTAGATAGTACAGTCCTTGACCCTAGAGAGAACAAAAATAGGTAGAAGAGAAGTATAATCCCAAGGCAAGCAACAGGTGGTTGGGGAGTTGGAGAAAGTGATCCTGGGAACTCTTATAAAGCTGTGTGGGGAGGCTGCTAATGTTGGTGAGGAGACAGTTGTAAATTGGAAACAGAGCCTTCCTGATGAATGTTGAGGATATCAGCTTGAAAACATATGGAATATAAAGGAAGCAGGATTGATTTTCTGGGATTGGCCCATAAACTCACTTGTGGAAGCAATAGAGGAGGCCAAGGGTGGAAAGCTGGGCCAAGAGAAGAGAGTCCTCTGTTGCAGGCTGGAGGGTGAGAAAGAAAAGCTGCTGATTCCCAGGAAAGCTGGAAGACATTGTCTGCTCCCAGAAGGCTTCAGTCCAAGCTCTGTTGGGGCTGGGGAGGCAAAATGAAGAAACCTGGATGATGTTAGACACACTGGTGGATGAGAGATTTCTTTCCATCATGAAGTGATTCCCTCCCAGTGGAATATGTTCTTGTTTACAGACAGGGCTCCTTGAAATGCTTAGATGAATTTTTAAGGGGGCTTCTTAAGGAAGAGGAAAGAAAAATCTCCCAAGTAAATAACAGTCAATAGACTTTCAAAAGCGGACACCTTGCAGCCAAATCACCCCTAGCCACACTTTCCTGCAGGGAATGCTGAAATTAGAAGCACAACCATCTAATTGTTCCTCCTGTCCACACACCTTTGGCTCTGTTCCTGCTCAACACCAGTGTCTCTGGCCTCTTCTTGTCATGCCCATGATTGGGCAGCCTCAAATAGTTTTTGCCTGATGGCTTTTAGGCGTTTGAGGGGCAGAAGCAGTGAGTTGCTGAATTCGACTCTCCTCTGGTTCTAGTCCTAGGGACTGATGCCATTGTCTGCTGTTAGTAGCTTTCAGTCGTGTCTAACTCTTTGTCACCTGATTTGGGGTTTTCCTGGTAAAGACACTGGAGTGGTTTGCCATTTCCTTTTCTAGCTCATTTTACAGATAAGGAAACTGAGGCAAACAGAGTTAAGTGGCTTGCCCAGAGTCACACAGCTAGTGAGTGTCTGAGGCCAGATTTAAACTCAGGAAGACTCCAGACTTGGCACTCTATCCACTGTGCCACCTAACTGCCATTGTTTAAGGCGACACCAATGCTTGAAGCTAAATCAGAAGCTAAAGTGAAATCGCACCTACGGAGAGAAATCTCTCCAACCAGCAAGGGATGTGCTAGGTGAATAGTGGGATTTCTACCATATTGACATTCAAATAGTTTCAGTTGTATTGTTGGGGAAACCATGTTATAGGATATAACACATAGGATCATAGGACTGAGGGCAGATGGGGTCTTAAAGATCAAGTATTTAATCTCACCCATGTCAATTTGCATGTAGTACCCCCTCTCAATTCATATTGACACTTCAGGAGTGGGTCCCACAGGGCAGCTGCTACTTGCTCCTAGGTCCTAGGGTACCCTGTACATCTATGCCACTAAAACTATAGCTCACAAGCCTTTGCTGGTGAGATTCCCTTTAACAGTTAACCAGTAGATGCAAATCAAGTCAAAGCAAAGACATTTACTATGCACGGTTAGAACAGTAGCTACCAAACACTCTTCCCCATAAATTTGGGGCATATTTTCCCCACCAATGCACACGATGTCCATGAGGAGAATGGGTACTGTTACGGTTACAATGTATTCAAATGTAGGCAATACACGTGTGTATCGTGGCCAAGGCAACACACCAGTTCAGAACAATAGGGCGTCAAAATACTTTTCTCTTACTGGAACCCTCGTGTTACTCCTCATCGGGTGAAGTGTTTCTGCCGGGGGATTGTTTAGCTGAGGTCCCAGCATGCACTCTGTTCCTATTGCCAGTGCTAGAGTTCCCTTGAAGTCACAACTGGCTGTCTTCTCTGCCGCCAGGGGTCTTGCTTGAAACTGTTTGTCTCTGTTCATATTTGACTAAAGAATGTATATCTTTGTTCCCTGTTGAAGGTGTCTCAATTGTGCCTCAAACTCTCTTAACCTTACTATTCTCAAACTGTTAGGTTCTTTTAAGGACCATAAATGCATGGCCAATTTTTGCTTTAGACAATTTTTTTTTTCTAATTCAATAAAAAAAAAACATTTTTTTTCATACTTTGTAAAGGAATGCTGGGCAAGATTCATTCCTATAGTTAAACATCTCATTATCTGTCCTATGATTTGTATGATTATATACTGGGCTTCCCAGACTGAGAGACTTGTCAGAAACCAACTCCCCTATATACAGATTGGAAAACCGAGACCTAGAGGTATAAACGATTTGCCCAGCATCACATAGATAGTCTCAATTTGAACCTAGGTTCTTTCTGAATCTAAACCCAATGTTCTTTCCACTACACCAAATTGCCTTCCTTTTTTGTATAGTTTGTAGGAGTTAGGAGAATTGAAAAGAATTGAAGATCAAATACCAAGGTAGAAGATGTTTCTCCAAATTCTTGTTACTCATTTCATAATTTTTATGATGCAGTTTCCCAATTTTTGAAATATGGAGTTATTGGTAGAATATCAATTACATAAATAATCAGCATTTCAAATTGATTTGGACTGATATGTTAAGAAACTGCTATTTTGATATTACAACATGAAGTGTATCATCACTTAGGACTCTCAAAACATTTTCTCTTTTAATTATCCCGAATCATCTATATCTGAATTGGGCTTTCAAAGAGTCAAACCACATTCCATAGCTAGTTGTTGGTGATGGCTGGATTAAGGCCATAGAGCTCTCTCTGTCCAAGGATCATAATGATGGGGAGAGTACCTTAATAGTAGCACCTGTATCTGATGGTTTACTCCCCTCCCTCCCCACTGATGAGAGGCCATGGTCAAAATCCCCATATTTGGATGGCAAAGCTTTTAAATGGATTTAGGCCCTATTAAACCTGCCTTGGAATAGCTAGCTAGGGTATTTTAATGCTGCACACTGAAAGCTTATAATAATTCTAACACCAGAGAAAATTCACATCCAGTACAAAAGGTCCTTTCTTTGGGCTGGCTCACAGAGCCATTACTTGGTGTCTGGCAAAGTGTTTCAGTCCCAGTGAGGTGAAAGCTTTGGCTCTGGTTCTGGCTCAGCCACTGATTCTGCTGGGTGACCTTGAGCAAACTGCCTACCTTTTCTCAAGGCTAGAGTTTTCCCCTGTAAAATAAGAAGCATAAGACTGGATCTTTCCCAGTCTCAACGGGTCATTGTGGGAGAGGCTGCAAAAGCATTTCAGACTCCTCAGATTCAGGCACTTTATAAATAGAGTGTTGGTTCAGATCCCGCCAGCTGAATAAATTCCTCCCTGGGCCAAAGGATATTTATTTCTACTACTGGATTATACAAAGAATACCATCTTGCAGCTTGTACCTTCTAGGAAGTCACATGGTTCTATCAACTAATAAGCTATATCCTGCCAGGTGAGAAATCTAATCCCTAGGTGCACTGTGGGGACTTTAGAGATCTGCTAACTTCTGTATTGCATAGCATCTTCCCAAATATTTAGCTTACATCCTGAGTAATAGGCTTGTAGAGATTTAAAAAATCTATATGATAATAATGTTAATTCTTTTTTGATGCTTCATTGTGTTATAGAGGTGACTCTAGTTCTCAAAGTCTGTGTAAAGGAACATGGGTCCTACCAAGTTAGAAAGACTTGGAGTCTTGACCCATTGATGGATTATGTGTTTGTCATTGGAGGGCCAGGCTTGCTAAGTTGAGAAGGTTCATTGTGAGGTTGGTTATGATGTTTTGGACCACAACAACTCTACAGTGAGTATCTACCAAGTCATAGAGGGATGTCAGTCTCTGGGGATAGAAATGTCCAGATTGACCAATCACGTCAACGATCCTTGGATGAACTGACATTCTAATCAGTTGGGAATGAACTGTGGTCATGTAGCATCAGGAAGATATACTTATTATTCACTTCAGGAAATGAATAGTCCATTCCTGTTTTAGAACTAATCATTGACTATTTTTCTCCCAAAGCCATTTTGCTGAGTGTTATCTAACTGACGGTCTTCTCTTCTTGTGCTCCAAATTGGATGGTGGGAGGAGGGGAAAAATGGTAGAACACTCTATTTTAGTACTTCAAGGAGAAAGGTGATAAAGAATGAATGAAAAATCACTTTTTAAGGGTTTACCATGTGTCAAGCACAGTACTAAGCACTGGCAATACAAATACAAAAGTGGGATAGCTCCTGCCTTCAAGGCTTTACCTTCTAATGGAAGGAGCCAACATATTATAGAAGTGGTGACCAGGGAGTGCTGCTAATACTACATAGGGAGAGCCCCTCTACCAAATTTACCAGGGAGGGAAGTGATGGATTGAAAATTCCACACGGGTTCTCATGGGACCTAGGAAGTAGGCAGATTGTTGATATATGTCAAAAGATGGAGGATATGCGAGGATAGCCTTGGTGAATCAGTTGCTATGGTGACCTGTGTTTCATTTGCCATAAGAAAACTGAATTAATGCTGGGGGGCAGCAAGAGATGCTGAGAAGGCCATGGCAAGAGTATCAGGGTGTTTTCTTTGAGCCTCCACACTCTGGGTATTTATGGCGGAATATTCACAAATGCCTCTCAGGTAAGGCTGTAGTTTGCTAGGATTCTCTCACATCACATACCAGTGTGGCCCAAGAAATGACAAGAGACAGTTTTAAGATCAAATTCTGTCTAGTATGATTTATCTATTAGACCTTAAGTAGAGGATCTGAAAGTTCTGACACAAATATTGAGGTCGTACTGAGTCTGTGGGTGAAGGCTATCAGAGGTCTCTGGAACACATTCACATCTAAGAGGAAAGATGGTGCAGTGGAAAGCCCTGGATTTGGGATCAAAGGATCTGTGTTCAAGTCCTGGCTCTGCTACTAACTACCTGGAGAAGGCTGACCAAGTCATTCAACATATCCAAGTCTTACTTTGAAAAATGAGGCATATGAGCGAGATAATCTCTAAGGTACCTTCCGCTTTTAAATCTACTATCCTATGAGCTGGGCTTCAAATCCTGACATTGCCAATTATATCCTCTGTGACTGAGCAAGTCAGTTAACTTTTCTGTGCCCCAGTTTCTTCATCTGCGAAATATAATGGTTGGCCTAGATTACCTCTGCTGTACCTTCCATCTCTAAATCTAAGATTGTATGCTAAGATCATAGACTGAGAGCTGAGGGTACCTCAGAGACCATATAGTCCAGTCCCTTCATTTTATAGATGGAGAAACTGAGGTCTTGAGAGGTGAGGTGACTGGCCCAGGGTTGCCCAGGTAATAGGTTTTACCTTCTATTTCTAAGAGTATTAAAGAGAAATTGTCTGGGTTTTGACTTTCAGACATTAAGAGTTTCAGCAATTTTCAGCTTTCAGGAACTCTTTTCTTAGCTCCCCAAGTCTCTGCAGACGTAGTTTCTGTCTGGTCCACCTCCTCTAATTACAGGTCACATTGTTGAATCTACTTGTAACCTTCTGAGCTGGTTGGTGTCGCTGCTACTGCTGAGCTTGCCTCTTGTTCTCATTCCTGAAATAGAGTGTTTTGGGGGAGGACTCTGGACACTTCTCACAACTCATCCTCAGTTCGCTTTGCTTTGTGAAGCCATAATTTATCTTCAGCATTCCCCTGTGTCTTCTTGATTCTATCCTTTGCCATCATGGAGCGGGTCACCAGAGAAGCCCAGACAACCCAGCCTCCTATTGGAAAGCACCACAATCCCCAAGCTAGCACATGGTAGTCACTCAATAAACGCTTGTTGATTGATTGTTGATAGCTCACTCTACCAGGTACATGGTTAGCATGTTAAAGATCCTTCATTTAACCTATCTGCATTAATTACAACTCAACTTCCCTGGTTCTAGCCATGATGACCTCCATGAATCCTTCATTGCTTTTGGGGACAGGATGCTTTCTTCACTGCACTAGAAAAATCCAATTTTCTAAAAAAAAGATAAATGAGAGATTATTTGCACTAAAAAAGGATCCCAGGGATTCTTTAATCAAGGACTTCCTCTAGTGAATTCAAAACAGGATCTGCTTTTTTTTTTTAAAAAGGTTTCTATACAGTGTTGAAGGAGAACAACTATTTGCTAAAATGAATAGCAATATTTTCTTAGCCTCGTGATAGGGTGGGTATGAATGGATGTGGGAGATTGGGTTAGAGGAGAATGAGTGAGGGCCTTCATAATCAAGGGAAAACTAGTACAAAAATTTGTGAATCAGAAGAGTTTGGTTTTAATCAGTCAGCATAGTTGGGCTAATGTCTTCTAAGACTGGCTACTTCCTTTCTTCTACACCCACTTTCCATTCTGTTTCCTTGCCCCCTCCTTCCCCCCAGAGAGAGCACAATGGGATTGCTGCATTTTATTTGCCTGGACATCTGTTGGCAAAAATTCTCATTTGCAAAATGGAAGGCTATACTTTCAAAATCTGGCTTCAAATGCCTACCATCTTCTCCATTATTTCTGCTCTGTAAGGGTTCTCTATGGCTCAGCACGTCCCATTTGATGGATAATCTTTCCAATGTGGAGGAATATTTTCGGACATGAAACAACAGTATCATAGCCATTAGGGATGCTTGAGGAATATATTTTTCATACCCACGGTAATGTGTTAATGACAAAAGGTTACACAAAACCAAAGCACTAGGATCCCCAGATACAGAAAGTTAAAGAAAATCCTTCTTGCCATTTTCCATTGCAGTTCCAGGATCACATCTGTTTGGAACTCAACCGTAGCATGTGAGCTGGGGAACCTGTATGAAATTAACTTTTATAGCTGCCTTTACAAGCAGGATCTTTTATTGTCTACAACTTGGCTGAGGTTCAGGAAGCTCCCAAAGTGATTTATTGTCATGTGTGCCTATTCGGTGTCAGTTGATGTTACTGATATATTATTGAACATATGCAGTCACTCTGGCAGAGGCAACTGATCATCTAAGCCCTTCATCCACACGGATCGAAGAATCCATATTGAGGAAAGAAAAAAAAAGGGGGGGGAGTATTTTGTTTTAAGCAAAGTAATTACTTGCAGGAGAAAATCACTTGTAACATCCTGTAGTTGTATTTGGTAGGGAGAACATTTTGTGAAGTCTAAAACCTAGCTTGCAAAATGAATGTAATTTCCCCCAATTAATATTTGATCAAATTCTGACCATAATACAGTCTTTTAGTCAGTTATTTACCTCCTAGTCAAGAACCTCCCAGTGGTATGGCTGTGACTCTGCATCCTAGATGGCCACATCAGTCCACTTTGTCACATAGACTGTGCTGCTGTTGTCCAAGGACTGGCCCAACTTAGGAGAAAGTCACCACGAGGATGTTGTCTATCAGTTGGTCAGCTTTTTCAGATGCAACTCTTGAAGATGGCTTATCCATGAAGGTATAGAGGGTCAAGATCTATATTAATGAATGGGAAACTATACAGTTATGTGTCTCTGGAGTTGAAGAAATATCACAAGCATGCCTGAACTGATTTGTATTTTCTGTAAAAGTATTATTATGCCTCTGTGTAGCCTATCCCTACAAATAGAAAAAAAAAACAATTCAAAAACATGTACAGATAGTATCCAACCTAAAAAAAAAATTGGTTGGATGCCAAATGTTTGTAAGCCTGTGTTAAGAAAGCATTATTCCACTGAAATGATGTAAAATGAGGCTAGATCCTCAAAGCATCTGACCCTGATTCAATCCACTGTGTGCCTTGAAGTATAGCATTCCACTCATAGTATTAGAAGTACTACTGTTGTTGTTTGTCCTTTGTTCTGGAAGAGGACCATGACATCAGGGAGGTGATGTTATGACAGGCAAGTGAATTGGATTTAAGTGAGGGAGAGCTGTGCAAAGTCACCAGCCTCAGTTTCTCCTCTGGAGCCAAACTAGGTCCAGTACTAGAATGTAAGCTTTTTGAGAGCAGGCATAGTTTTCCCTTTTGTCTCTATATCCCCAGCACCTAGAAAAGTGCCTTTAATAACTTCCACCTCCTGACACATCTGCTTGATCTCCAGCCTCAGGTGAGAAGAGGAATGAGAGCTTCCTCTGCGCAGGTGCCTCTCCTCTTATGCTGCCCGTGTCTCCTGAGGGAAGGCTGCTAGGGCACAGGAGGCTATGTGTGCCAGCATGAGGGAACTTTCACCTTCTGCTGTCAGCCTGATTCTGGAGAGCCCCTTGTGCAAAGAGGAACAGCCTTCCCTTTGACTTCAGGACTTCCATTTCCTACTGTGCAGTTTCAATGTCCATCTTTTTCTGTGACGTCCCCTGCCTAATTTCCATCCTTTCAGAGGGAATAGAAGTGTCTCACTATGTGCCTTTTATCTTGTGCTTCACTTGTCTCCTTCCTGATCTCCAGCCTTCCCTGGGCTGGAGTGGCACATTCCACTCAATGATGAACATTTTCATACCTGGTCATACCCTATATATATTCATAAATTTCAATGATTCTCCATGTAGATCATCATCCAAACCCCATTCCCTATCCCCTATCACCCAATGTCTTATTCCCATCTTCCCAGCCCACTCAACTCTCCCACCCCAAAGTCCCAATGAAACACCACCAGCTACTTCCACAGTGCCCTCTAGAATGCTTCTTCCATAGGTAACACATTTCTCTTCATCCTAAATCTTTTATTCTCCCAGTCTTTTCATCTTGTAGCAATCATTGAAACTTGTCCATCCTCTGTTGATATAGCCTTCCTGGTCACCCTTTCCAGTATGTACTTTCACTCATTTCCTTTTATTCACTGCTGAAGTAGGGGAGTTGGAAAACTATTTGCCATTTTCCTATATTCTTCCCCCACCCCAGTACTTTACAACCTCTCCTCTTTTAAGGTTCATGAAATTAATAGCTACCACTCAATCAAAATCCTGGTTACTATTGTCTATAGAGTTATTTCCTTCCTTAATGAGTTTAGTACATGGCTCACAATTTTTTCTCTCCTTTCCAACTCCTGTCCTCATACTAGGGGACTTCCACATATATATGGAACACTCCCTCGAACACCAAACACTCAGTTCTTTAACCTACTTGCCTCTACATATATACTTATACTCCCTCAAACACCCCAACGTTCCAGTTCTTCAACTTACTAATTTCCCATGAAGTATTCCTCCACCCATCTCAGTCACATACAGAGATGGCATGCCCTTGATCTTGCCACCACCCAGAAACGTATCACCTTCATGATCAAGAATTCTGAAATCCTCTTATCTGACCATACTCTATTGGCTTTCTACTCTCCTTCTGTCTTCCCTTACCAAACCTTACTCTCACTCTACACTATGACCTCCAAACCCTTGATTCCTTGGTTCTTTCTCAGGCTATCTCCCCTGCTCTAGCTGCTTTCTTCTCTTTTCCCTACCTTGACCCCTTAATGAACCAATTTAATTCTACATGGTCTATTTCTCTTCAGTCCCTTGACTCCTTATCATATGGCTGATTGTGCCCTGCCAAGACTCAGGCTTGAATGACTCCTACCATCCATTGCCTTCACTCCTACACACTTGCTGCTGAATGAAGATGGAGAAAATCATGCAACTATTCTGAATGGGTCCGCTACAAATTTATTTATACAATCTCAGTTGGGACCTCAATACTGCTGGACTAAACACCTCCCTTATCAACTCATTATCTCATTTTCCACAGCAGCTTTTCCAAACCTTTTCATCCCTCCTCAAATCTCCTATTGCTTTCTCTCCCTGCCCTTTCAACTGAGAACCTTGCCTCATATTATGTAGAAAAATGAGGCCATTAGCCATGAGCTCCCTCTTCTCCCCTCTTCCTCATCTCATATCTCTCAGGTGCCTTCTACCACTATCTCCTCCTTCACCTTTTCTCACATAATGAAGTGATCTTGCTCCTTACCAAGGCTAACTTCTCTACCGGCACAAGTGACCCCATTCTATCCCATCTCATCCAGCAGATTGCCCCCTTTGTCATCCTTACTGTATTACTTATCTTCTGACTCTCCCTGTCTCAATGGGTCATTCCCTACTGCCTATAAACATGTCCATGTCTCCCCTATCCTCAAAAAAATCCTCACTTGATCCTTCTGTACCTCTTCTGTCCTTTGTGGCTAAACTCCTTTAAAAAGGCCATCTACAACAGATGCCACAATTTTCTTTCCCCTCAGTTTCTCCCCTTTACAATCTGGCTTCCATTTCCAACATTCCACTGAAATTGCTGTCTCTGAAGTTACCAATGATCTCTTAGTTACCACTCAATCTTCATCCTTCTTGACCTCTCTGCAGTCTTTGACACTGTTGATCACCCTCTTTTCCTTGATACTCTCTTCTCTCTAGGATGTTGGACCACTGTTCTCTCCTGGTCCATCCCCTGCCTATCAGACCACTGATTTTCAAGCTGCTTTGCTGGATCTTCATCCAGATCACACTCTCTAACCGTTAGTGTCTCACAGAGTTCCATCCTGGGCTTTCTCCCTCAAAACTATTTCACTTGGTGATTTCATGAGCTCCCATGGATTTATTCACCATTTTTATGCTGATCATTCCTAAGTCTGTCTATCTTTTCCATAACCTCCTTGCTGACCTTTAACTCCTTTTCGGGCATCTCAGGCCAGATGTCCAATAGACATCTTAAACTCAACATGTGTAAAGATGAACTCATTATCTTTCCCCCAAAATACTGTTCCACCTCCTAACTTCCCTGTTATTGTCCAGTGCACCACCATTGTCCTGGCTCCCCAGGCTCACACCCTAAATATCATCCTTGGCTTCTCTCATCTCTCCTCTGTGCTCCACCCCCTCCTTTCTGCCCATAGTCAATCTTTTGCTAAGGCCTGTTGATTTCACTTTTGGAATATTTCTCAAATATATTCCTTTGTCTCTTCTAATATTGTCACCATACTGGAGTGGATCCTCATCAGCTCACATCTGGACTGTTGCAATAGCCTATTGGTGGGTCTGCCTGCCTCAAGTCTCTTACCACTCTCCGGTCAGCTACCAAAGTGAATTTCCTAAAGCATAAGTCCAATTGTGTCCCCACTCCATCCTGCCACACTTGTTAAACTCCAGTGGCTCCCTAGTACCTCAAATACAAAATCCTCTTTTTGGCATTTAGAGCTCTTTATTAATTTACTTCCCCCCTCTCAACTTTTTTAGTCTTTTTAGACCTTATTCCCACCATATGTTCTTTGATCCAGAGATGCTGGCCTCCTCATTGCTCCACAAACATGACGTTTCATGAGGATAAGAAGCTATGGAAGACTGTAATCTCCTGACTGTGTCAATCCTAGTATCCTTCTCAGTTCAATTAGACTCCTCGTCATCCTTCTTCTGAGGACCCCAGGGATTAGCCTGCCTGCTTCCAAACCTCTTGGATTAAGAACGAGGAGGCATGGCATAAAGGTGACTGGAGAATAGCAGTGTGGTGGTTTTGGATTGAGCTAGCAATGGAGAACTCTCAACAAATCAGAGCTCATGGCAAGAGAATAGCCTGGAACTGTCTGTATTATTCTGAAGAATAATGCCATTTTCATATATGAAGGACAATATATTTGTACAATAATAATTAACCTTAGGTTAGGAGGATAGTTACCCATGGAGCAACTTCTAGAAACATAGGAGGAGAAGCATCTTCCACTCTGAATATCCAATAGGTATCCATACCTGCCAGTGCTGGAGTAGGTTGTGGGAATGGACTTTAGAAGAGGATGTTATAATAACAAGAATAATAACAATAACAATAGCCAGCTAACATTTATATAGTGATCTAAGGCTACATGGATCTCCCTGGACTTCAGAAGGAGTCTTTCTGTTTGAGGCTCTTTTATATCATATGGAAAAAATTGATGTCCTTGCCCATCTCACAGAGGGCATCAGTATAGTTGGTGAGAAATTTCAAATGTAAAATTAACTCATTAGCCTTTGGAAACTCAGTAAAGAAGCTTCAAGAACCCAGAGGCTACCTATTGTCATTCCTTCTTCCACCCAACTAATTACTTTATTCCTTTTATACCTCAAAATAATTTTCCAATCTATTCCCCACTCCACTCCTTGAATCCTCCCTTGCAACAAAGACAAAATTGAGCAAAATCCAACAAAGTGGCTACGTTTGCAGCATTCCAAACCTGTACCCTCCCTCTCCTATCTTTCTACTGTTCACTTTCTGTGAAGAAATAGAAATACTAATACCTTCAGTGACATAGCAAAGTTTATAGAACTAGCTGATAGATGGCAAAGAAATTTATGTGCACGCTCTCACCAGGAGGCCACAAGCCTGCTTATGAAGTGCCTACTTTATTTATATCAAATCCCTTGTTTTCCTTCTTTCTAAGGTGGTGAATCCAATGGGCTAGAGCCAAAGGACAAGTTCAGAGTCCTGTCTTTGATTCTCTTACCACTCACTTGATTCCAAACAGTAGGGAATCTCCATTTCATGGTTCCAAACAATACCCTTAAGTCTACATCTTTTGAAATGTATGCTCTCGGTCACCTGGGGGGGCCAGGTCAAAGAGTGTGGATGGCTCATGTCAAACTCCTTCCCTGAGACGGACAAAAGACCCAAAGGAACTTGTACAGCCTTGTATGTCCTCCTTAACATGGGAAACTAGCCTTTTCTTGGTGTATGAAGAAGGACCCCACGTTTGCAAAGGGTTGGGAGAGATCAAAAGAAGAGCACTCTGGTGTTAAACCTCAAGTTTCCTTTCATTGACGGCACAGAAGAAAACGATCCTGGATCTGGTCTCTAATCACTCCCAGCAATGTCACTTTTCTATGGAAGTGTGAACAAGTATCATATGTTGCTTGATAGCATACCAAGCCCTGGCTGATGCACTTTGTGTGATGAAGAGAAGCCAGCCCATCAGAGAGCTGAGAGGGATTGTTATTGACAGCAATATGTTGTACCCAGGCTTAGAGGCCCTCTGGGCAGTGTTCCCTCACATTAGGAAATAAATCAGTCAAGTACTTGTGATTTTAAAGCAGTAGCTCCATTAATGTTTGTTGATTTGAATTGACAGTGTCTTACATATTTCATTTGGTCCATACAACACCGTGAAGTAGTTACCTGTGCCGAGCAATAGAAAGGATGAGGATGTGAAGTCAGAGGATCTGCATTCATGCCCCAGCTCTGTCACTTATAACTTATGTGACCTTGAACAAGTTAACTCAACTCTCTGAGCTGCAGTTTCTTCACCTGTAAAATGAAAGGTCTGGTCTAGATAGCCTTTTAAGTTCCCTTCCAGCTTTCACATCTATTATCCTATCTTTATCTTTATTTTACAAATGGGGAAACTAAGGCTCGCAAAAGTTTAATGACTTACCCAAGGCAATATGACTGATTTCCTTCAAGCTGAAAGGGTTCTCTGCCTCTTCAAAATGTCTTAGAATAATTTGTCTGAATCTCTGCTTTTGCACCATCAGAACTCTAACTTGTATTATATTATCTTGGAAATCAGCCAATCAATCTTCAAGCATTTATTAAAGACCTACTATGTGCCAGGCTCTTTGTTAGGTGCTGGGTATGCAATTTTTAAAAAATGAAATAGTTGTAGTCCTCAATGAGCTAACATTCTTTCAAAGGCACTTATGTGCTATCCTTCCCTAAGAGACCGAAAGCTTGTGCAGCTTAGACACTGTCTTCTTTTTCATCTTTATACACCTACCTAGGTAGGTAGAGTCCTTGGCCTGGAGTCAGGAAGACTTATCTTCTTGAGAACAAACAGGCCTTAGACACTTACTAGCTGTGTGACCCTGGGCGAGTCACTTAATCCTATTTGCCTCAGCTTCTCCATCTATAAAATGAGCTGGAGAAGGAAATGACAAACCACTGCAGTACCTTTACCAAGAAAACCCCAAACGGAGTCATGAAGAGTCAGGACTGAAATGACTAAACTGCAACAACAACAACAATAAATCTTAGCTTAGTGCTGGCATATAGCAGGGGCTTAATAAATGCTTGTTGAATTGAATTAAATGTAGCTTGAAAGAAACAGGGGCTCAGATCCAGGTCTTCTGAAACCACTTTCTTCTCCCCAACCCCAGCTGTATCATGGCCCTTCTCAAGAAGCATTTATTGATTACCTACTGTGCTCAAGGCTAGATGCTAGACATTGAATGCCAAGACCCCTCTCACCATTGGCATTACTGTTCCTCCTACTAAAAATAACAAAAGTTTTAATCCAGTGCAGATATGATCCCAGAATCCTGTGGTTCTTTGGATAAATACCTTAGGGTAATGAAACTCAGGATTTGGGGGCTTTGGATTTCTGTGAGCTGCTAAAACTAACTCATGAATGTTGGCTTTCTAAATGTTTCTTTCAGAATGTGGCTCTGTGTTCCACCAAAGTTCCGATGCCAGCTGTGGAAATTGGGCTGGAAAAATATTTGTTAGTGTGGGAGTGTGGAATCCGCTTAGGGAGTCCAGTGAGAGGCATTCTATGAATTTGCAAGTAGACGGACTTTAATATTTATTTCTGGCTGAACCAGCAGCAGTAAAGTCCAATGTTTTTATGACGCCTTTCAGTCAAAAATCCCAGAAAGTTTCACAAGTTTCTTTTCAGTGCCAATGATGATGCAAAAATACCTCAGTCCAAACCTTAACTACGGATGGAGTGGAAGGAGGCAGGGAGAGGTAGGGAACCTGGGACTGAGGCAGTGCATGAAAATGGAGATGTGAGATTTTTGAAGAGGCTGATAAGGAAGGCAGTGTGGAAGGGTCTAAGGATTCATTGAATGGGAGAGTTGGCTTAAAATCTTTTATAGATGAGGAAACTGAGGCCCAGAGAGTTAAGATGATTTACCTTGTACTAGTTAGTAGTAGGGTTGGAACTAAAACCCAAATCTCTGACACTTAGTCCTTTTAGGATTCTATTGTAAACGATATAAGGGGGGATAATGGGGACTCTCCAGGAGTAAGAGGAAGATTTCCTTTTAATATGCAAATGTGTATTGTGAATCTCTGAAAGAGATTTAGCAGCCCTGCTGCCTGGGGAGGGGTTGAGATGGAACCCAGGTGGCTCTATGAGGCTGGAGGCAAAGTTATGATGAGCTATGAGGGCTTTTTAGAAAACTGATGTTCTAGAGAGAAAGATAATGGCAAGAGTGCCCAGGGTATAGAAAATTAAGGATAGGCTGATCGAGAGTGGATGATCTGAGGGAAAATCATTAGAGAAGAGCTTAATAGGAAGGTCTAGAGAGAGAGAAAAGGAATTCTGGTTATTCAGACGGGCAAACTGAAGTGACTTAAAACAGAACCGTACTGAGGTGATTTAGTTCCAAAGGGAATCCTTTATATCCCGAAATTCCCTTATGTCTAAAAAGTGAATCTCTAGCAAGAGGATCTCTGTACAACCGAATCACAACTGTGTGCAACAGACAGGGTAAGGGATCCCTAGTCTAATCATCCTCTTATACAAGTGAAGATTCCTTCCGAGCCTTCCAGAAGGTTCCTTAATAACTTGCCCCAAATCACACAAGTTATCTGAGGAATTAGAACCAAGATCTACTAATTCCTTATTCAATTTCCACACTATCACAGCACCTTGTGCCTTCATGTTCCTTTTAAATTCTGGATGGTAGTTGTGAAAAGTTAACTGGGAAAGTAGCTAGCAGCTCGCAGTTATAGAGTGCTTTAAGGTTCACAAAACACTTTATAAATATTATTTAATTCTCACCAAAAAACCCCTGAGAGGTAGGTGCTGTAATTATCTTCATTTTTTCAGATGGGAAAACTGAGGCAGAGGTCTAGTGACTTGCCCAGGGTCACACAGCCAATAAGTGTCTGAGGCTATATTTGAATTCCAGTCCAGTGCTCTGTTCGATGTACTTCCTAGTATAGTGGGTATGTAGGAGAATTTTGATATGAAACTTTCTAGGGGCTGTGCTTAACCCTGGACTGTTTCAAAATCAGACCTACTTTACAGATGGAACAACCAAGGTACACAAAGATGAATTGAAGTGTTCAAGGTGACTTTGCAAGGAGATTTGTGAATAGGACTTGATCTCTTCGTATACACTGAGAGTCCTACTGGGCCACTCTTAATTAATTACTACATTTTCTAGGCATCTAAAGAAAAACTGAAATTAATTTTGCTGTAAATTAAACATGTAACAATCATGAAAGGTTTTTTTCTGTTCAGCCTCATACTGAGCTTATGCTTTAGACCTCATAAAGGATGTTGAAATCAAAATGGTTTTCTTTTCACCTTTTTTGGAATATAGTACAATTTATCTGCATGACTGCATTTTAATTAGTACTCCTCTTGACTATTTATACTTGCTAAGATATAAAACAAGCCAACCAGATAGAAAGACATGCAGCCAAGGGGTTTGCAACTCAGGAATTATTGGGCATTGTCCTGGGATAAAGTCTTCACCAGATTAAAATTAATAGTGGAAACTACTCTAAAAAGTCAGTTTTGTTATGATTGATATGTTACATAAAGAAGGCTAAGGCATTTTACCCAATTGGTAATAATTAGGAAACTTTACACTGACTTTGAGGATCTTTAAGTATTCTTTAAAAATAAGCCAGTCAACCCTGTGGATTTTTCTTTTTTGTGAAAAAAAAAAGTTTTGTTTTCATCTTTTTAAATAGGTGCATCTTTATTCCAGCCATTATTAGACAGATGCTGACCCTGAGCAACCTAAAACCACTTGAGTTTTGGCATGTGGGCTGAGGAAAACAAGCCATCAGAGCTGGCTTGTTTTCAGAGTTTAAAATAGTCTACCTCTGTGTCTCCCAAACCAAGTTATGCTGTGGACTGATGGAATATCTTAATTTTGTGCATGAGACACCACTCCACCCTCTTCTGCCTCATAAGCAAACGGTGGAGTGGACAGGATGCAAGAAGGAAAGGTTAGTTTTTTAACATTTTTATATTTTAAGGAGTAAAAACTTTTATGGACAGGGTAAAATTTTCTGGAGCCTGAGGCTTGGGAAACACTGGTCTAAATCACTTTCTGATGCATCATGAGAAACTAGGAGGCATCATGGTTCAAGAGGTGGGCTTGAAATCAAGAAGACCTGGGTTTAAATCCCTTTTCATATACATCCTAGCTGTGTGAGCCTGGGCAAGTCACTTAACTGTCCTCAATTGTGTTTCCTCATTTGTAGAATGGGCATGATATTAATACTACTTACCTCATAGAGATATTGTGAAGAACAAATAAGATCACATGTAAAGTACTTTGCAAACGCCAAGGCACTATATGTATTTAGTCATTTTAATCATGTCTGACTCTTAGTGATGCCATTTGGAGTTTTCTTGGCAAAGGTACTGGAGTGGTTTGTCATTTCCTTCTCCAGCTCCTTTTACAGAGGAGGAAACTGAGGCAAACAGAGTTAAGTGACTTGCCCAGGCTCACACAGCTACTCTGTGCCTAAGCCAGATTTGAACTTGAGAAGATGAGTCTTCCTGACTCTAGGTTTGGCACTCTATCTGCTGTACCACCTAGCTGCTCAAGGCACTACATAAATGTTAGCTATTATTACTAAGGTGTGTCCTATAATTTTTTCCTTGGACCAAGTACCAGACACCTTACCCTGACCTCCCCATTAGTGCTTTGAAGTGCCTGGCACATAGTAGGTGCTTAATGAATGTTTGTGATTGATTGATTAGAATTTGAGTCCCTTGTGGGCAGGGAGTGTTTTTTTGACCTTTTTTGTATCTCCAGTGCTTGGCACGTTGCCTGGCACATAGTAAATAATTATTACTTGTTGACTGAATGACTGCCCCTGGGCAAACACATGACGCACCCTTAGCTGAGTTAGAGATTTTGGAGGGAGGGGTGGGGAGTGGGAAGAGCTGACCGTGTGATGGTTTCCAATTTAAACAATTATTCTTGCCAAGTGCTAAGCTATGTTGCTTCTATAGGACTGAAAATTCTGTTAGAACCCTCTGATCCTCCAGGCACCCTCTAAATTTGTATCCTGAAACAGTGCTCTGGTTACCCTGTCCTAGTTGTGGCTCAGTCCTTCCCCTATCTCCAACCTACACAGGTCACTGCAGTTACTAGAGATCCATAGCTTCCCAGATGCCTCTCCTTTTCTATGCACTTACTTAGTTGGATGTGTTTTAACTGAATCCTGCCTCCTAGTGTTGCTATTGTTAGTAGAAGCAGTAGAATAAAAATAGGAAGGTCATTTAGTACTCATAGTCTAACCAGTACCATGAGTATAGCAGATGTTGGATAAACGTTTCTTATGAGGAAACAAGTTGGATGGAAAAAAACGACACGAGTTTGAATTTTTGCTCCACTGTTTTCTAGCCACATTGAAGACAATAGATATTAAAGCACCTACTATGAGTAGGTGGAGGTATAAAAGGTGGAGATGGAGCTGGAAGTATAAAAATGAAAACAATGCAATCTCTAACCTCAAGGAACTTAGAGTCTACTCAGAAGGGATTCAACACATATATAAGTGAGTAATAATTCAAAGTAGAATTTGTGATGGAATAAAAGAGAGATCCAGGCAAACTACTCTAGGAAAATTTGAGTAGGAAGAAATCTCTTTCAGCTGGAGATTAGCCATATAACCCTGGGTAAGTCATTTAACTTCCTTAAACCTTCGTTTTTCCATGTATAAAATGTAGATAAGACTTATGATAGCTGCCTCACAGTGTTATTGCACAGGTCAAGAGAATTAAATGTAAGCCCCTTTTAAGACATTGTACTACATGGAATAATGGGCAGAGCTCTGGAACTGGATTACCTCTGGCAACTTGGGAAATCTATTTCATTTCTCTGGGACTCAGTTTCCTCGTTTGTAAATTGAAGGGGTTGGACTAGATCATCTCTGTGGTAAAAAAAAGGTACATGATGTACCGGCAAAAGCTATAATAAATCAAGTCCTGGCCAACATACCAAACAGTTAATTAATTGACAAAATTAGGAATTCATTTTCACGGAACTGATAGAAACATTGCTCTTGAGGCAATTAGTTAGTTGATGTCACCAACAAACGATGGAGCAATCAGAACTATGTCATAGTGGCAGAGGCTAGGACTCCTCAATATTTTGGTGGCTTGGGTATTTTTACATACATGGATACTTTTACTGCTTGGATATATTATATAATCTAGGATCTGGTATGCTTTGGGGTCTGTTTAGAATGGGCACATCATGTAACAGGAGATTTCTAGCTCAACAATAGATTGAACAATCCTATTCAGTCCAGCAAACATTTACGACAAGCCTGTTATGTGGAAAGCATCATGATAAGGTAAAGGGATTTCAGATGATGTGAGTGTGCCAGGTGAACACCTCCTTCTAAAAAAAAATAGGTTAAGATCTACGCCCCAGAAGAATAAATTAACAATCATGAGGTGGTCACAGCACTGTATAGAACACCCAGAAAGACTTGACCTCTGCACTCTTAATTGCCAAGTAATGCACCACCAGCTAAATAGCTGACTTGGCTGCTCATGGGCCTCCCATTTGATGGCTTGCTTGTCCACCCCCCCCCCCATCAAATTCCTCATGAAAAAAAGCAAAAATAGAACTACAAACAAAACACAGCAAAACAAAACAAAACAAAAACCACAAGGACAACAGTGGCAAGTTTTTGTCCAGCCTGGGACTCTTTGTTTTATTAACAAATGACAGTGAAAGGCTTGACGTCCTGCCCTTTCACATTAAACCCCACTAAGCTTCCTTTCTGGCAAACAGACCACTGGAAGCTTTTGTGTAACTCTTCCCCTCCCCCATTTGTTTGAAGCCCTGAAAGTCCCCCAAACTGCTGCAGCCATCACTTTGAAAGAATAAAGCCATCACAATGGCCAGAGGCCCATCAAAAAAAGAACAGCTTCCAGTGGTTCTGGCCTGAAGTCTCGGGATCTCAAGGGAGTGGACTGCTGAGGCTACTATCCCTAGAATGGGGACTCTCCCTCCTTTGTTGCTGAAGAATGTTACCTGATGGGCACCTCAAGGTGAGGCAGGCTCCCCTAGGTTGAATCTTGGGGGGAAAAGTGGTGCTTGTGATGTATTGTCTCATAGGCCCCTGACCACTCATTCCTTGTTCCTCTTTTATTTATCTCGGTTCAGAACAGAGGTACTGTTTCTTAACAAGACTCACCGGCCCTTTATTCTGATGACACTCACAAATTTTGTGTCTGGCAGAGTATGAGCAAGGTAGCTTTGTTCTCCTGGAGTTAGTGTTCAGGGGCAAAACTTGAGTGGACCTGGTGGGTATAAGCTCCAGATGTGAGCACAAGACTGCTTTGTAAGGATGGAGTAAGAGGATTAACAGTGTTCCTCAATCTATCCCCTCTCCTTCCCTCCCTCATAGGTAAATTCACTCAGAATCAGCATACTCTATCTAAGTGTAAAGCACCGTGGATTTGGAGTCAGAAGACCTGTGGTCAAATGCTGATTATGCAATTACTTGCATAATTTCATTATTCAATTCAATTTTATTATTCAATTCTCTTGTTCTTAGTTTCTTTATCTTTATAGTTGAAGAAATTTATAACCCCAGTTCCATGCCTTACTCATAGGAGAGGTTTAAGAAATGTTTATTAAATTGAATCTGGCTAGAAAATAGTGGAACAGGGATTCAAACTTATGTCTTTTGACCTCAAGTGCTCACTTTTCCCTACACAGCCTGTTTCCCCATAATAAAATTATTTTATGATAAGGGGGTTGGGCTAGACAGCATTTAAATTGACTTCCAGGACTAAATCTGAGATCTACCTTCTTCTGGCCAATGGTGGGTTTCTCCTCCTCCCCTCTATCACTCCCTGCATTGAAACAAGAGCTACTGTCCTCCTGATATTATCAATCACAGGGACCATATATATGATTGTAATGGAATATTATTGTGCTCTAAGAAAGGACGAGTAGGATGATTTCAGAAAAACTCAGAAAGACTTACATGAACTGATGCATAATGAAGTGAGCAGAACCAGAACATTGTACACAGTAACAGCAATACTATATGATGAAGAACTGTGAATGATTTAGCTCTTCTCAGCAATACAATGATCCGAGATAATCCCAAAAGACTCAGGATGAAAAATGCTATCTGCCTCTAGAGAAAGAACTGATGTTGTATGAATACAGACTGAAGCATACTAATTTTCACTTTCTTTTTTTTAATATTAGAGTCTCCTTGCACAAAATGACAAATATGGAAATGTTTTACATGATTGCACACATATAACCTAAATCAGATTGCTTACCATTTCAGGTAGGGGAGAGGGATAGGAGTGAGGGATAGAATTTGGAACTCAAAACTGAAAAAAAAAAGTGTTAAAAAAATACTTTTGCATGTAGTTGGGGAAAAATAGAATATTATTTTAAAAAAAAGAACAGGGACCATAGATGTGGGGAAATCAAGGGATTTTGTAATAGGTAGCAATCCTCCTCTCCTTCCCCATTTAACCATTAGCTGGACTTCTCTCATCATTCTGCTAGGCCCCTGCTATCTCTTTCCTCACAAGCTACCTCTATGAGGCTCTCCCAGGTACAAAACATTCAAGAGGCCCATCAATGCAGAACCTTTGAATTAAACTTTGTTCTAAGGCCTTATCTATGGTTTGGTCTGTGTTCACTATTCTCCCACATGTAGGCCAAGTTTGATTTGCTTTTGAATTATTACAAAGGGCCATGTCAAAGCTTGTCTATTCTTTTCTCCTTCCCTTGGTTTCTCAGTTTAATCCTTCCATTTATGTGCTTCCTGATATCCCTGAGACTTTCTCCCTTTGTATTTCCTTCCTTCTTTCTTTACTTCACTCCTTCCAGAAGAAAAGGAGGTGGCCCAGTGATGGATCAAGAGCATGAGAGAGCAAACAGACAGCCTGAGTGCAGTCTCTGCTGTTAACAGTCCTAGAAGAAGGTCTCTGGTACCCTTTATCTATCTCCCAAGGTTGTTGAGAGGATCAAATGAGACAATAGTTGTAAATCACTTAGCACAGTGCCTGGCATACAGTAGGTGCTTAAAAATGCTTGTTTATTTCTTTCCTCCTTAGTACATTGGGTGGATCCCCTGTGGAGGGTTTGTAGGAGGAGCTGGACAAGATTTGCATAGAATGAAATGTCATGGATGAGTTACAATCTTCATTAATGAAGACAGAACTAAATTGATAGGCACCACAGATTCGCTGAAGTAGTAAGATACTCACAATCTATAAAATGCTTTCCTCATGACCACCCAACATAGTAGATGTTGCAAGAATCATCATTTCCATTTTATAGGTGATACAACTGAGGCTCTGAGAAATTAAGTGACTTGCTCATGTTCAGGTGTCAGTAACAGGCCACAAATCTGCTCTCCCAGCTCCAAATCCATGACTTCCCTACTCAATATAATTCAGTTCAATATCTATTCAATTCATTATCTGTTAAGAGCTTGTTACATTCAAGAGGCTGTCAAACATCCAGAAATGGTCTTCTGTACTTGCTGCATATTTTCCCACCCCATTCACTCCCTTTTCAACTCCTCATAATAAGGCTTCCACCTTCACGAATCTATTCTCTCAAAAGATATCAATGACTTTGCATTCTTCAAATCCATTCAACTGTAAGCTCCTTGAGAACAGGAACTGTTTTTTGTTTGCTTGTTTTTGTTTTTTCTTCTTATCCCAGTGCTTAGCACATAGTAGGTACCTAATAAATACTTGCTGATTGACTGACTGACCAGTGGTCTCTTCTCCATTGTCATTGTTTTCAATATTTCTGTAGCTTTATAGCACTGTTGACCTCCACATTGAGGGCAGCCCTATTAGGCCCTTGATCTGTGTTCCCTTGGCTTTAATAAAACTGTGCTCTGACATCTTTTTCTAATTCTTTGACCACTCCTTCTCTGTTTTCACCATAGACTTCTCTTACATCTCCCCTCCCCCAAATGTAGGCAATTCCAAAGCTCCAGAACTGCATTGTCAACTACCTTTTGGAAATTTCATATTCACAAAATCAGCATGCTTAACGTGCAGTTTATTAGTCTATCTTCCTCTTACAACATGCTTCCTATCTTATCCTCTCTTTTTCATTCATTTAACCTCTTTTAGTAGCCATTTATTGTGTGGAGGGAATACTATGTTAGATAGTGGGCAATGTGTTAAGATGGACAGAGATCCTACCTTCTTTGAACTTATGGTCAGGCCAGAGGGATATGAGCTATGAGCAAATAATTTAAAATGGCAGCTAGGTGGTACAGTGGATAGAGTGCCAAGCCTGATGTCAGGAAGACTCATTTTCCTGAGTTCAAATCTGGCCTCAGATATTTACTAGCTGTGTGACCCTGGGCAACTCACTTTACCCTATTTGACCTCAGTTTTCTCATCTTTTAATGAGCTGGAGAAGGAAATGTGAAACCACTGCAGTATCTTTGCCAAGAAAGCCCCAAAGGGGGTCATGAAAAGTTAGACATGACAAATGACTGAGCAACAAAAATAATGCAAAATAGAACACACTTTGAATACAAGAGAGATATAGGGAACTGGATAAGATCTGTGATGGATCAATTTGTCTCTGGGAATTTTGCGGAGGGGGGTTGTTCCACTTCACTTTTTTGGAATGAAAGAAACTCCATCTCCATCTCTGTGTGTTTCCTTGTCCCTCCCCTGCTCTAGGACGAAGGGAGAACACTAATAACCAGTGATTAGATAGGAATGTGGGCAGAATGCCCAGAAGGCTGCCATGTGGTCAGGAGGCTTCCTGGTTGATTAAGAGTGAGCCAGGGATTATAGAATTTATAAATGTTCGCAATCCCAATCGCCCAGGTGGGTGACTCCCAGTTAGGTAGGGTGTGTTACAGGATGAAAGCAGCCATTGTTTTCTGGGGGCCGGGACAGAACCAACTATTACATGACTAGAGAGAATAATGGGCCAAACTAAACCTGAGAAACTGTAAAATGGCTTTGAACTTAAGTGCCATCCAGTCTGTGACCAACTCATTTTCTTTTATTCATACTTCTAATTAACTTATCCTGGTGTATTATTTTGGCATTTGTATAATCTCTCTTCCCTTGTAAACAAACCCTAGGAATCCATTCTTGTGGTCTGGAATGTGTGGTAGCAGGGGGTTGAAGGGAAATTAAGAACTGATGTGAAAATTTAGAACCTGGTTCTAGTGGCAGCGACAAGGGAGGGGTAAAGGTCATTAGAAGTCAGGTGGGACAGATCTCTGAAACTGGGCAGTCAAATAAGCTCAAGAACTACAACTGGGCTGCTATATCACTTCCCCACCATTTCCATATCATGCTACTATGCACATAAATGCCTAGCTCCCTGGGATTTGTTCTCTTCCAGCATTAGAAGGTAAGTTTCTTGAAGACAGGCACTGCTTTGCATGCTTGTATTTGTATACTCAGTACTCAATACAATGCCTACCTCATATTAAGTGCTTAATAAGTGCTTATTCATTCATTCACCAAGAATGTCCTTTAGGCTTGGAGCTTCCTGTTAGAGTTCAATGGTCACAGAAGCTTAGACAGTAGTGAAAAATTATAGATTTGGGGATAAGGACAAGATCCCATAGATTGATTCCAAGGAAGAACTGGTAGCCAGAAAGTTTGACTGGGATGAAAAATGCCCAAAGTCCAAGGATAAAGATTTCATACATGTGTGATTGGAAGCAGTGAGACCCTAACCATTTTACCAGTGCTTCTAGAAGGAGGCCAGAGAATTTAGGAAAGCATAGGTCATTTTTGACTACGGAGGAAAAGGTCATTTTTGATTAAGGAGGGTAGGATGGGGTGATGGTGGAAGGAGAATTAAAACATGTACACAAGTAACTATAAGATGAATTAGATCATAATACAAAAGCTAAATCCATGTGAAATGTATGGTTTGAGAAATTTGAAGATATAGAGTTATTGCCAGCTGGGGGATAAGGTGGGAAGAGGATCAACAGAGTTTTCATAGAGAGGTGGTATTTGAGTTGGGCAAGGCAGGATTAAGGTAGGGTGTTGGGAGTTGGAGATGGTGTAGGGCATTCTAAGTGATAGCACTATCGTTTTCACTACCATCCAGAGAAACCTTAAATTCATTTTTAGATTTTTCTCTCTTCCTTACCCTATATTGCCAACTTGTCATTAGTCTTGATGGCTCTCGCTATGAAAATCAACTCAATTTAGCGAGGCTTTGCTGAGCTGTGTTCAGGGGAATGTACTAGGTGCAAAGACAAAAATGAAAACTGCTGTGTCACATGGTGGACTGGGCAATGGAGTTGAGAAGGTACGGGTTCACATCCTACAAAAATACATTAATCCTTGTCTTCAAGAACCTGGTCAGAGAAAACAACATATATATAGATAAATACAAATTACATGCAAAATAAATACAAAATAATTGAGGAAGGGCACTAGTAGCAGGAGGAGATCAAAAGGGGCCTCCTGGAGGGGGTGACACTTGAATGGAGCTTTGAAGGAAGCTAGACATATTAAGAGGTGGAAGAGGCAGCTAGGTGGCACAGTGGCTAAAGCTTTGACCTTGGAGTCAGGAAGGTCTGAGTTTAAATCTGGCCTCAGATACTTGACACTTACTAGCTGTGACCCTGGGGAAGTCACTTAACCCTGATTGCCTCACCAAAAAAAAAAAAAAAAAAAAAGAGGTGGAACTGAGGAAGGAGGGCATTCCAGGCACAGGCCTGTGCAAAGGGTGTATAGATGAGAGATGGAATTTTGTGTATGAGGACTAGGAAGCAGGCCAGTTTGGATGGAATGCAGAATGAGAGAAGGGGATTCATCTGTAATAAACCTTGAAAAGCACCGCTGAAGACAATCCCAAAGGACTAATGATGAAGTGTACTATCTGCCTCCAGAGAAAGAACTGATATTGATTGAATACAGACTGAAGCATGCTATTTTTCACTTTTTTTCTTTCATTTTTTTTCTTCTTTCATTCAAGTCTTCTGCAAAATGATGACTATGGAAATGTTTTACATAATTGCACATGTAAACCTATACCTGTTTGCTGTCTTAGGGAGGGGGAGGGAAGGGAGGGAGGAAAGGATAGAATTTGAAACTCAAAATTTTGAATAAAAAAATTTTTAAAAATTAAAAAAAAGAAAGAAAAAGAGAAGATAAGTTCTGCTAGAGCTATCTGGTGAAAGGTGTTAAATACTAAGGGGGAAGTTTTATTTTTTCCTAAGGACAATAAGAAGCATTGCAACTTCTTGAGCAGGGCAATGATCTATGCTTTGGGAATATCACCTTGGCATCCATGTGTAAGATGGGCTGACAAGGAGGAAACTTGTGGAAGAAACCCTAATTAGGAGTATATTATAATAATTCAACTGCCAGGTGATAGGGACCTGAACTAGGGTGGTGGGTCTGTCATTGGAGAAAAGTGGACAGTTGAAAGAGATCATGGGTTGGGTGTTCGTTGTTGTGCTAATATGCCCAGATTGTGCTGTATGCACATGTATATGAAGGATGAAGTGGAGGTATCATCGGATTTGCAAGTGACCCATTGTGGGGAGGAGGTAAAGGGGAATAAAGAGTTAAAGATAAATTGACCAACCCACCAATCAAGACGAGCTTGCAAATCTGGATACCTAGAAGGATGGTGTGTCCTAGATAGAAACACGAAAGCTGAAAAGAGAAGACTAGATATTGAGTTTCTGATTTGGACATGTAGAATTTGAGATCCTATAGGAAATTATTGGGACATATCTAATAGGCAATTGCTAACACAGCACTGGAGATCAGAGGAAAGGCTAGGGCTAGATGTATACATGTGGGAGTCATTTGCACAGGGATGATAATTGAATTCATGGGAAATGATGAGTTCACTGAGAGATTATGGTGAGAGAAGAGGGCCAAGGACAGAGCTTTGGTGGGATACACCCGCAGTAAGAGGATGGAGCTTGGATGATGATACAGCAAAGAAGTATGAAAAGAAGGAGGTCCAAGAGAGAAAAATATCATGAAAACCCAAAGAAGTGGAAATGTCCATTTGGTCAACAGTGTTAGATGCTACAGAGAGGTTGAGAAGGATAAGAACTGATATTTGGCAATTAAGAGATGATTGATAACTTTAGAGAGATCAGTTTGAGTGGAGTGATGAGATTGGAAGCCAGATTGCAATGGTAGAAAAATGAATGAGAGAGGAAGTGGAAACAATGGAATAAATAGTTTTTTCTAGGATTTTGGCTGAAAGAGAAGAGGTAATATGTGGAATGATAACTTGAAGAGATGGTAGCCAGAATTTGCTTCCTTTCTCCCTAATCCTTAATCAACTACTACCTCATTCCTGAAGCCTTCCTTACTTTCCGGGTAGGAAATGGTCTCTTTTTTCCTTTGAACTCTCATAGCTCACACCTCTTTATCTATAACTTATCATACACTAATGGTTATTTGTTCATTGGTCATATTCCTTAATAGACCATAATCTTGTCTAGGGTAGGGATCTTCTTTTATTTATTTTTGTATTTCTTCTACCTGGAATGGACAACTCTCTCCAAATCTCTCATCTCTACCTGTTCAGTTCAATTCAGTACAATACAACAAATATTTCTTGTTCTCCTCCTCCTCTTCCTCTTCCTCCTCCTCCTCCTTCTCTTCTTCCTCCTCCTCCACCTCCAGAGATGAACCCTTCACTTTTCCATCTTGGGCCAAAGAGCCATGGATTTTATCTCCTATTATGCAGCCAACCATTTCCAGAATGGATAAGAGCTCCACCCCACACTATTCCAAGAAGACTTCATCTTCAAGGGAGGGAGGGAAGTACTTACTATGTCCTAGGCTCTGTGTTAAGTATTTTACAAATATTACCTCATTTGATCCTTACAACACGGGAGGTACGTGCTATTATTATTCCCATTTTTACAGTTAAGGAAACTGAGGCAGACACAGGTTAAATGAATTACCCAAGGTCACAAGCTAGTAAATAGCTGAGGCAGGATTTAAACTCAGATCTTCCTGACCACAGGCTCAGCACCACCTAGCTGCCTCATAGAAAGCAACATAGAAGCATGGCCTGATCCTCAGGAGCAGTATTCTCCTGAGATGCTACATGTGCCTTGATGTGAGTGACAGTTTCTTGCCCCATCACCCTGAGAGTGAACAGGGCCTGGGCATGAACACAGACCTGTATAGTGACCATGTAGTAACACTGGTCCTGTTCTTGCCTAGGGAAAATGGAGACCAGAAAGACATTTTTTTTATTTTAAAACTAAACTCAGATCTTGTTTTCTCCATGAAACTGATGCGGTCTAGAGGTTAGGGGTCCTGGCACCCCAAAATCACAATACCGGGTCCTGCCCGAAAGAATTCGACCCAAGCCTTCCTGTAGCCAAAAACAAAGTTTATTGAAGATTCGCCATGTTAGCTAGACTCTCAAGGAATCTGAGCATCTATGGGCTATTGGCTAGATTGCAAAATCTGAGCATCTTAATGGAGGCAAGATGGACCTTATATACAGAAAGACCTTGGGAGAGTGGCCAAGTAGTCCAAGAGATAATAGAATTCCCAAGGGTGGGAAATGGAGCCTAGGGGGGACCAAGGGTGGGAAATGGCCCGGGGCAATAGGGAGGCAAGACAATAGAGGGGAGATTGGGTGTAGTCACAATGAAAGACCAGTTGATGGAACCATAGCCTCAGGGGAATGCCAGAGATTTGGCCAAGTGGGAAAGTACGGAGTCCATGAGGTAATAAAATTCTCAAAGGTGGGAAATAGAGCCTAGGTGGGACCAAGGGTGGGAAGTGGTCTGGGGTCATAGGGAGGCACCAGTTGTATAGCCTCAGGGGAACCAGAGATTTGGCCATGTGGGAAAGTCCAGGGTTTTTCCTTTCTGGGCTCAGATTTCAACCCCATCAAAACCTTACCTGATGCTGGTTGTTATTTTTGGATTTCTCATAGCGCTTTATATATTGTCCTTGTATACATTTGTTGTCTATATCTTACCATGATTATTTATTTACCATATTAGATTGTAATCTTCCTGAGAGCAGGGACAATGACTGAATTCATCTGTCTCTCTCTGGTTCTTAGTACCTGCTAGGTGCTTAGCAAATGTTGAGTTAAATAATTAAACAGCAGGTATTTAACAAATATTTGATGTGTTGAAATCAAACAGGGTCCTACACAAATTATAGCAAGAATCAATCAATCATTAAGCACTTATTGAGAAAGTAATACAAGGCTCTGTGCTTGTCCTGGGGGCTAGAGAGAGAAAACAATAAAATAGTCCCTGCCCTTAAGGAGCTTGCAGTCTAGCTAGGGAAGATAATATGGTCATATACAGGTGTAGACAAAATAGATACAAGGTAAATTGGGAGGAGAGTCACTAACAGCTTTCTAACAAGATAAACTACCAAGCTAGATAGCAAAATGGATAGAGTATTGGACCTGGAATTGGGAAGACCAGAGCTCAAATCTAGCCTTGGATACTTGTAAAATGACCCTGAGTGTCAAAAATTTTGTTTTCCTCGACTTTAAAATGGGGATAATAATAGCACCTTCTCCCAAGGGTTGTTTTCAGGGTCAAATGAGATAATAATTTTAAAAAGCTTAGCATGATGCCTGGAACACAGTAAGTGGTATATTGTTGTTGTTCAATTGTTTTTTGATCATATCTAACTCTTTGTGACCTGAGTTGGGGATTTTGTGGCAAAGATACTGGAGTGGTTTGCTATTTCCTTCTCTAGCTCTTTTTTACAAATGAGGAAACTGAGATAAATAGGTTAAGTGACTTGCCCAGGGTCACATGGCTAGTAACTGTCTGAGGCCAGATGGACTCAGGAAAATGAGTCATCCTGACTCCAGGCCTGGCATTCTATGTACTGTACCACCTAGCTGCCCCCTAAGTGCTATGTAAATGTTAGCTATTTTGTTATTATTATTATTACTATCATTGTTTTGTGCATTAGTAGTTTTGTGAAGCTATGAGTATTCTTGGTGGAATACATTAGGAATCATGTGGAAGAGAAGAAACCATAGAGATTTGAACTAAGCCTGGGCAGGTTAAAAACCATTCCATTCAAAATCTAATGAGTCTCTTAAGTAGATCAGACACTTTTCCACAGGACAGTGGGTGGTAAATGCTTCATCTCTTCCATTGGTTCTCCAAGAAATGTCTGCTTGGACGTGCAAGTTGTTTGCTCTGAAAAGGAAAACTAAAGGCCTTTTATTTGCCAAATCCTGACTTCTTTGTTTGAAAAAAGATGACTCAAGAACAATAATAAGACTTCCTTGCCTCACCTGTTAAAATCATTGCTCTTTTTACTATATTACATATGTTTCAACAAGGCCCTGAGGGATCCTTTCAAAATAAATTTCAAAGCTACCATTGTGAAATTTTCAGTTAGCAGTCTCACCTCTCTCACCAGCTCTCTCCTAATGGGCTCATTGTTTTGTTAATTTTACTGCAACAAAAAGATGAATTTTTGCTTGACATTGGCAATCTCCTCAGCCTTATTTCAAAGCCTTTGAAAAAGTCAGTTTGGACAACCCTAAGTAGTAGCTGATCAATTGTTGCTGTAGGCAGTTTTTGGCACAATGTACATTCACAGATGTATTGATACATATAAGTAACCTATACTCTGAACTTGGTATGCTTATATGGCTTGACCAGTCCTGCCCTAATGCAGAAAAACACTAGGGACTATCACAAAATCAGGGGAAATTTTGGCACAATTTCATGTAGGCCTTTTAGGGATTCAAATATGATGTGACTTGCATTTGTGATAAACATTTTAAATAAACCAATGAAGTTCATGGGAAAAAAGTCGTTAAGAGAAACTTTAAGGCCTAGGATCCATGCGGTAAGAAAGACAGAAAAGATAAACTGGTTCCCTTTTGGTCACTTTATCCTGATCATCACAATGAATAAACAATAATTCTAATTATTTTTATTTTATTATTTATATTAATTATTATTTATTTTTATTTTTATTATTTTTTATTTATAAATATCTCTTTTGGATAGCATAGGCTAACCCTTCTGTATATGGGCGTGCCCTTTCTGCAAATGAATGGTATTTACACATGGGTGGAATTTAGGCATTATGTGCAAGGTAGGATTGCAATAGAATTTTTAAGTAAGTAAAGTTTCCCTTTAGGGTTTCCCAATGTGCCTTTTGGGGCTCTATCTTTCCTTTTGACTTCTCGATTTAGTCAATTGCTTGCTAGCTGCCCAGCACCCCCTGTTGCATCTGGCCTTATATTGTTTCAGGGGTGTGCTAAAAATAGCTGATAGGACCCACTCTATTTAAACCTTGAGATTCCCCCACCAAAAGTTAAATTTTCAGTGTGAGCCTTTATACTTCAGACGTTTACAAACAAATCTGGGCTTAATTTGTTTTGTTGGTCTTAGACTTCAAAAAGTGATGGTGAAAATGTTAGTAGTGTGGATTAAACTTAAAAATGTGCACTGCCACATTCCCTTCCTCTTCCTCCTTCCCCCTCCCCCATGGTTGTAAATATTCCCCAGCACAGCCCTGCCTTGTCTTCACCAAAACTTCCCTAATCCTGTCACCTGGCAGGGATGTATCTGGTCTTAGAGTTGTTTTTCATTTACTTCTCTTACATACTAACTATTTTTTAATTTGTAGCCTATTCATCTGTGATATGCGGTATCATCCATATTCGACTGTAAACTCCATGAGAGCAAGAAACGTCTGTTATTTATCTTCGGATCTTAGTCTGTTTCCTCTGTATCACTTTTGCATGTTTCATGCCTTGGAGATCTCTAAGTAAAAGCATGTGCACAGTACACAGATTTTTTTAAATAGCTGTTTATCTTGTTACAACAGATAGAATATCATACTTCCATTAGGGAAAAAGATAGACTTCTTTGTCAGAAACATCATTGCCAGAGGCATAAATTATATGGGAGGCATTGGGATGTGTTCCAAGATGAAGATTCTCTTCTTAACATTACCCTGGCAGAATACTCTTTCTCCTTCCTCAAAGAGAGATAATCTGCAGCTCCAGCTCCCCCCACCTTCTTGCTAGTCACCATATTCTGTGGCTTTATAGCCTTCTTGGCTCATAGCCAGGACCCTTGGTCTTGCTAGTGATGCAGTCTAGAGGTTAGGGGTCCTGGCACCCCAAAATCACAATACCGGGTCCTGCCCGAAAGAATTTGACCAAAGCCTTCCTGTAGCCAAAAACAAAGTTTGTTGAAGATTCGCCATATTAGTTAGACTCTCAAGGAATCTGAGCATCTATGGGCTATTGGCTAGATTGTAAAATCTGAGCATCTTAATGGAGACAAGATGGACCTTATATACAGAAAGACCTTGGGAGAGTGGCCAAGTAGTCCATGAGGTAATAGAATTCCCAAGGGTGGGAAATGGAGCCTAGGTGGGACCAAGGGTGGGAAATGGTCTGTGGCCATAGGAAGGCAAGACAATAGAGGGGAGATTGGATGTAGTCCCAATGAAAGACCAGTTGATGGGACCATAGCCTCAGGGGAACGCCAGAGATTTGGCTATGTGGCAAAGTCCAGGGTTTTTCCTTTCTGGGGCTCAGATTCTAACCCCATCATTCCCCCCTCAAACAAATAGGAACCCAAATTCTTTTGGGGTAAGGGACGAAGGTCTCAGCTTCTGAAACTGCTTCCTTCTGGCAAGGGGCTTAGAGCTGTCCCTGCCTCGAGGGGGTCCCAAAGAGGAGGTTGACTGGAACCAAGCACAGGTTGCATCCAGGGAACGATGGGGGAACATTGGCTGGCACTCACTGTTACAAACTGTAGGTGAATGGCCTGCAGTCTGGAAGACACAAATCTGACAGAAAAAGACTGCAGGGCCCAGATATAAAACAGGGACTAGATTTAGGGCCCAAATGAGAGAATAAAACATCCTTAGGTCTATTTGGATTCAGATAATTCAGTTTTCCAACCATGAAGTATCAAATCCACCTCATAGCCAGACTCAGGAATAGCCAGGTGCATCAGGTAACATTCCCTTTCAAAGGAACATAATGGGGAAACTGAGCCAGGAGGATCTCATCTTAGACTGAGGCTAAAATTGTCCTCTCAGCTTTTCCCAATGCTGACTTCCCACCAGTATTACCTTCTGAGTAGCTTGTGGATTTCTCTCAAGATGGTGGATTATTGATTATTGATGGATTATGACCCATCAGACAACTCAAAATAAAATCCTGTGAGCTTTTACCTCAAACAGCAAGTTTTACTAATCACAACTTAGGAAAAACTTTTCCAGGATTTACATCTCAAAACTTAAATTTGTCCTGGTGTAAAAAGCCAATCATTAGAGATTTCTATACAGTTGCAAATTCTCAGCAAGCCATACATAACCCAAACAAACTTTTTGGCTAATTTACACATTAAAACAATAGCTAAATTATTTTAGCGGTATTCAAATTATGAAAAGTTGCTTGACATAACTGATACAGAAAGTTCACCAATTTGAAACAAACCCATTACCAATCAGGTGACTTCAGTTTTGTTAAATGCACTTTCAAATTACTTTACGCAGAGAATCAATCTCATCATTAACAGTTAAAACTACAAATTTAAAAGAGCATGCTTACCCAAGTTCAGAGGCTAGCTTCATTACCTTGAGCAGGATGTGCAGAACCTGGGTGATGCTTCCGGGCAAAGGTTGCCCCAGAGCCCAAGGCCATTGACAGTGGGGCCCATGCTGTAGCTGCTGCCCCTGCCCCCTCCTTCCTTTTGCCCAGGTGGGGGAGGGCGAAATCAAAAGTACTCAAGCGAAGGGAGTGGAAGAAAAGAGTGACAGGGTTGTAAGGAGGAGTTCTAAACTCCTTAATGATCAATCACAAAACCTCCAGAATCTGCCAAGATATTTTCAGGTGTACTAACTTTCCCCTGTAACCTCCATGAAGGAGAATTCACGGGCATAGAGGGAAGGGAATAAGTAAGCCTCAGGGAACCAAAAAGCAACTGCAGTTTTCCCCAATTCCCTAGCGCCAAGGGAATTCACAGATACACTTCCAGATAGGGTGTCCATCCTTGTCCTCTATGCTGCGGAAGGTGTACCCAGGTCCACGGCCTTGAACCAACCCAGTGGACTGAGAGACTGAAAGCGTCAGGCCAAGTGCAAGACAGCCTCATAACTGTTTGCCAGAAAAGTACCTCCAAGCCTTGGTGCTTGGAGAGCAACTCCAACTGCAGAGCAAGAAAGGGAGGGAGAGGAGGCTTACATACCTTCTAGTCTTGGCTGGAGAAGAACTTGGGGTTAGGCAGTTTCCCCGTAGGGGCCACCAAAATGATGTGGTTTGGGGGTTCAGGGGTGCTGGGACCCCAAAATCACAACATGCTGGTCCTGCCCGAAAGAATTCGACCCAAGCCTTCCTGTAGCCAAAAACAAAGTTTATTGAAGATTCGCCATGTTAGCTAGACTCTCAAGGAATCTGAGCATCTATGGGCTATTGGCTAGATTGCAAAATCTGAGCATCTTAATGGAGGCAAGATGGACCTTATATACAAAAAGACCTTGGGAGAGTGGCCAAGTAGTCCATGAGGTAATAGAATTCCCAAGGGTGGGAAATGGAGCCTAGGTGGGACCAAGGGTGGGAAATGGTCTGTGGCCATAGGGAGGCAAGACAATGGAGGGGAGATTGGGTGTAGTCACAATGAAAGACCAGTTGATGGGACCATAGCCTCAGGGGAACACCAGAGATTTGGCCATGTGGCAAAGTCCAGGGTTTTTCCTTTCTGGGGCTCAGATTCAAAACCCCATCAGGGCCAGGTTTTCCTTTCTGGGGCTCAGATTCCAACCCCATCACTAGTGCTGGGATTTCAGCCTTCTTTTCAGGGGAGTCCAAGAAGAGGTCTATACTAGTTAGGCTGAGGTCGACCTCAGCCTTGGGTCTTCAAACTTTAAAAAAAATTATATATATGCATACACATATACACATAGATAGCTAGAGATAGATATAGATAGATCTAAGTATAGATAGGTAGGTAGATAGATAACTGCACTTTAAGAAAATTGGTTTCCTTCATAAATCTATGTATTTCATTTTAAACATTATTCTGAGAAAGGGTTTATAGGCTTCACCAGATTGTCAAAGGCTTACATGATACAAAAAAAGTGTTAAGAATGCTTGATGTAGTAGAATATCAAGTTCTTGAGATCTGGGACTGTTTTTATTTCTGTCTCTGTGTCCCTAGTACCTAGCACAGTGGTGGGGAACCTGTGGCCTTGAGGCCACTTGTGACCCTACAGGTCCTCAATTCTGGCCCTTTGACTGAACCCAAACTTCACAGAACAAATCCCCTTAATAAAATGATCTGTTTTGTAAAACTTGGACTTAGTCAAAAGGCCACACCTGAGGACCTAGAAGGACACATGTGTCCTCGAGGCCACAGGTTCCCCACTTAGCATATGCTAGGTGCTTAATAAATGC
>NW_020940355.1:10730075-10732591 GCF_900497805.2 Vombatus ursinus
TGTGGTGAGCAAAAAGAATTAGATGGCCCAGAATCACAAGAAGATAATTTGCATTTCACTTTCTGATGTTAGCTATGTGAGCTTGGGCAAATCACTTAACCTCTCTTTTCTTCATTTGTAAAATATGCTAAATAATACTTGTGCTTTCTGCCTCATAGGACTGTTCTGTGAAAACACTTCATAAACCTTGAAATGCTATATAAATGTGAATTGTTATAGTTAAATAGCTGACCTCCATAACAGAAACATCTATATGACAAAGCCTTCTCAAGCAACAACCTTACTTGCTTGTTTCTTTTGAGCAATATCCAATACAACTAAATTCCTCTGCAATACAAAGGATTTGGACACAGCCTGGAATTTTGTCACACAAATTTTTTCCATTTATTTAAACACATATATCATGTACTAATACAATGCAGCTGGGTATGTACATACATGACGCGTTATAGAATATAATGTTATAATGCATGCTATCTTAAGGTCCCAATCCAAGTCAAGATATGCAATACCTCCTTACAAAAAATTTAAGAAAAGTAAATAACTCCAGGTCTGAGGCAAAAAAGAACAGCAATTCATTATGATTAAAAAGTGGTCAACACATGACAGATTTTAGATCTTCTGAAAAAAAAGTAAAGATACATAATTATATTTTACAAATTGCTTTACTATTTTATTTTTTCATTAATTTCTTTTGAATTAATGAAAAAGGATTTTTGGGGGATGTAAATACAAAATTGGGACAAAAAAATAACCTGAGGTTATTTTCTAACAGGGGAGACAATACTTACAGGAGAGTAGTGGTCAAGGAGGAATGTTATGGTCTGTGAATGGCAAGGAGGATGAGTAGAATAATGGGACATTCAAGTGATGTACTTTAAAAAAATTAATCTGAACCTAAAAAGGAGAAAAGAGAAATAGAGAAAGGGCAGGGGAGAGGCAGAGACAGAGAGAAAGAGAGAAAGAGTGGACAGAGACAGACAGAAAGACAGAGAGGGAGAGAGAGACAGAAGGAGAGAGAGTGTACATTTGGATATTGTAAATGAAAATATGAATCTTCATTTTATACACTTATTTTTAAAAATGTTAAAATTTTATATGTTATTTTCCATACTCTTTACCTTGTCTCTGCTTCCTTTTGAATTTCCTTCCATTCTCTTTTTTGAAACATTTTGAAAAATTGTTCAATGACCTTTCCTCATCACTACTGTTAACTCCACTTTTTCTCTATAATCCTTCTTCCCATTTAAAAGCCAAGAAGGGAAAAAAAACCCTCTAGTAAGAAATAAGCATATGTAATTAACAAATAAACATAAATAATATGAATCCCTGCAGTGGCCATGTCTGAAAATGTATGTGTCTCTTTCTGCACATTGAGTCTATCACCTCTCTGTCAGGAGATGGATAACATGCTTTGCCATAGGGTCCTCTGGAGACATAGTTGGTCATTTTATCGATCAGTATTCTTAGGGCTTCAATAGTTTCTTTGCTTTATATTGTTATTCTTGTAGAGACTGGTATCCTAGTTCTGCTCAGTTCACTTTACATCAGTCCATGATTCTCTGAAATGATTTTTAAAAATAATTTCTTATGGCCCAATAATACTCTATTACATTCATATGTCACAATTTGTTTAGCCATTTTTCAACTGATGGGCATTCCCTTAGATTCTAGTTCTTTTCTTTTTGTTTTCCCCCACTTCAGGATTAAGGTGTCTATTTTGTCTGGGACTATTCCTTCCGGAGTGTTTTCCTCTATCCTGACCACCCACAGTCTCTATTCTTGCTGTTTCCCTGTTGATTTTTGTGTATTTCTACATCAAGTGTGTGTGTGTGTGTTCTACCTGTCTCTCTCTGCTTCAGAGTGAGGTTCATTTGATGCCCATTCCTCTTTTCCCTTCCTGTTTGTAAAGTATTATTCTCAGGAATCCAATTATGACTAATAGTAAGTTCTACTTCCTCCTTCCTCTTTCCTGCACCAGTATATTCCTCTTTTTACCCTCCCTTCTTTTTCCCCTCTTCAGACCTTCAGAATAGAACCAATCTACTCCCAGAACCTGTTTTTTTTTTTTCTTATATAATTCCCTCGGTACCTTTTGAAGACATTAAGGTTCTGAAGGGAAATTTGTTTAATTTTCTCCCCATGAGAATGACTATGTCATCATATAGCCCTTTCCAAGTGCTTAAATAAATTTACCTTTCTAGGTTTCTCTTGACTTTTTCATTTTTATTTCAAAGACTCTACTCAGCTGTGGTCTTTTCATGAGAAACAAAAGTAAACTATTCCATTAAAGGTTCATTTTCTTCCCTATAGTATCATGCTTTTCTGGGTAAATTGTTCTTGTTTGTAAGCTTAGCTCTCTTGTCTTTTGGATTATTGTATTCTAAGATCCTCTCTCATAAAAAGTGGAAACTGATCCTGACTGTGACTCCTTGATACTTGAACTGCTTTCCGCTGTTTGCAGTATACATACATACATACATACATACATACATACATACATACATACATACATA
>NW_020940355.1:10732601-10780940 GCF_900497805.2 Vombatus ursinus
ATACATACATACATACATACATACATACATACATACATACATACATATATATGTATGTATTTGAAATGGGAGCTCTGGGTTTTGGCTGTGGAATTCCTAGAATTTTTCCTTTTGGGGTTTATTTTAGGAAGTGATCAGTGGATTCTTCTTATCTTCATGTTGCCATCTGGTTCTAATAGATTGATGTAATTTTTACTTATGATTTCTTGAATACAGTGTTCAGTTTTTTTTTGCTGTTGTTGTCTTTATCATGATTTTCAAGGAACCCAGTGATTCTTAAATTATATTTTCTTGTCTGGCCTTCCAGGTCAGTTGTTTTTGATATCAGGTTTCTCACATCTTCCATTTTGTTCTCATATTTCTTGCTGCCTCATGGAATTATTGATTTCTGTTTTGTCTATTCTAGTCTTCAGGGAGTATGTTACTTGAGTGAAGTTTACTACTTTCTCTTCTAGCCTATTTATTCCCCTAATCCTTTCCTCTAGAGGTATTATTTCATTTTTAAAAATCTCTTACTTTTTTTTCTTCCAAGTATACATATACTCCTTGGAAAATTCATTTTTTTGCCTTTGAGTTATTTATGAAGTCATTTTGAGTCATTGTTTTGAAGTTACTTGCTCCTTCTTTGGGGGCAGTCTCTAGATCTACAGTGATTAAGGGTAGGTAAGAAATGAGACAAAGAATGGCCTCTAGGTAAACCTAGTTAAAAAAAAATCAATCTGAGAGTGGAAGAGCTCAGGATTTCTAGCCAAAACAGAAACAATTTCCATTTACCTTCACTGTGAGCCATCAGGGCGCAAACAGTGACCACTAAGTGGGGCTTGGGCAGGGACCTATTGTTGTCGGATCAATAAAAGCCAGTGTCCTGATCTATATCTTGCCATTGGATTCAGATGGCTTTGGAGGAGAAAGTGAGGCTGGTGACTGCACAGTCCTCCTTCACTTAAATCTAATATACTTGCAAGTCATGGCATCACCTTCCTGATGCCATGATTTTCTTCCAGAACCAAGGACAAATAACAACAACAAAACAATAGATCTACAATAATTTTTTACACTGCTTGGTCTTATCTATGATTTATTTTTCTCTCCAACTTTAATTTGGGATTGGGGCTTTCTGCCAAAGCCTGAAAAGTTTTTGGGTAAGGCAATTGATCCATTTGGCTTTCCCTTCAATCCCTTAAGTATTTATACTTACCTTCTCACTGGATTAGGATCCTCCACACCTTTGAGGTTCAGAGCTCTGGATCTTCAGGTCCTTATATGGCAACTCAATTTAGAGAACTAGGAACCTTGGAGTCCCTGGACCTAGGCTGTGCTGATTTGAGATCTTCCATACTGCACTGGTTGCTATTGTTCCCTAGGACTTCAATAATGACCACATTGGAGTTTTCTGATGACCCTGAGGCTTTCTTTGGGAAATCCTATGTTATTACTGCCTCTAGACATTGGGTTTTATAGGTTACATGTGTCTCTGATCCATCTCTAGTCACTCTATAGACTACCATTTTGTTTTTCTGTGCTGGTACTTATTCTGCCAGAAGTCCCCTTTTCCATTGTCTGTGAGCTTCTGGCGAACTCTTTGGGGAAGAAGAAGTCATTTCAATAGTTTTTCATTGAATTTCTTGGCCATCATTTAGTCTGGTATGTATTTTGGGTTTTTGCTGGAGTAGGTAGGTATGTGGGAATTGTGTGGTTTGCCTCTATTTAGGTAGCCATCTTGGCCAGAGGTCTGACATGCCCTTTTTCAGAGTAAAGGAGATGGGGGAAGGCATATACATGGGGAGTAGAAGACCAGAAAATGGACAAAGTGAAAAAGAATGGTTAGTTTGGGCCTGGCTATATATAATGAAGTTTTGCTAAAAAGAGTGTGGCTATGCTCATTGGTGTTTTGCTAAAAAGAACAAAAGATAACTCCTAATTAAGATTTAGTGGCTGAAGTTTTTCTGTTCCACATTGCAACTTTCCCCATCATGGTTTTGATATATCATGGACTGGCATAAGAAATTAAATGGGAATTTTTTGGGAGTTTTGTGGAAGCCACAGACAACGAGTGTAGGCCAGCAGATGACACAGAAAAAGTTTAGAACCTAAGAAATGCATAAAATATATGTATACTATTGTATAATACCAACATATTTTTATCTTTTTAATGCAGTAATAATTCAGACTTCTTCCCTGGTACAAAGACAGGGCCAAAAAAATTGTATGTGGATTTTCCAGATCACAGGGGTGCCACACCCCTAACTCTGTGATGTAAAAGGAATAACTATAGTTGGTTTGGAATCTCCCTTTAGCCCTCCCTAGAGGATGGGTTTTAGAGGATGGAGCTGACCCTAACATGAATTGGTTGCCTCAGATTCTTGGGAGGATGGACTTTTTTTTAGAGAGTAGGCATCTTTTGTGTCGACCTATAAAAGTGAGCTAATAGACCTACTTATTCCTTCTGGGCTTCTTTTCAGTTTTCTGGATTTTCTTTTGGACTGTAGCAGGATGGGTTGGATTGTTTCCATCTTCCTCCTTACTCGCTAGGAGCTATTAATGACCGCTCAGGAGCAGAAGCATATGTGAGCTGCATGCTACATGAGAAAGGGCTTTTTCTGGGCCAAGAGCTGGTAGCAATTGGCCAATGGTGGAGCATCCTAGAGAAGCAAACAGAAGTTATACATGTTCTTCCAAGTGCCCTGAGGAGAGTTCACATACAATGCTACTCTTGAATCCCCTTCCTCTATATAGAAGAAGGGTGATTTCCTAGGCAGTGTGATTCCAGAGAGCCTTCTACCCACAGAAGAGATATTTCATGGGCAGTACCTGTTTTGTGGCTTGCTTCAAGAGGAACTCTAACTTCAGCAGTTCAGAAATTTGGCTTTCTAGACATAGAAGATGAGTCCCTGGCCAGGGTGTCTTTTTCAAGAGCAAAGAGGATTGACCACATGGACCCTGAAGGTGGAAAGGTAGTAATGTAAAGGATAGTAAAAGTACAGTAGGTTGTAAGGGTATAGAAATACAGAAAAGTAGTAAAGTTATGACACAGGGAAGAGGAAGATCTATATTTTGCTCTCAGCTATTACCATGAATTATTTAGACAATGCTGGTTCAGTGAGAAGGGGTTAGTTGTTGAGAAGTCAAAGTATATTTGCCTTCTGAGGGCTGTCTAGCCCTATGAGCCTTTGCAGGGAGGACCCTGTGGGAGGGAAGGATTTTATCAAAATAACAAGATGTTGCTTTGCTGTCAACCCCAAATTCAGTTCCCTTTGGAGGGGCACTGAATTGGCATTCAGTTGGAAAGACTTTGGAAGCATGATGGAATGATAAAACTCTGGAGATGGAGAATTTTATTGACTGTTTATGGGCTATTATGAGTTTTTTGCATCTTCCACATTTTCAATGGGATTAAACAAAGACTAGCCTGTCCTTAATATGCATTTGTTACCTTGAGTGCTTAAATAAGAACTTGTGTCCACAACTGTGGAAAGCTAAATATGAGCTGTACAGAAGCTATATCCAGAGATTTCCTAGAGTAAACTCTGAGAAGCCAAAGATCATAGGATATAGTATTTTCCTGATTTTAGTATGGGTACATATGAGCATAGAGATAGGAGGTCCTGAGGTAATACAAATTTCTAAGACTTTGGGAAAACCTCCTTTTATTATATTTCAAATAACTGATATTTCATTGGTGTAGCTACTCCCTTCACTGCTGCATACGCAACCCCCTTCATACCATAGTAGACAGTTTAAAAAGTTCTTGTGACCATAAAATTCAACACCCAGCAGCCAGGTTTCAGGTGATGAAATTCTTTGAACATCACTAAGTCCTTGATCCATTACTGTCCCACTTTGCCAGCTTGGTAGGACCATTAAAGTTTATGTTGTGGTCTTTGAAAATCCAGGGTTACCTCCATCCCATGATGAGACATTAGAGGACATGGATGGAAAACATTAAACAATTTAATTGGCTTGCCTTTAAATCTTATTTCTGTGTTATTGAAAAAGAATGGGCTGAATTGTCACAACTATCCTTATCCCAAGGTCATAATTCCAGTGTTTCAAACAGTCTGGCAGTTCTGGATGAGTGGTTTGTTCTAGGTTGCTCTAGGATGGCAGAGAAAGATGAATACTGTGGCATAAACTCGGCTGTATACCAAGGGTACGATGAGAGGTCCAGGGTGCAAGATTGCAAGGAGTGCAAACAAAAATGCACCAAAGATTCAAGTAACCCCTTACTTCAAGTAAGTGAGACTGAAGAGCCATCTCCCTCCTCTGTTCCACCATACTCTGTCTTCATTCTAGAGTGTAAGCTTCTGAAGGCAAAGACTGTTTATTTTTTGCCTTTGTATTCTCAGCACTTAGTACATTGTCTGAAATATGGCAGGCATTTAATAAATGTTTGCTGATTGACTTACTGAAGTGAGAGAGTGAGTATGATTTTGAGGAGCAAAGCTAAAAGGCTCCCTTTCCCCAAATGTCTCCTCTACTAGCCACAGGTTCTGAAATCCACAATACCCGCTTTGATTGTATTGAGTTTCTGTGATATGCCTACCCAGTGACACTGTGTATCCTGACGAGCTTTCCTTAGGGTTAAGGCTTGTAGCTCCAGGTATAGTTGTCCATGGCTGAGAAATCATCACCCAGTGGCGAAAATTCTGGTGATCCCTTTTCTCCTCTTCTTCCTCCTTCTTCCTCATCTTCCTGTTCCTCTAACTCCCCCAATTTCCCCTTTCTGTCTCTCCCCTTAACTGGGCTAATCCTTCAACTGAAACATAGTTTGGCAGCAGGACCCTCCTGGAACCATCACCTAGATCATAACACCTTAGTGTAAATTACTTTAGTTGACTATAAGAACCCAAGGGATTAGATTGATTCAGCCTGGTGGAAGGTCCTGAAGCTGGTTCTCTAGGGGCAGATATTGCAATATGTTGGTGTGTGAACATATATGAAGCGGGACAGATAGCATGAGAACATAGAGGGTCTCCCTTGAGCCCATTACTGCCTTTTGACTATTATCCAGGGCATGATATCCAGGCTTATTTTTTTCCTTTCTGTCTTTTCCCACTCTCTCCATCTGCTCATCAAGGGCTGCCCACAAGTATCCGGCAGCATCCTTGGCCATAGCTTCAGCATGTTCTGCTTTGGGATAGAAGGTACTCTGCACTTATTTTGATGGTTTTAGGGAGATGGACATCTCAGATAATAGGACTATATTTCACCTTCCCAGTCAGCCCATTTACAGACAACCCGGAATTCTTTTCTCAGCTTTTCTCTTCTGTGTGTGCATTTGTCTTTTGAGGGAACAAAAATTGGCACCCTTGCTTGCCATATCTCATTAAAACATGCTGGCTGCTGTCATTTGCAGGAGGCTGGTGTTTGAAATTGGGAGGAAGCTTCATCAGGATATACTACGCACACAAAAACTGATTTTTTCCCCTACCTCCCCGAAGTAGTTGGCTTTAGCTGGCAAGGGGTGGAAATTTAGGATGACAGGTGGCTGATATGGTCCTGAATTCTATTCTCCAATCCTCCCTTCCTGTTCCCTCTGGTCTTCCCTTTCTCATCTCTGCTGCCGAATTTGGGGGAGATGATCACAAATAGAGGCCTAATTACGATAATGCTTTTTAAGTTGCTTTCCATCTCTGGGGGAAAGCAAGAGTTGTAGCCCTTAGGTTAGCTCTAGGCTAAAAACTTTTCCAGGTGGTGGAAGCAGTGGGGGATGTGGTCCAGAAATTGCATCTTCCTTTGCACCTTTTCCTCTTCTTCCTCCTCATGCCAGGAGCTAGGCTGTTAAATCTTGAATGAGCTGTAATTGTGTGTTTGGGAGTGTGTGTGCTGCTGTTCTCCTGAGTCTATACAGGCGTTGTGTATTTTTCAGTCCTGGCATTTCAGAAACATTCCACTTCAACAACAAAAGGGCTTGTTGTTGCTAGGAAGTTTCCAAAATATATCACTGATTGAGACAAGCTCAGCCAATGTCCTCTTGCTTTTACCGATGTGAATCAGGATGACCTTTGCATCCTCAGCAAGAACATATTTAGAAGAACTGTGTACATGCTGGAAAGATAACACTCTGAATAGGGTATAGTCCTAGGAAACAGAGGTAGAGAGTGTCCACTGTCCCCCTCCCCTCCTATCCCCTTCTTTGGGGAATTACATGTGTGACAATCCCACTAATAACATAAAATTATCTATTTTTTATTCCTCTTTGCTGCTGTTGCTGCTGCTGTTGTTTTTCAGCTGATCCTTAAAAAGAACCTTGGTCTTCAAGGGTGGTCATAGGCGAATCCATGCCTAGTGTAGGAACATACATTTCTGTTTTGTTTTGTTTGGCAGGAAGGCCAGCAGCTTAATCCTCAGGAGGAAGGAAGTAAAGACCTGATGGGTCTGGCTAGGGCAGAGATTATATTTAGCAGTCAAAGGCTGTCCTCTCTGGGAAGCTTGCTTTCAGTCCCGTGACAGAGTTAGAGGAGACAGAGTGACCAAGGCAGAGGGCAGGGAGGCAGGCACAGCCAGCCCCTTGGTGTTTCCCAGGGCTTTAGTCATGGAGTCTCAGCCTGCAGCTGCTGCTGCTCAGAACCCAGCATTCACTTCCAGTTTCAACATACTGCCTGGTGGTATTTTTGATTCATGACCTTGACAGAATAGTGTCTTTGGAGATGGTGGTGGTATGTTTGTATATGGGAGGCATGTGAAGGGAGTGTGTGAGGAAAAGATAGGCTAGAATCACAGATTTAGAGCTGAAGGGGCCCTTCAGTCCAACCCCCTCATTTTGTAGATGAGGAACACAAGGCCCAGAGAATTTATGTAAGTTGTTCAAGGTCAGGCAGCTAGTACCTAGCTGAGTTGCAATTTGAATTCAGGTCCACTGACTGCCAAGTCCAGAATGTAGCCTCTAGTAATCTTATTATTTCTTCTAGACTTTACATATGCTAATCTATGAGGAAGTGAATTTTAGCCCATAGACATTCACAAAGTCAATTCTTTGCCCTATATGGCTCATTTATGTTTGATTGATGATCTGTGCTTTAAAGTCACAGTCATACGCAGATATATGTTCCCCCTCCTCCAAGTATTACCCATGTAACAAAGAAAAACAATTAAACCTAACCAGCAGACTGGGCAATCTCATCTAGCAAACCCTGTCTAGGAAAGTCTGTAGATCACATTCTAAATCCCTCAAGTTCTAACAACCCTTGCCCCCCACCTTTGGCCAAAGGAAGGATGTGCATTTCTTCCCTTCTTCATTGAGGCCGAGATTAGTTTGGCTTCTTTCAGTTTTCTTTTGGTTGACCTTATTTTAGTCATTGTGTGTATTGTTCTTCTGGTTCTCCTTGTTTCACTCTGCATCAGCTTGTACAGATCTTTCTAGGTTCCCCTGAAATCCTCCTCACATTTCTTTTTTTGTTTTTTGTTTTTTTACAATGCAAATAATATTTCTCTGTCTCTGTGTCTCTTTCTGTCTGTCTTTCTGTCTCTGTCTCTCCCTCTTTAAATTCTCCAATCATAGAGTTGGCAGGGACCCCAGAGACTAGCTAATCCAACATCCTCATTACATATGAGGAAATTAATGGTTATGGAGCCTAAATGACTTGCCCAAGGTCACACAAATGGCCAAATGCAGAGGTGTGAATGGAAGCCAAGTTGGTCCTCTGACTCTAAGGCCAGTGCTATTTGTATTGTACCATAGTATCTTCTTTTTATGGCCACCCACTTTGCTTTGAGTTCTCCCCCCCCACCACAAACAAAGCCACTATCAATACTTTTGCGCATACAGGGCCTTTCTTTCTGTTTTTTTGATTTCCTTGGAGTACCCTAGCGGTAGGATCTCTGGATCAGAGAATATGAACAATTGATTTCTTTATCATTCACGCAAACTTACCTTCCATCTAGCTCTTTACCTTATGATACGACCAGTGCTGAATTTGCCTTCTATTTCCCACTGCTTCAGTTTGTATTTTAGTATAGCTCATTTCGTTTTCAGTCACTAAAGCTTACTTGGAACTCTAGAAATTTAAACACTAGTTGTGTTTAAGGAGCATGTGCCTTGTTGGACTTGTGTAGGAGATGAGTGTGGTTTTGCCGTTAAAATATCCTGTTAGATGTTGAGTGTGCTTATGGTGCTTTTAATTGAATTTTCGTCTTTGGTTTTATACTTTCTGAGCTGGGGATCGGATCCCTTTGTTGATGCTGGCTTCTTTCTAGCGTTGACTTGATTGTTGAGGTGCTCACCCAGGCTATTTTGGACAGGGGACGAGGGCAGAAAGAGACGGTAGATAAAGAGCTTCTCTGTTGTTTGGATTTGTGTAAAACTTTTAAACTGTGCGTGGTGGAGTGTCCTCAGCAACCCTGTATTGTGCCCCAAGAGTCTGAACTTGAGGACCCAAACCTAACAATTAAAAAAAAAAAAGACAATGCAGCTGAATGAAAAGGGACTTTCCATTCTCTCAGACCACTTTAAGGAAGCTCTCAGAGCCAAACAGGCACCATGGCTTTTAAAACTTTAGAGCCTTTGCTTTCGGCAGATACAGAGATTTGCTGGGTTTTTTTTTTTTTTTAAGTTCAATTAACACTCTTTTCTCTTCAGTGATAATTTTTTCTTTAAAAGTCATTCACCTCCAGTCCATTGATAACAGATGCTCAGCCTGACGGGCTTGAGAGTTCTCTCTTTCTTCCCCTTTGCCCTTTCTTTCCCTTGAGTGAAAGCTGTGCGAAAATCAGAGCTTTTCTGTCCACGCATTCAACTCTCAGGCAGAAAAATGCCAAATTGCCCTTCAAAATGCTATAAGAATTCGTCCATGTGCCTGACCCCAAATCCTACTGTGAGAAGAAACATATGGAAAAAGAAAAGATGCTTTTCTTGAAAGAAACTTCTTTCCCACAATAAGCTACAACTGCAGTTCTCCTTGAAAAACCTGCCTGGAGAGGAACAGGTGAAAATAACATGGGGTCTGGGGGGGAAATTGACTAGGGTGACCGAATGCCTGTCTTCCTTTCTAAAGGATGGCTTCCCTTTTTCATAGTAAATTTGGTCCTAATAAGTGTTTTAGGGGTAGTGGATAGAAATTTCTTCCTCTTTCCCAACCCTTTTAAGAACTGGGACAAGAAGAGAAAAAAATAATCACCCCTCCCTGGTCTAAATTTGTTCTCCCTGGAGAACAAACAACTTACTTTGGGAATTTTCAAAAAAAAAAGTTGAATTTTAAAAAATATACTCTTTCCTTGAGTTGACGCAGGTCTAGAGAAATCAGGCATTTCATATCATTGAAACTCTTTTTAAAATAAAAGACTTTCCTCTCCTCTTCCCTCCCCAATTTCTTTCTGAAGAAGCAATACATCATCCAATCCCTTTCAATGTTATTGAATTGTAAGTCTAGGGTTGAGATCTATGAGGCAGGGCTGCAGCCAGCCTCCTCCTACCAATCCTAGCTAACAGACACAGCCATTCACCACCATTTTTTATTTCTGGTATTGCTGACCAATATACAATTTTCATTAGGTGCTCCAGGCACTTTGCTTAGAATAAATTAGAAGACCTTCAGTGTCCTAGCAATAGGCTATTTGCTTCATAGCTTGAATTTGATGGGCAGGAAAAACCTAAGACAAAAATACACTTTAGAAATATCCGACATATCAATCAACCAACAAGTACTTGCTAAGAGTCTACTGTAGCACTTTTTGTGACAGCAGAAAACTAGAAACAACATGCATGTCCATGGATTGGGGAGTGGTTGAACAAATCCAGCATACCAATGCAATAGAACAGTATTGTTGTCAGTCAACAAACATTTATTAAGTACCTGTTATGTGCCAGAAACTGTGCTGAGTTCTGGAGATACCAAGAGAGACCAAAGACAGACCCTACTTTCAAGGAGCTTATAGTTAAAGGGGGAAGGGAACAAGAAACAATGAATTAAAGAAATTTGGCAAAATCTAGGAAGACTTACATGAAAAGAGGTAGAGGAAAGTACAAACCAGTAGAACAATATGTGCAATAGCTACAAAAATGTAAATAAAAACAACAGAAAGAGGCAATTGAACTCAAAGTTAATGCAATCGCTAGCGTTGAATCCAGACATCAGATGGTTGCTGCGCTAGTTGGTTTTTCTGAATGTTTTCTTTGTTATAAGATGTCAAGGGATTTGAGGGGTGGCATTGGGGAGCAAAAGGTTATAGAATAGGAATTTTTAACCTTTTTTGTGTCATGGACCACAGTCTGGTAAAACCTACATACTCCTCAGAATAATATTCTTAAATTCATAAAATAAAATACGTAAGATTATAAAAGAAACAAATTATATAGAAATACATTTTTAAAAAGTTCATAGACCCCTCTAGTTAAAAATCTAGAGAGAAAAATGATTGTGAGATAAAAAACCTTGTAGTTAATCTTTTAAAAAAATTAAGTAGGGATGCCCATTCACTGGGGAATGGCTGAACAAATTGTGGTATATGATTGTGATGGAATGCTACTGTACTCTAAGAAATGATGGACTCAATAATTTTAGAAAAACATGGAAAGAATTGCATGAAGTAATGAAGAGTGAAATGAGCGGAACCAAGAGAACATTGTATACAGTAACAGCAATATTGTTTTAAGAACAACTTTGAACAAATAAGTTATTTTGAATATTATAAATACCCAAATAAATTATAAAGAGCATATGAAGAAAGACATTATCTGCATCCAGAGAAAGAACTGATAAATAGAAGTATGTATAGAATAATTTTACCTCTTTGTGCCTAATGGTAGCCATCTCTAGGGAGGGGGGGTGGGTGGAGGAAAGAAAAAAAGAAATTTATATGATAATTTTGTTGTATATTTGAAAGAAATAGCAACTTGAGCATAGTAGATTTGCAGTTTCATATGCAATCATCTTTTTTATTGTAGCGTGTCATGGAAATACTTGCTTTGTTCCATAAATTAAAAATAAAATAAAATAATGAAAATATTTAAATAAGGCTCCTGAGACACTGGACAAATATATGAGTTCAGTGATATTAGAATTTCAAATAATGAAGTGTTAATTTTAGGGCTTTGTTAAAATCTGAAGGGAAAAGCAGCCTTCTTCTCCCTTCCTGTGCTCTTCCTGACTTGCATCATTCCTTTTTAGAAGACAAGGGAGAATGCAACGCAGGGAGATGATGCTGACTTTTAGCAGGGCTGTCTAGTGGGGCTCTGCTGATCAAAAGCCACCATGTGATATCTGTGTCATAATGGTCACAGGAAAGGGACTTTCTTTTTTTGTTGGAGGAAGAAAGGGCAAATGTTTTGAGATAATTAACCAGTGAAAGTTATAGACTTCAAGGTCTTCATGGTAGGGGTTATAGTCTTTGTTTTATCTTTTGTAGGTTGTAAGGAGTTGCAAATAGCTATGGATGGGCACAATCTGCAGATGAAGCGAAATCTGTGAAGCGTGCAATGTGATTTATAGGTCTAGGTGTCAGTTTCTTTTCATAGGACAATGCAACCAGTAATTCATCCTCTCTATTTATTTAATTATTTTTTTTAACATTACTATGTGTGCACGATGTTCCTCCCCTTTAAAACAAAATCATTTTTTGAATGGACTAACCCAAGTTGTGTAAGTAGGGTAACTCTCAAAGATCCCAATCTGTTCAGATCAAAGGGCAGGGTTATTCCCCGATGTTTGTAAAGGAATTATTTAACAAGTAATCCTTGTCAGTGTCAACATTACACATGGGATGACATAATACTTGGGAAAAATAAGGAATAAGCCAATATTCCCACATGGGCTTCAAAGCTAAACATGCTTTCACATACAGATGCTTTTGATTTCTTGTTTGTGGCTTCCTAATTGGAACCGACACCTGAAATCTCCCTCCTTTCCCTCCTGCTAATTTTTTATTATAATTTTGCTGCCCTGCTCCCTCATTAGGAGCTTCTCTCCTTGCAAGGGCATCTCTCCTATGGAGCATGGCAACCTTAGATGTCTTTCCACTCTATAAAGTTCCCACACTTTAAAGCAAGGTGTGGAAAGAAACTCATTTTTACCACGGGGTTTGGCAAGTACAAAACATTTGAACCCCTCCTGCTGTTTATACTTTCCAGGCCCACCAGCTGCTGGAAGTATTCCAAATCTGCACCCCATCGAAACCTTCAAATCCCAGCCCACTGTAAGTATTCTGTGAATTTGTCACAAACTATTATAGGATTAAAAAAGGGAAAAAAAATAAGTTTAGGGAAAATTGCAACCCAAATTAGGACTAACATGTTTGAATTAATTCAGTGACTGAAGAATGTCTAAGGGCTAGTATATATATATATATGTTTTTTTCCAGAATTTCAAATACACTCAATCCCCTTCAGTTCTTAAAGGCTCAGACCTGGTCTCTGAGGTGCAAATCCTGTAGTTCTCCATACTGGAAGGATTATAGAATAATGGGAGGATTATAACATAGAAGAATTATAGAGGCATAGAACCTAAGAACTGGAAAAGGATCTAAGAGGTCATCTTAGTCAGTGGCAGTGGGCAGCGGCACGAACCTTTCGACATTTTCAACCTCCCACACCTCCGTGCAGGGTTGGCCTGGGTGGGTTAGAGGAGGGAGGGAGGAGCGAATGGACAAGCACTTCCGCCAGTTCCTGGCCCCACCAGTATAACATTCATTTGCATAGACTTACATAAGAGATGCAAGAGATATTCTTCACATCATTTAGGATTAATTAAATAATTTTATGTGCTTTAAGAAGACACAGAAACAGGCAAGACAGAGGGAGTCAGAGAGAAGCAAGATCAGGTTGCTATTAGGATTGCCATTGTCATGCTTGATCTCTTTTATCCCTTCCTCTATTTCCTGTTTTTTTCTTCTGTCTTCACTCATTGTTCTTTTTCATCAAAGAATTCCTGCTACTTGCAAATATTCAGATGAATCTGTGATCTCACTGATGTGAGCCAACCAAGCAGATTGCAACCTAACCAAGCCTACTTGGCCATTTCATGGAACCATTGTCCATGTCTTCTCACAATTTCCTATAGTAGACCCACCAGATATGGAAGGGGTCTGCCTTGATTTCTCTTAGAAATATCATCTTGTCTAAGACTATTTCAAAAGACTCATGATGGAAAATGTTATCCACATCCAGAGAAAGAACTGTGGAGTCTGAATGCAGATTGAATCACACTATTTTCTCTTTTTTGTTTTTTCTTTCTTGTGGTTTTTCCCTTTTGTTCTGATTCTTCTTTCACAACATGACTAATGTGGAAATGTTTAATATGATTGTACACATATAGCCGATATCACATTGCATGCCATCTTGGGGTGAGGGAAGGGAGAGAGAAAAATTTAGAGCTCAAAATCTTATAAAAGTGAATATTGAAAACTATAAATAAATTTAATTAAAAATCATCTTGAAACTATGGTTATCCCATCATCACGCTATGTGACCAGACCAACTTTTCCTCTCATACATTTCTTTGATAAACATCCTTTTATCAATCAATCAATAAGGCCCTCCTTAAGCCTACTGAAAGGCAGACATTTGCTAGACATCACAATGTGAATTCTTTGTTTATAATGTATTGCAGGCTGTTGACCCACAGCAGATGTATATCTTCAGGGCCCTTTGGATGGTTTTCAATTTCAATTCTTCATCTATAGTAGCATACAACTCAGAGCCAGGCAACATACACTTGACCTTAGTCTTGAGAGGCTGATACTATTATTACTACTTTTAATTTACATATACAGATAGTCACTGTTTATAAATTATTTTCCTATTCAACATCTGTAAAATGAGGAAAAGTCCTTCCAGCTCTGAAATTCTCTGATTTTATAGCTCATTTGATGTTCACAACAACCTTGTTCACAATAACCTTCTTAGGTCAGGTAGTATTGTCCCCATTTTATAGAAGGGAAAACTGAGGCACAGAGAGGCTACCACTCATTCCAAGTCATACAGCTAATGATGTCAATCCAGGTCTTCTGACTACTAGGCCAGTGTTTTCTTCTCTGTATCTCTCTGCCTCTAAACTTGAGAGTGAGGAGACCTGGGTTTTCATCCCAGTTTTGCTACTCACTTGTTCTACGATCTTGGGCACATCACTTCCACTGTCTGGGCTTCTGATTTCTCACCTGTAAATGGTGCTGTTTTGGTCATATTCAATTCAATCCAAAAAGCATTTCTTAAATATATTTCTTAATTACATATTACATACAAAGCACTGTGGTTTTTTTTACCCCTTCGAGTTCTAAAATTCTAGCATTCAAAATCTGAGAAGAATATGTACTATCGCACTATTTGGGAGACAGCGAGGTGGCAAATCTAGGAAAGTTTTAATGTAAAGGAGTTAAATGTAGCATAGTCACGGTGACCAGAGTGTCCCTTTTTGCCGCCATGTAAGTATATTTGAGACTCTTTAATAAGAATCAGTGGCCTCCTCATCCTGGCAACACATCTGATTCATTAGTGAGCTCCTCCCCAGTACCTGCATTTGAGGAAATAACCCTTGCTATGTCATACTGACTTCAAGCCCAGCTCAGCATGTGACTCTTCAGACTAACTTGCCCCCCACAAGAATAATTCACCATCCCCAACACTTTTCACCTTCCATTTATGTGCTGTCTTCCTTCCTTAGTGCTCCATGCCCTTGGGTGCAGGGGCTAGCTTCCATTTTCCTTGGATTTGTAGAACTTAGCACAGTGCTAGGCATACAAGTATTAATATATTTGTTTTCTTTTTCTTCTTTTTTTCTTTTGTTTCCTTGCTTCCTTCTTTTCTTCCTTCCTTTCCTTTTTTCTTTTTTTCTTCCTTCCCTTCCTTCCTTTCTTCTTTCTTCCTTCCTTTCCTTCTTTCTTCCTGTCCTTCCTTCTTTTCTTCCTTCCTTCTTCCCTTTCCTTCTTTCTTTTCTTTCTTTCTCCTTCCTTCCTTCCTTTTTTCTTTCTTTCTTCCATTCCTTCTCTTTCTTTCTCTCTTTCCTTCTTTCTTTCTTACCTACCTTCTTTTCTTCTTTCTCTATCTCTAACTCCCTACTTCTCTCCTCCTCCTAGATATATGTGGTGCCATCATCGCCCTAATTTCTAAGAATTGAAAATACTGTATTTTCCTGGCACTGTCCTAGCAGTTGTCATTCTAGCAACTTTTAAAAAATCATCATGATTATTATTTTATCATTTCAGGGCAAGCAAAGTGAGAGAACTAGTGAGCAGCACAGAATGTGATTCTGAAATGATTTTTTTAAAGGGACGCATGCAATGAATTTGGGGGTAGAAGTGTGGGGGGTGTGTGAGTTGGTCAAGATAATGGATGGAGAGAAGAGGGAGGGGTGGATCTGTATTTCTCCTTTTTCTTCACTGTTTTACACTTCTGATAAATAACAAGGAACCAGATTAAAAAACAAACAAACAAGAAGAGAGAAAACAAAGAGAAGCTTTGTAGCACTCAGGATGATGGGCTGTCTCCTTAACTCAGCAGGTGAGTGTTATGGGGAGGCATCCAAGTGTGAAAAACAATAGCATATCACTATCAAAAATGGTTTCAATCAACTACTCCTCTCCTCTCGGTGATCAGCTCTGTAAATAGAGAAGGAAACCGACTGGGAAGTTTGGATTCCCCTGGGCCATGATTTTGGAGAGTTATGCAGAGAAATGCCATGAAGCAGCTGAGAGAGGTAGGAAGTTTTGCTTTTCCTTTAGCAGGACACACTGTCAGTGGCGAGGACCTAAAGCTGAGTTCAGGAAACATCATTCTTCTGATGTACTTGCTAATAAAGTATTTTGCCTTTGAACTTGACCCCTTCTTCTTTGTCAGTTATTTGTGCCCTCAGCTTCCCTTTATTAGATTGCAAGTCATCTGAGGGCAGAGTCTGGATAGATGGGGATCAATTTATTGAATTAAATTTTAAATTGAATGAAGAAGGCAGCCACTAATTAAATAGGAAAAAAAAACCCCACTGGGTGGAGGAAAGGTGGCAAGAGAGGCATTTGCAGTCCTGATATGGGGCTGACCTATTTCTCAAGAGGCAGACATACAACTGCATACATAAATGAACATGGAGCTAAAGGAACCTAGCAAATTGTAGAATTAATCTTCCAGAATAAGCACTGCCGAAAATAACAAGGTACATTGTTAGCAAATGTGTACATGAAGTGAGAAAAGACTATTGTGGAGGGGCTGGGTGTTTCCAGAGATTGTCCAATTGTTGTTTCTGTTGTGAATTTCTCCTTGTTTGTTTTCCCCACAGGTGAGGGGAAAAAGAAAGGGAAAAGGCCTCCAATCTCTTCCACATGGCCTATAATAGCAGAACTCTGAACTCCTCTCTAAGAGCTTGTTCAGACTGAATGGAATGTGTGGTCTGTGTTTATTCGCTTGATAAGTTTTCTAATGGGATGTCTCAGAAATCTGTTTGTAAAAGCTAATATCTTCACTCATTCTCTTTCCTTTCTGCTTCCCCTAGGGCTTAGTCAAGTGAGTATGCAGTAGATATTGCTATAGAGCTCAGGTCTTGAGAGAGAGGGATAGCTGGCTTATGAATATAGATCAGTTTTTCTTAAAGAAAAACTAGTATTTTGAAGGTCGATTCAATTAAATTCCATCCCATTCAACAAAATCTCTTGTGTGTTGAGAACCATACTAGTGGTGTTGGGAGGTGATAAAAAATTTTAGATAAGGCTCAGTTCCTACCACCATAGAACTCATAGTCTAGGGGAAGGATAGGCCACATACAATAATAATTATAATACGTGATAAGAAATCTGAAATAACAAATTACAAATTTAAGAAGTGATTCTTTTTGTGTGATAGTGAAGTGGAAAAAGCATTGAATTTGTAGTAAGAGCTTCTGGATCAGGGGTGGCAAATCTGTAGTCTTGAGGCCACATGTGGCCTTCTAGGTCCTCCGGGTGCAGCCTTTTGACTGGGTCCAAGTTTTACAGAACAAATCCTTTTATGAAAGGGATTTGTTCTGTGAAGTTTGGATTCAGTCAAAAGGTTATACTTGAGGACCTAGATGTTCACATGTGGCCTTGAGGCCATAGGTTCCCCACCCCTGTCTGGATCCTGCTTCTCCTCCCTCTCCTACTTTCCTAGTATGACTTTGTGCAAGTCACTTAATTTTTTCAGACCTCAGTTTCCTTATCTGTTATTTAACTACGAGGTGCCATTGACAGTCACTCATCTGGGTCCACCTAGCAAAAGAACCTGGGTCCTACATTGATGGGGGTGGGGTGTCCCATGAACACTGTGTGGCTTGCCGCCCCGATTGGAAGTGGTGATTACAATGCTCTCTATGGTTGTCAAGTAGTCTGAAATGTTCTGTCTCTGACTCTGACTCTCTCCATGGGACTTAACTTACTTACTGTAAAAGACTATGTGGATTTATAGATTTATCCAATAAGAATTAGCTCAGAGCCCCCAGCCACTGGATAAAACATGCTTCTTTCTTGAACTTGCTATATTACAGGGAACTCTAGTCATATGACCTTGGCATAATGGAATCAACTCTACACAGAAGCAACATGCTTGTAAAAAATGCACATATTTATTCAGGACAGAATTGGTAAGTACTTAAATAGCACATAGTAACTAGAACACTATGCATAACGAAACAATAAAATATATATACATATATACCAACCAGTAGCAAGCTATCACTCTCCTAAACCCTGTCAGCACCTCCACCCCCCACCCACCCCAGGCAATACAAAAGCTGCTTTGACCCAGGGATTTTAGGAAATGCTATTTGAATTTGCCTAGGTCCCTACTGCCACTCCCCTTCTAACCTGCAAAGGAAGATCAATTGAGCTTCCATTTTGGATTAAAAAGGTTGGACCTCTGTAGGAACTCTGGACCTCAAGACTGTGGAACTCAGGATTTAGCGTGAAATGAAACTCAGGAAGGTTGATGTTTCCTGTGGTCTCAGGTATCTGATCACCAGTAGGGAATCTCCGGCTTTGACTGTCCAATCTTGGAGCAGGATGAGTAAAATCAGCAGTCAGTCCTGGCAACTATTGTTAATCCTGGCATCTTCTGACCTCTCCTGTGGCATACCTCTGCTGCAGCTAGGTCTCTTGTCAATCCTTAACCGAATCCTTCCTGCTCTGAGCAACAAGGGTAGGGAAAAGAGAGAGTAAGAGGAGCATTACATGTAACATGATGGAGTTGGAATAGATGACCTTTACCATCTCTCCAACTCTAAATCTCCATACAGAACACACCAGACTGCAGATGCTATGACAGGAAATCTTTGTGCTGTGGCAGATCGCCACTTCTATCAATGCCACACCTACTCTTTGAAATACAGTATAAGTCCCTCAGCTAATGCTAATTCATAGCAACTCCTGTATCCCAAAGCTGTCATAGACTTTGAACTTTGGGAAGCTTAATTAGCTACAAAGCAAAGGAATGAACCTTTAGTTTCTAGAGCTGAAGAGTTTTCAAGGCTGCCCCAGGAAATCCTGTCTATTCATTAATTCTCAGGATGGTGACTTAGAAGCAAATACACATACCTGTCATTCTGGGGAAAGAGGATATGACTCCCAAAATGGGCAGGAGTGGAATTCCTCCATAAAAGAGATCAGACACTGTTCTGCAAATCTCCCCTTACCCCAATCCAGAAGGATGGAGAACAACCAGGGTTGAGAAAAAGCACCAAAAAGCCTTACATGTTGGGTCCTATAGCCAAGACGGCACAGCCATTTCCAGATGTGGCTGCAGGTGTGGGTGTGGGCGGTTCCATTCACAAGATTCCCAGCTGATTTCCAGGCTCATGAATCTCTTTTGTGGCTGTGAAGACTAACAAAAGATTTGACAGCTTTGACTTACTGTCAGGGAGCAACTAAATGCTATGATAGTTTGGGGAAGGGGAAGATCATTTTCAGATGGGGGAGGGGTGGAAGGGGATTGGGGAACTCTTAATGGAGAAGATAGCACTTGAGCTGGACTCTATCTCTCTTTTTTTTCCTCCATATAACAGGTAATAAACTTATGGAACTTATTAATTCTCCTTCTCTGTTTTTCTCCCTGACACCCTCCACTTCCTAGCAGTGGTATAGGCTGAAATGATAAATTGCTTCAAAGACAGTTTAGATAAATTAATGGATGGCAGATTAATATTGAGCTATTAAGAAAAACCAGGAAGTCTGGGAAGATTTCCTTAAACTTTGAGATTGACATCAAGAAGGACAACTGTATTTTCTGCCATGTAATCTTTGGTTCTCCTGTCCTGCGCAGAACACTGACTGAGCGAATCATGGGTCTGACTCTTATGTGCCCAATAGTGTTTAACAAAAAATAATCTGTATACTTTTCTAACAAGGAGCACTGAACAACTTGGTCTACCCAGGGGCTAATTTAAAGGTCAGTAGTTTCCTCACCAATAGACTTCTACATATATACATACACACATATGCAAACAAACACATATACCCTAAATCTTTTCATTGCTCAAATTCAGATTATTTTAGATTATTTATTTCATCTTATAATTTATCACATTCCCTAGGAATCATATTAGTCCCACCTATTACATAAGATCAGAATTTTACAGTATAACTAGATGCTTTTGAGTATATATATTATATAATATATTTGAGTATATATACACATATATATGAGGGCTAGTATATATATAGATATGCATATATGTGTGGATATATGTATGTATGTATATACATACTATGCCTCATTCAGGGCTTCGGAGACATAGAAAACCACTAAATGCAGAGGCAGTTGAGTTACAACCCTAGCTCTGATACTGATTTGCTCTTTGTAATATCATTTTACTTCTTAGCTTCTCAGTCTCCTTATATATAAAATGGGGACCTTAGAATAGAGGTTCATAACCCAGTATCTGTAAACTTCTTTTAAAATATATTTTTAGGGGTAACTAGGTGGCACAGTGGATAGAACACTGGCCCTGAAGTCAGGAGGACCTGAGTTCAAATCTGACCTCAGACCAAACACTTGATATTTACTAGCTGTGTGACCCTGGGCAAGTTACTTAACCCTAATTGCCTATATATATATATATATATATATATATATACACACACACACACATATATATATATACACACACACACATATATATATACATACATACATAAACTGTATTTTACTACAATTGCTTTCCTTTAAAACCTTATGCATCTTCTTTTATTCATTTAATAACTTTATTCTGAAAATGGGTTCACAGCCTTCACCAGACTCCCCAGTGGGATTATGACACAAAAACAGTGAAAAAAACCCTGTGAGGTAACTGTGGTACAGTGGATGGAGGGCCAGCTAGAGTCCAGAATATCTTATTTCAAATCCTGCCTCTGACTGACACTTACTAACTATGTGACCTGGGTCACTTAATTTCTATGTACTTTAGGCATTTCTGTACTTATCCAGCAAGCCACAGACTGATTTGTGAGAGGGAGTTCCCCCAGAAAGAAATCATGGATCTTCCCCATGAAAATGAGAGAAAAGACCATGTCACTTAACAGGGTTGGGGGAGGGACAGAGGATTAAAAATATACCTATTAATTTATCTTTCCTTTCCTCCCTTTTTACATCCTCTGCCTTCTCCATTAGCCATCATTTCTCTCAAAATATTCCCTCAATTCAATTTAATTGAACAAACAATTATTAAGTGCCCCTCTATGGGCTTGGTCCTGTGCTAGGTGCTGAGGATAAAAAGACAAAAATGAAATAACTCATGATTTAGAAGAAGTCTGGTGGGAAACTACCTGAATGGAATATGTATCTACTCTCAGGTCCCTCCTAAATTCCTTGTTTTTAAGATCTGCTATGATACTGAGAGGAAGATTAGAGGCACTTCTCAATTAAAGTGATGATAATCTTACTAAAGTTTGCCCTGGTCAGATACCTTGAGAGTGTTATGCTCTGTTCCAGGAGCCAGACACTGATAAATTAGAGCACGTCCATAGGAGGGTGACTTGGATGGTCATATGAGACCATGCTGTATGAAGATGAGTTGGAGAATTGGAGATGTTTAGCATGGTTAAGACAGAACTTAGCAGGATCAGCAAGCATTTGAAAGGTTGTCATGTAAAAATTAGATTTATTTTGCTTGGCCATAGATAGCCAATCTAGGAGTAATGGCTAGAAGTTGCAACAAGGCAGATTTAGACTTGATGTGCAGAAAAATTTCCTAACCTTTAGCACTATACCAAGGTAGAATGGGAGAAGTAGTGAGTTCTTCCCTCCTGGGAGGTTTTCAATCAAGGGTTAGCTGACAAATCATCGCGTAAGTATATTCTAGAGGATATCCTTTTTTAAGACTCATTTGGATTTGCTGGCAAAGTTCCTTCCAACTCTGAGAGTTACTGTAATTGGGCCTAGCTCTTTCTAGCTGTCCAGCAGAAGATATGAACAACTGGTGAACAATTTTCTGACTCTATAGGCTCCTTTCCAGTAATATAAATCTGGATTTCTCAAACTCCTTTTTTTTTTTTAAACCTGTGGCCTTTGTGATATTTAGGTCTCTTGCAAATCTCTGGAAATGTGTTTAAGAACCTGTTCTTACCTGTAGTCTGTTAGCCTCCTATATCTGTTTTCTTCGTAAGCTCACACAAATTTCCTGAACATTTGAGTAGTAGCCATCATGCAGAAATGCAGAGGTCTGAGCCGGATCTGATTCTCCATGGGTACTGAGGCCTTGACAGCAGTTTCCTAGAAAAATGATGTGCTCCTTATCTATTTGCTAATTCCTTCCACATATCACAAGGCTTTTCTGTAAATTCCCATCAGTCTTGACAAAGTTATCTTGTAGACTTTATGTAGTGATTTTGATGGTTGCACAGAGCTGTTTGTCTTGTTCAGAACTAAATTAATAACACCATGATGGCACCTACTTTAGCACCAAACTTCTTAAACTCTCCTAATATACTAATCAGCATGTCAGTGGAATATTTTTTTTCCGGATAAAGACAAGCTTGGTGAAATGGATTAGACATTCACATGGCATTGCATAATTCAGCATGCCGGCTCAGTGCATACGATTTGCATTAATAGCCTTCACCGAAAGCGGCTGCTTATAGGACTCTCTCATTAGGTCGAATGTGGAAGCTTCCAGACTGTCAATCAATTACAGTAATTTCCTTTTCCATATTTATTCCATCACGATCATTGACAGCTACCATTAAGTGACATTAATACAATACAATATCATCTTGCATTTCTACAGGGCTCTTCATATAGAGCATCTCAGGGTGCCTAACAATTTCTCTCCAGCCAAGAACTCACATCATATAGGAACAGATGCCATTGCTTTTTGGGTCAAAATGAGGCCTTAAAATTGTCTTGGATGCTTTTAGAGTTTCCTAGAATCTTTGGAGATCTTCTTGGCTTCTGTGGGGCATAAGTACTCTCTCTTTGCTCTTTACCCCATTCTAAAGGATCAAAAGTGGTAGTGCCAGGAAGTGGGTTAGCCAGGCAGGCAGCTGGGTGTGGAAGAAACATGTCCACACCCTGGCTTTATCCCCACACTGGAATTAGAATCCGCTTAGTTGGCTAACTTAATGGGAACCCTTTAATGCAGGGAGAACACCCACATTTCTTGGGAGGGCAGGAATTGCCTCATACCACTGTCTAGTAATAATCTCTCTCTCCCCACACCCCCACCCCCACCTCTACCTGAGATTAGCAAAGCAAGCCAGCAAAAGAAAATTGTGCCAAACCTTCCTTTGATAGAAGGATCACTGGTGTAGACCAAGGCATTGTGATTCATACTCACATCCTACTGCTTACCTCCGCTCTGCTTTTCATCCTGAAATCATGGCTTCCTAGCATTATGCCAATCCAACCAGACTTTGGGGCAGGGCTTCTTAACCTTTTCTGTGTTATGAAGCCCTTTGGGTGTCTGGTTTAGCAAATGGACCTCTTCTGAGAATAATGTTTTAAAATGCATTAAATAAAATACATAGGACTAAAAAGGAAATCAATTAAGAATGAAGGAAGGAAGGAAACAGGCATTTTTAAAGTAGGCACTGTGCTAAGCACTTACAGATATTGTCTCATTTGGTCTTCACAATAACCCTGGGAGTTAAATGCTGTTAGTATCTCCATTTTATAGATGAAGAAATAGAGGTAAACAGAGGTTAAATGACTTGCAAAGGGTCACACAGTAAAGGTCTGAGGCTGTATTTGAACTCAGGTCTTCCTGACTCCAGGCCTGGCATTCTATCTGCTGTGCTACCTAACTGTCTTGATTATATTGAAATATAGTTATCACAATTAAAAAAAAACAAATTAAAATCACAGACTCCAGATTAAAAACACCTGTTTTACCATGCCCAAGAGGCTATAATAACACTGTGCACACCCTTTGACCCAGGAATACTGCCACTAGGTCTGTATCCCAAAGAGATTAAAGGAAAAAGAAAAGGACCCATTGTATGAAAATATTTATAGCAGCTATTTCTGTGGTGGCAAAGAATTGGAAATTGAGCAGATATCCATTAACTGAGGAATGGCTGAACAAGTTGTGGTATATGATTTTGATGGAACACTATGGAGCAATAAGAAATGATGAGCAGGACGCTTTCAGAAAAACCTGGGAAGACGTATATGAACTGATACCAAGTAAAGTGAACAAAATGAGGAGAACATTGTACACAGTAACAGCAATATTGTACTATAATCAATTGTGAATGACTTAGCTATTCTCAGCAATACAAAGATCTAAGACAATTCTGAAGGACTTATAATGAAAAATACTATCCCCCTCCAGAGAAAGAACTGATGGAATCCGAATGCAGATTGAAGCAAACTTTTTAAACTTTCTTTATTTTTCTTGCTGGTCTTTATTTTTTGTTGTGTTTTCTTTTGCAACATGGCTAATATAGAAATACTTTGCATGACTTCACATGTATAATTGATATAAAATTGCTTGTCTTTTCAAGGAGGCAGGGCTGAGGGAGGGAATTATGAACTCAAGATTTTACAAAAAGAATGCTAAAATTTTTTAGATGTAGTTGAGAAATATTTAATGAAATATATTGGCAAAAAAGAATATCTTGTTCTGGTGAAAAATATTCTGTATGTAAGAATTTATTTTTTACCTTTATTACCTAACAAATCTAGATTCTAATCCATCTCCAACAAGGGGAAATGGAATGCAATCTCAGAAAGAGGGATGAAGCAAGGACAAATAGTACCAATATGGTAGGTAACAATGGAAAGAGTGTGAGATTTGGTGTCATAAAATCTTTGGGTGGCTTACTTACTGCCTTGTTTAAATTTTTTAAACTCTGTGCCCTAGTTTCCCATTGGTAAAATAAAGGGATTGGTCTAAATGACCCTGAGGCTTTCTACAGCTCTAAATCTATGGCTCTATGAACCATTGTGACAGCTGATATAAGTGTGGTCTTTATTGTGTACATTTTGTCTTGTTACAGAGATGACCCCAACACAGTGCTGTGGCAATTCAGTGTCACCTACAGAATGATCCATAGGGTGATAGAGGCATAGATTTTTGAGTTCAAGAACCAATTAAATAGTTAAGGCAGCCTAGCCATTGAGGTCAGCTAAGAAATAAAAGCATAGCCAAATTGTTGAGTTGCTACTATGAATAAAGCACTGTGTTCAAATTTTGAGACAGGGTCTGAATACAGCACAAGGTAAGAATGTCCAAAGGCCAGAGAAAAATAATAGTACCATTGTGAAAAATTATGCTTGAGAAGGAAGGAAAACTGAGTTGTTTGTTTATCTTTACCATTTGGTATTACGAGACTTCACTACTGTGATTTCATCCATGTGGTAATTCCCTCCATCTATACAGATTGTGGCTCTTCCTTACTGGATAGTTTCACCAGGTGCTATGATGAAAAAAAAAAAGAAGTTAATCAGTGGTGGTTAACCTCCTGTCAATGAGCCTCTCTATATCTATTTAGACAGGGAAGGTAGGTTGCATAATGGATAGAGTACGGGGCCTGCAGTTTTGGTCACCTATTTAACCCTTCCACTGCAGCCAGACTTGTCTATTCAACAAATTCAATTCAACAGTTATTTCTTAAGTACCTAATATGCCCAAAGCACAGTATTCCTTAAGTATTGAGGATACAACAACAGAAAAGTATAAATTTGTTAAGTCAGGATGGCACAATGGATAGAGGGCTGGGCTTGGAGTCAGGCAGAGCTTGCCTCAAATCTTGCCTTTGTCATTTACTTGCTGTGTGGTGCTAGACACACACTTAATCTCTGCCTGCCTCAGTTTCTTCATCTGTAAAATGGGATTAATAGTAGCATCTACCTGGTAGGACGGGGATGAGGATCAAATGAGATAACATACATAAAACACTTGTAAACCTTAAAGGCCCACGTAAATATTAGTTGTTGTTGTTGTTAATAAATCTAATATATTAGTATGAATGAGATAATAGAATTCTTTTATCTTGACAGGAGAAGAACTTGAGTGGTTCATGGTGTTAGGGTAAGGCAAAGAAAAGAAGGTAGAGTAGGAAATGGCTAAAAAAAAAATTCAGAAAGAGGATTCTGGGAAGATGGAGGAGTAGGTCAGAAAACTTTCAGTTTTCCAAATTTCCTGCACAGAAAAAGACATAACATTGCCTCAGAGGGAATGTAGCGCAGTAGAAATAAACAAAAGTCAAGGTAAATCAGGACCCCAGGAAAAACCTCACCTGCAGGGGCAGAGGTCCAGGACAACTCTGCCTAATCAATAAACAAGCCCTGGGGGCAGTTGAGGTGGGTGAGGTAACTTCAGCCCTAGAAACTTTCATCTCCTGGACAGTGTTGGGGTCTGACAGCTGAGTAGGGAGAAGATTGAAGCCCCTTCCACTTTCTAGGGATGTCAAGCACTGCTATGCTGTTCAGACGAGTCCTGGGCTGGGCTGCCCATGCAGGGGAGAAGGAGCTAGCACACACCTGGGAAGTGCAGGAGCAGAGGGACAGGGACCCTGCTGGCTGTGGGCATTTGCAGGAGAGCAGAATCACAAGTTTTAGTTCCAGGGGAGAGAGGACAGCTGTAGTTTGATCATTTGTGGGACAGCATGATTTGGGGCTCTAGACATGGCTTAAGAGTGGAGAGGAGAGCCCAAGGTTGAGCTCTGGGACAGACCTCAGAAAATAACAGGACCTGAGGCTTGGGACATTACTCCCCATACCTTGGGACTAGAACTTGATCATACTAATAGCTGTAAAAAAACAAAATAAATCAATAAATAAAATAAAAGTGAGTAAGCAAAGGAGAAAGCAACCAACCATAGATGGCTACTATGGGGATAGACAAGATCTGAGTTCATATTCAGTGGAAGATAATGGAGCTAAAAAAGCCACTCCTTTTTCAATGAGAAATGTCAAATGGTCCCAAACACAAAAAGATTTCTTAGAAGAACTTAAAAAAGGATTTTATAAATCAAATAGGAGAGATTGAGGAAAAATTAGAAAAAAATAAGAGCAATCCAAGGAAATCAAGAAAATTATGAAAATAAAGTCAGCCAACTTGAAACAGAGAACAAGAAACTTAAAGAAAATAATTCCTTGAAAACTAGAATTGGGCAAAGGGAAGCTAATGGCATTCTAAGACACAAAGAAATAATAAAACAAAATCAAAAGAATGAAAAAATAAGAGTGTGAAACATCTCATCAGAAAAACAACTGATCTAAAGTACAGATCACGGAGAAATAATATATGAATAGTTGGACTTCCTGAAAATTGATGGAAAAAGAATCTTGGTACAATATTACAAGAAATTATCAAGGAAAATTGCCCTGAAGTTCTAGAACAAGAAGGCAAAGGAGAAATAGAAAAAAAATCCATGATCACCACCTGAAAGAGATCCCAGGAGGAAAACTTACAGGAATATCACAGCCAAGTTTCAAAGCTCCCAGGTAAAGGAGAAAAAATTGGAAGCAACAAGAAAATAAATTTTAAATATCATGGAGCTACAATAAGGATTACATAAGACTTAGCAGCTACTGGATTGAAGAACCCTAGATCTTGGAATACTGTATTTTGTAGAACAAAAGAGCTGAGGTTATGACCAAAGGTAACTTACCCAGAAAAGTTAAGTATAATTCAGAATGAAAAAAAAAAAGGACATTTAGCAAACTGAAAGACTTTCAGGTATATGTGACAAAAACAGCAGAACTTAAGGGAAAATTTGATATAATAATATCCAGGAGAAATATAAACATTAAGGACCAATTATAAGGGATTCAATAAGGACAAATCATTTACTTTTTTATATATGAAAATATTATCAGTTCTTTTATGACTGTCATTTTTACTTGGATAGTTTGAAAGAAAGGCTTGACTTAAGCTGAATATGATAGGGTGATTTAAAAAAAATAAGAGAGAGATAAAAAGGATCATTTATCTCATACAAATGAGGCAAAAAAGGAAAACTGTTACAGAAGAAGTTAGTAGGAGGAGGGTGGCTAATGCTGAAACCTTAATCTCATTGGGAATGGGTTAAAGAGGGAAGAACATATATCTCCAGAAAGTTATAAAAGTCTTCTGTAATCAGAAAGAAATAAGAGGGCAAGGGGATAGGGTAGGGGGAAAGGATAAGGGAGGGATTCTTAGAGGGGTGGGTAGGTTAAGGAATAGGAAGGCAAGGCAATAGGTAGAAGTAAAGCAGAGGAGTGAAGAGAGATAGGAGTAGGGTAAGAAGGATAGGGAGGAAAAATAGGAAGGAGGAAAATATATGGCAAATAACTATAGCTTAGAATGTGAATGGAATGAATTTATCCATAAAATGGAAACTGATGGCAGAATAAAATTTGAATTCAACAATATGTTGCTCTCAGGATATCCTATAAAAATGAGAGATATGCACACATAAATTAAAGATCAGGAGTAAAATTTATTATATTAAAAAAAGGTAGTAACCATGATTTCAGACAAAGTTAAAACTAAAATAGACTTAATCAAAAGAGAAAAAGAGGGAAACTACACTGTGTCAGCCATATTATTCAATATTGTTTTAGACCATTTAAAATAACTAGACAGTATAAAATACCTGAGAGCATACCTGTCAAAACAGATGCAGAAACTACACAGATATAAACATAATACACCTTTTATACAAATAAAGTAAGATCTAAATAATTGAAGTAATATTTATTGTTCATGGGTAGGTAAAGCCAATATAATTTTAAAAATGACAATTTTACCTAACTAATCTATTTACGTAATGCCATTCCAATGAAATTACTAAGAAGTATCTTACTGAATTAGAAAAAATAATAACAAAGTTCATTTAGAAGAACAAAAGGTCAGGAACTTCAAAGAAACCAGGAGAAAAAAATGATGTGAAGGAAGAAGATTCAGTAGTATCAGACCTTAAACCATATTATAAGGGGAGAGTATTGTTGAAGTATAAAATGGATAATTTTGATTATTTTAAGTTAAAATTTTCTTGTATACATAAAACTTATGTAGCCAAGAATAGAAGGAATGCAAAAAATTGGGGAAAAACTTTTATAGACAATCTCTCAGATAGAATGTGATTAGGTTGGAATGTTGCTGTGGTGCAGGAAATGAAATGCTGGTTGATTTAGAAAAAACATGGAAAGACTTGGACTTATGAAAGAAGACACTATCCACCTTCAGAGAAACAGATGACAAGTGGAAATAAGCATAGTACGGTCTTACATATATGTGAAGGAGTGTATAAGTGTATATATGTGTATGTTTATGCATATATATATATGTGAATGTGTGTGTGTGTATGTTTCTGTGTGTGTGTATCCACACTTAATTGTAGCTTTCTTTGTGGAGGGAGGGAGAAGGAGGGGAAAAAAAAGTAAAAATCGCACAGCAGAGAACAACAAAAAACAAAAAGCCTACAAGGAAGCAAAGAAAAGCTGGACAGCTTTGAAAACAATATGTAGTATTTATTATATAGGTTTTCTTGAAATGGAAATTTACTGCTTTATATTGAATCCTCTCTTTTGTTCGGCTGTGTATATGGCATTTTTTTTCTTATTTTGTACCTAAGTTTAAAATAAATTTTAAAACTTTAAAAAAAAAAAAGAAAGAAAAAGAACATTGGGTAAATACATTCATCTTTCCCACAATTTGGTCTTAGGTCATGTCCGTCTCTGAGTCTCTGACAGAATCACAGAATTATGTTGGAAGAGACCTCCTCAGAGTTTAGAGAGTTTAACTTTTAATAGATTTTCTCTACAATATCCCTGAAAAGTGGTCATCCAGTTTCTGCTTGCAGACCTCCAGTGAAGGGCACCCTCCTCCCTTCCAAGGCAGCCCTTGGATTGGATAACTGTAATTACTAGGAAATGTTTGGCCTCTCTGCTATTCCCTTCACTTTCCCTGTCCTCCTCACCCCCCCCCAACCCCCCCCTGCCCCCAATCCCTTGCTCCTGGCTCTAACAAAACAAATCTAACCCTTCTTCCGCATAACTGCCCTTCAGATACTAGAAGATGGTTATCAAGTATCTCTCCTTTCTCTGTCTTCTTTTTTCCCCAGGCTATTTTCAATCCCTTTAAACAGTCCTTGAATGCAATCTCCAGGCCCCTCACCATCCTGATATACCCTTTCTAGATGCCCTAAAGCTTGCTCATGTCTTTTCTAAATGTGCTTCTCAAAAGCAAATATGAGCTTTGAGTTATGATTTGGCCACAACAAAGTGTTTCTACCTTTCTTCTTCTGGATACTATTATTTTCTTAATGTAACCTAAGATCCCATTAGCTTTTGAGGCTGCCAGCACAGTTCTTTGCACCAAATTACACAAAGCAGGTGAGGTATGAATGTTTATTAAATTGAATTGTGTTTGTTTAAGCCTCCAGATATTTTTCATACAACTGTTAGTTAGCCATGCCTCTTTATCCTGTTCTTTTGAAGTTTCTTTCAAGAATCTAAGTGAAGGGTCTTGTGTTTATTCCTATTAAATGTTATTTTATTAGATTTTATCCTAATAAGATATTTTTGGATGCTAACTCCAGATTCATCTCATCAGCAAATTTGATGAACCCCCATGTCAGCTAAGTAATTGATGAATAAATTCAATTCAATTGAAATTTTTGAGCATTTATTAAGGACCTACATGGTACCAAGCACTATGCTAAGCTAAATATACAAAGACAAAATAAATATACTGCACCTGGATGGGTTTATGGGCATGGGGAGAGAACAACATATAAACAGAAAATTAAATACTAAATATTCAAAGTAATTTAGGGAATCAGAGCTAGCAAATGGGGGAACCAGGATAGGTGCCAGGTTCATAAACTGATGAGTAGAAAGTTAAAAAATTTTTCTTTGGATAACTATTTCAATATTATTTGTTTCCTTTGTAATCCAATGTCTTTTATTTTATAAATTTAAAAATATTATTCTGAGAAGGGATCCATAGATTTCACCATAATGCCAAGGGGTCCAGGACACAAAAAAGGTTAAGAATCCCTGCACTGGGAAGAGGCTCTTGAGCTAAGGTAGGGGTGAGGAGACAGTTCGACCAGGCATGGCAATGAGAAACAGAAGGTTGTGTACTGAGATCAGTGAATAGGCCAGCTTTGCTGGAACACAGTATGTGAAGAAGGGTAAATGAAAGAAATCTGGAAAGGTGGCCTGGAGTCAGGCAGAGATGGGTTCTAAAGCCAAACAGAGGGATTTGTAAATATGAATTCTAGAGGCAAAAGAAAGCCACTGGAATTTCTTGAATAGGAGCTATATGAAGGATGGTTCAGAGAAGCTGGAAGACCATTTAAGGTGCCCTTACAATAGGTCAGGGGAAAGGTGATTAGGACTTGAACTGGGGTAGTGATTGTGTGAATGGGAAGAAGAGATGGGGGGAGCAGACAGAATTACATTGTGGAGGCAGAATCAATAAAACTTAACGACTAATGTAAAGCTTGTTAGGTCAGTGGGCTGGAGAGGAGGATGACATAGGGATCATTGTAATTCTGACTTGCAACTTTTAGGGAAGGCCTAAATCCATTTCCACACTTTTGAGTGAGTACCCTGAAAACATCTTGGAATGCTATTCTTTCAATTTAACATTGAGGATATCTATCTTATGGAGGCAATGTAGTGCTAGATTTGGAGTCACTGGACTTGAATTTGAATTCTACTACTGGGTTTTAAGATAGCATGTAGTCTATGGTGGGTTGAGTGGTGGATTATACTAGTTAGCAATCTTACCCACCCTTCAGCCTGCTGCTCAACTGTTCCCTTAACTTTCATCCACTGTTCTATGACAATCAAGGGGTATTACACTATTTCTTCATAAACTAATAGTGAGATAAATCTCCCTCATTAATTAATCAATTAGTTTTGATTTTGCACACCAATTAATAAAATATTTTTTTATAAAATTTTTTTATAAATAAAAATATTTTTATAAAATATTTATAAAATAAAAAAGTTTTTTTCTTTCTGCTCCTTCTCAAATCTTTGGTTCTCCATAGGTTTAAATAGTCATAACTGTTACTAACTAAAAAACTTATTAAGAATGTAACAAAAAATACAAAGATATATTGAATGTCTCAAACAATGTATCAAAGTGAGAAAAGTTACAGTCAGAATCATCTGTAATCATCAGCTCCCAACTATTGACTTCTCCTTAACTCTGGAAACACAGCCCTACCTCTCAGGATGGTAGTAAAGTAATAAAAATCATATTAACATTTAAATAGTACTATATACCAGGCATTGTGCTAAGTGCTTTACAATTATTATTTCATTTGATCCTCACAGCAATCCCGGGAGGTGGGTTCTATTATTACCCCCCATTTTATAGATTAGGACAATGAAACAAACAGGAGTTAAGTGACTTGCCCAGGGTCACACAGCTATTAAGTGTCTGAGGCCAGATTTGAACTCAGGAAGATACCAGGCACAGAACTCTACTGTTGCTCCAAGTCTCTTGAGAATTTTCTTTAGGACATTCTCTTTATAGCACGTGAGTAAAATTCAGTTCTCTTAGGACATATCTTTTTAGTCTTTCTCAAAGATGACTCCCTCATTTTCTCTGGCAACTTCTTTCTTTTTGTACTGTATATAAGAGACAGTGTCTCCTTAGCAGTCCAGCTGAAACCTGGTGAGAGCTGACTGTTAAATTTTATTTTTAAGGCAACTGGGGTTAAATGACTTGCCCAGGGTCACACAGCTAGTGTCATGTGTTTGGTCTGAGGCTGGATTTGAACTCAGGTCCTCCTGACTTCAGGGCTGGTACTCTATCCACTGTGCCACCTAGCTGCCCTTCATTATTAATTTTTTCAGTGTGAACATTTACACCTTGGAAATGGACAAATGCTACAAATTGAGGTTTGATTTATTATTTTATTGATTGTCTAGGCTTGAGAAAGTAATCCTGCAGATCTTGAATTTCTCCAGCAGTGAAAAGGGAGCAGTAATGGCTTGCTTCCCCCTTGAAATTAGATGGAGGGGAATCTGTCATTATTTGAATCTTCCCAACCTGCTTTGAAGGAGTTTTTTTTCAGGGCCTATGCAGAATTCTTAGTCTTCCTTTAGTGGTCTTCTTCTATCTGCAGATTTCCAAAGCCTTTGGTGGCATAGAAGTTTAGTGCCTATCTACATTCCAGAGCTCTGGGGAGTTCCCAGATGTTTGTTTTAGAGGCCAGCTCATTCACAGTCCTTTTGTCATCCACCAAACCTTGTGAGTTTTGTTTGCACAAATTCTGTATAGGCCAGTGCAGTAGACTGCCTTATAGGATGTTTTTATTTACTTTCTTCTCATTTTTGTTCTGAATTTTGGTTTCTGCCATTTTCCAAGTGTGAGTGAGAAGGGTTTGTTTTTTGTTTTTTTTTTTTTAAATCTCTGGCTTCCTTGCCTGGAGATGACAGAATGATATTCTTTTACCACCTCATCATTAAGTATTTCATCAGCAATTCTACTCATGCCCAAGGGTTTTTCCTCGCCTTTTCTTGCCTTACTGATTTCTGTGGTGCCTCATACTCCCCCATCTCTCTTCCTAGGTCAGACATTTTCCCAGTCATCTTTCTGACTCTCTTTTGATGTATGTCACAGCCTAAGCAGCATCAGCTGCTGCTTTGGCGTTCAGGACCTTCCTGAAGCAACTTGCTGCCAAATCTACTAGATGTCTTCTATCTCTCGCTGTGCTGCATTTCTCTCCTTGTCATTCAGGGGTAACAGTTCAATGATCTTTCCCCTTCTCTGTCCACTGAGTTCATTTACAATTTACAATCCAAACAGTTTCTGGTTGTCAGCTTGCCTGACTGTAACTTCTTCGATATTTACTCTTCTCTTCCCTCCTTCAAATCTTTGCTGTCACCTTTCGTCTCTGGAGTTGTCACTACCTCTCCCCAAACTGCTTTTCTTCCTCCCTCCTGATTCCTTCTTTTCCCTTCCCTGCACTTTCCCCTCTCCCACATCACTTCTGTCTTGTATTGGTTTTATTCTAGTTCACATTTGCAGGAAAAGAAGGTCTTGGGTGCATTTGAAGATGGCTTAACCATTGAATCTTCTGCTTAATTAGGGCTCAAGTGAGAACCAGATGGAGAAACTAGGCGGTTAAATTGTCCTCTGCATTGAATGCAGTCTAAGTCTTTGACACTAAGATACTAAAAGCCAGCTGCTCTATTTCTTGTTTGTTTCTGGTTCTGGCTGGGGTTAGTATATTGCTCTTTCACCTCTTTAGATCTGTTTGAATGTGAATTTTGATCACAAACAAAAACACGTTTGGCAATTTAAAAATAAGTCTCTAATTAAGTTTGTCCATCTAAAGCAAAACAGCTGCCTTGCTAGATTGGTCTCTGTTCCAGGAAAGGCCTTTGGTCAAGGTGATTTTGAGACCAGTGTCTTTTAGTTCCCAGGACTCTAGGAAAACACAAGTTGGATTTTTGGCTATTTTACCTGAAGTAAAACCCTGAGGGCATTTTACTTGTAGGAAAAATTCATGGGTTCCTTTTCCAAGTTAGATTATGGTTCAGCATTCGGTTAGCCTCATGTGAGTTTGAGGAAGTGCTAATGTGCTGACTGGGATGGTTTCATTCTGGTTCTGGGGAATCTGTTGATTTGCATGCTATTTCTGGAATGCAATAATAAAGGTAGTCATAGGTTTCTGCTCTGGATGGAAATTGGCTTTATTTTTTATTGGAAAATTTCACATTTGCATGAGCTCAGTTCAACAAACATTTATTTAAAGCCTATCCCAGAAACACAGCGTTTCTAAGCTGGAAGGGGCCCTCAGAGGATCTAGTCCAACCCATGCCTGAAGAAGGAATCTCTCTAGAACAAAGCTGTCATCCAGCCCTTGTTTGAAGACCTCCAAGCCAAGGAGTCTCAACTACCGGCTGTGGTAATCCATTACACTTTGGGATGGTTCTTATTATTAGGAAATTTCCCCTTACATCTGGCCTAATCTTGGCTCCTTGAAACTTTCAGTCATGGATCCAAGTTCTATTCTTTGAGACCAAGCCGAACTCATCTCATCCCTCTTCCATATGAAATCTTTCAAATATTTGAAACTAGTTAATTTTTCCTACTCTAACTTTTAGACTCTGTACCCCTTCTCCCCCACCTAAGTTTTGCCCAGAGCTGTAACTAGGACAGAGTAATCTGGGCATTGCTCCAGGATGCTGATATGTGTGTGTGTGTTGAGAGTGGGGCGGGGGTGTGGCGAGTGGGAGTATCGGCAGGGTGCTTCTTCCCAGGGCTTGTTGAGAATCTACTACTTTGCTTTATTGTACTCTAGCAGGTCACCTAGTTGATACCCTTAGATGCTCTTGCCATTTCCCCCTCCTCCCTTGGCTCACATTTCTCTGTAACTCCATGTGAAGATATTGACCAGACTTTTTGGGGTCAGAATTTCCCCTCTCCTAGCTCAAGTGCACCTATAGTCTGACTGTCCTCTGAACCACTGACTCCCTTTTCCCTTAATATTTTTGATTGGAGTGAAAGATTTCCTAGTTGTGACTCAGGTCTTGCCTATTGTTTCCAAGGTAGGAGGGTAGGGGCTATGTGTACAAGACCAACAGGGGCTCATTCCTGACCTCAAGGAGTTTACATTCCATTGGAAGCAGAAAAATAAGTGTGCAAATATTTAAATATGATTAAAAGCATTCTTTGGTTCCCACAATTTAGCATAAATGAGAGTAAATTGGAACCACAAAGTATATTAAAATTCAGGGGCAATTCAAACTTTGATTAAAAGAAACAATGATAGATTTTTCTTTTTATTTCATGAAAAGTTTCTAGTCTTGGTTTATTTTGTTCAAGGCAATAAGCCTTAGGTAAGAGATTCTGGAAAGTAAGATTTTTCTACCAACCCCCCCCCCCCATTCCCAATCAGAATTTCAATGTGCCCTAACACCTGGGAAATGATAATGTCTTGTATTTACATAACCTCTATCTTGAGGAACTGAAAACACTTTGTATGCTTTATCTAATGAATCTTTAATTTCTCCCAAGGTAGGAAGAGGGGAGATATTATCATTACCATTTACAAATGAGGAAACTACTGCATGGATAGGTGGAGTAAATTACCCCAGCATCACAAAATGAGTTACTGCAAGGAATCACTAGCAAAGCTGAGATGGAATCTAGATATTTTGACTCTGAGTCTAATAGACCTTCTATCTTTGATTTTCAACTCTGGTTTGTATGACATCTTTAGGTGCCTCTGTTATATCTCAGGAGGTGTCCCGACGTTCTCAAAGCAAAATATATTTGGGTTAATTTGGTCTTTTTTTTTTTTAAAGAAGCCATATGACACTTTGGGAGCAAGTGGGGGAGGATGCAATCATAAAACAAGGAAAATTCTAGAAAGTTGAGACATTTACTCTAAATAGTGGTCAGTGTTACCTCCTTAAGAGACTGGTCATGAAATACAGTGTGGTGTCATGGAAAGAGTGCCAGATTTGGAGTCAGAGGACTTGCATTCAAATCCTGCCTCATACTTGCTACCAGTATGACCTTGGGCAAGTCACTTAACTGAGTTTTAGTTTCCTCATCTATGAAATGAGGAAGTTGAACTAACTGGCCCCTGAAGCATTTTCCAGCTCTAGGTCTTTGCTCCTATGATCCCATGCCCAAAATTCACATGCTAGCTTTGCTCCTTACAGCACAGGTGACCTACATCACTTATCTCTGAGTCTCAATTTCCTTATTGGTCAAATGAAGGGATTTGGCTAGATAAGCCCTGAAGTCTCTTTTAGTTCTAATGCTATGTTTCTATGGTCCCTTGTAAAATGACAAGGCTCTCTCCATTCCAAGAAGTTAACTAGTCAAAGCTATCAATTAATTCCTCAGATAATTAGGAACAAAATCAAATAATTAGGAGAAAATGATCAGTTCTCTGGTGAAATAGGACACAGTGGAAAGAGCCTTGAATCTCAGAAGACCTGGTTTCAAATTCTGGTTCTACTGTTTACTCCCTGTGTGTCTGGGCATAATCACTTAACTTCTGGGTCTCAGTTTCCTCATCTGCAAAATGACAGGGTTCAGAGGGAGAAGGGGAGAAGGATATGCTCTATGGCATCTGAAATCCTTTCTAGTTCTAATGAAAAATCTTTATCCAAACATTTTATCAATAAATACTTCCGTATACTCCCAACGTTACAATAGGTCTTTAATGAGGCACTGAAGGATCCTAAAATGTGTTGTAAATCATCAAAGACAATTGAATTGTATGATTTGAGATGGGAAGACTCCTGGAAGTGGATGAGACTTTAGAGATCATCCACTCTTGAGTTCCCTAATTTAAGAGCTGAGAAATAGACCCAGAAAAGTGAAGTAATTTACCCAAGGTAACACAGCTAGCTAGTGTTAAGTATAGCTTATTGTATTTTAATTCTTTGAAACTTGGAAATCTGTGTGAGCTTGAGGAGGAAACTTTATTAATCAGAGACCCCAGTCTCTAATAAAAGATTAATACTTCACTTATGTGACAGTTCAACTTCCGGTATCCTTCAGATTATAACTGGAACCTATAAGTAAAAAGGCCTTGATAGTAAATGAAAAATAGTGAGGATGAGTAGGGGGCTCATGTGTGTGTGTGTGTGTGTGTGTGTGTGTGTGTGTGTATGTTTGCAAGCAAGTTCACAGTCTTTTCACTGAGAAGTGACAAGCCTGGTACCATGGAGAGAATGCTATTTTTGGAGTCAAAAGACCTCAGTTCAAATCCTGGCACACTTTGCCTTTTACTCGCCGTGTGTAAATAAGTGGCCATTCGCCTCTGTGGCTTTCTCATCTGTAAAGATCTCCTCTAAGGTCTCTTCCAGGTTTACACCTATAATCCTAAGGAGGAGCCACTAATAATGCCCTCAGTCCTTTTAGTGCTGAGATAAACTACTCACTCCATCTCAGGGTGATCCCAAGTCATTGGGCAGAGGCTAAATTGTGTGTCCTATTTGTTTAGACTGAGACATGAAGAATACATTTTAGAAAATATTTATATTTTAAAATATATACATTTATATAAAAATAGTTAAAATAAGTTTTGACCCCTAGGGATAAGATTCATGTGTAAGAAACTTCTCATCTCCTTATATTAGTCATTCCTCCCTTCTCATTGTTAATGTCACCCTATCTATTTTCTCTTTCCTCACAACCTGCAAAAATACTGAAGCCTTCCCCATTTTTGGAAAGCCCTGACTTAACCATAATATTTCTTACATTGTCTTATATTATTGTCAAACTTGTAGAAAAAGTTGTTAATATTGGATCATCTCCATTTATTCACTACAAATCCACTTCTCAATCCCTTATAAGATGGTTTCATACCCCACCACTCAACTGAAATTGTTCTCTCCAAGGTTACCAACAAACTCTTAAAGGCAAATATATCCTAACATATGGGATAATGATAATGCACTTTTCTCAGTCCTCATCTTCTTGGACATTTTTGCAACCTTTGGTATTGTTGACCTCTTCCTCCTAAATACACTCATCTCTGTTTAGCTTACATGACTATTCACACTTGTTTTTCCTCCTACCTGTCTGACTGGTCCTTGTGACTTACCTTTGCTGGCTCATCTTCCATCTCCTGGTCTCTAAATATGAGTGTCTACCAAGGTTCTTCTTCTTTTCCCCTCTTTCTACATACTTTCCTTTGTGATCTCCAAAGCCCTTATAAATTCATTCATCATCTCTACACAGATAATATATATATATATTATATATGCATAACACACAATACATATATATGTGAAATATATGTCTGTCTATCTATGTATGTATATATCTATCTAATCTATCTATTGCTCCAATCTCTATAGCTAAAATCACACATCTCCAATACTCAACATCATCATCTGGAAGCATCATCATTATTATCACCTTCTCTAAAGATGTACCTCCTCCAAACTGCCCTGTTTCTGTTGAGTGCACTATCATCTTTCCAGTCAACCAGACTCTGAACCTTGCAGTCATCTCTGGCTCTGTCCTTTCCCCCCATCAACCTCTATCAATTCTACCTCTATAACATTTTTATTTTTTAATTATTTTTTCAAAGATTTGCCTTCTTTATGTCCCCCTTCTCCTTTCCTCAACTGAGAAAGTAAGAAAAACAAAGCCCTTGTTAGAAACATGTATAGTTAAACAAAATAAAATACTGCATTGATCACGTTAAAAAAAATCTCTCCAACTGCTTTCTGAGTCCATTACCTCTCTATCAGAAGGTATATAACCTATTTCATCATGAGTCAGGAATCTTGGTTGGTCACTGTGATGATCTGAGTTCCTAATTCTTTCAAGGTTTATTGTTTTTAGAATATTTTTGTTATAGAAATTCTTTTCCTGATCCTGCTCATTTCACTCTATATCAGTTCATAGATGTCTTCCCAGCTTTCTCTGAAACCATTTCATATAGTGCAATAGTATTGCATTACATTCATATACCATAACTTGTTCAGCCATTCCCCATTTCATGGGAGGCTCTTTGGTTTTTGACTCACTGTCACTGCAAACAGAGCATTATAAATACTTAATACATATGGATTCTTTTCTTTCTTTTTTTAAAATCTCCTTGCAGTATAGACCTATTAATGCTATCACTGGGTGAAAGAATGTGCAAAGTTTAGTAACTTTGGGAGAATAGTTCCAAATTGCTTTCCATCTGTGTAGGTGGTATGTTCCCCCAATATAATGTGAGGGACTGGTCCATTTTTGTCTTTGAATTCACAGTGTCTTACCCATACATAGTAGGAGTTGGTGCTAAATAAATATTTATCCGTTGAATTCACTGTCAAGTAAATGAAAGGTTACTTTCAGTAAAAGACCATCACTTTGCATGTCCCTAGTGATTTTATTTCCTAAGTAAGTATGGTCTCATTCAATCATTTGCTGCCCTGTGAGTAGGTAAGGAAGATGTCACGTAACAGAAGGGAAAGGAGTGGCCCACCATCGCTCAGCTAGTTAATATCCAACTCAAGCTGATGATCCAGGACTCAAGAATTTTAACTTGGTGGTATTCTTTTTATTAGGCTATACTGTCTCCAGAGATGCAAAATAAATACCAGTTCAGTACTGACAAGTGAAAACAAGCTGAAATGGGCACAATGAATGGAAGGGCATTTGAGTTATAACTTAACTTATAACTTAACTCTGTTAAGAGATTATAAACATATGTCAAGGCAGTCTTGTAGATAGAGTTTGTTGTTGGAAGAGTGCTTATGGACTATACTGGTCACTTTACAAGAACCTCACTTCCTGCCGTACCAGAATTCTGTCTGATCAAGGCTCTGGGGATTAAAATAAGGACTCAAACATCAAAAGACATAATCCTGAGACACTGGGAACTGCTCGAACACTAGCAGTGAAGGGATGGTTTGTTTTGGTAACTCAAACCACATCCCATGAGAAAGCAATTTACAGGCTGTAGTAAAAATGAGGATAAGTATGAAAGCATTTGAGGCAATTTATATTATGTCAATAGAGAAGGGGGCTACTTTTTCTCTCTTCACCATAGGGAAATGAGTATTATTTGAAAATGCTATAGCAAAAGTATAATGGGGACAGTGTGTAGTTTATAACCTGTCACCTTTGGCCCGTTTTTTTTTTTAATAGATTTCATTCTTAATGCTTTACTCTTAGGATAATATGTTAAATCACACACACACACACACACACACACACACACACACACACACACAATCCTATTAGGGATTTGGCAAAAACAAACAAACAAACTTGACTTTGAGGATATGTTTGACTATATCCATTTGTTTGTATATATACTTTAACCTTCTACATCTTCTACCTAGATTGTATTGTATAATAAGAATTGATGATAACACCCTGCCTTACACACAGTAGATACTTACTAAGCACCTTCATTAGATTAGATTAGTGCTCCAGATCAATCAATCAATGAACACTTGTTAAATGCCTACTATGTGGCATGTCTAGATGTCCTTATGTCATGAGGCCAGTATTGTTAGTTTTGGTACACTATATTTACTAAGGCATTGGAAAGAAAAAAGACTATTGAAATGGTCCAGGAAGAAAGGGTCTAAACCACTTTACTGGTAGTAGGAAAGACAAGTAGAGGGGTGAGTATGAGAGAAGTTGCTGAAACAGAATTCTTAAGACTTACTGAATGATTTGGGTGAGGGGGATGAGGGAGAAGGATGTGTCAAAAAATAACATCATTCATGTCATGGGTGCTCATAAGAAAAACCTGAGAAATTAAAAAGAAAAGCAGTTTGATTTTTTTTTTTTTGAGGTAGGGAAAGAGATGAGGATAGGGTGGAATAATAGCAATAAAAATTTTATCATAAGACTTTAATTTCAGGTTTGTGAAACACTTTCCTTGTGATATATGATTAGTTGAACTTTGGACATGTGGAATCCATTCCATTCTCTGATGGAGAACAGCCTTCAAGTGGGGATATTACATTTTCACATTCCTAAGGAATGCTTTGGAAATGGATTCTCAGATGGCAAGTAACAGGAGAGGGGCTGGTACTCAAGGCTCACACAGAATTATCAGTTTAATTAATCAAAAACATATATATTAATAAAATAGCTGTATTTGGCCTTGGGCTAGGTGCTATTGAAAATGAGTTAGACAAACATGTATCAAACAAGAGATCAACAAGATGGAGGACTAGACATTTTCTCTGGTGGCCTCATCTCTCAGACCTCTCTAAAACAGAAATTATGGGCCAAAGATAAAGCAAGTTCAGCTGTCTCCATGATTTAGGACATCCAGAATCCAAAAGAAGGTAAAAACAAAAACAAGCCCCTGTATAAACTTCTACACTGAGCTCACTTAGCACCCTTCCCTCACCTCCCACACTACCAATATTGAGGCTGCCTTTGGCCAATACAGGGATCTGACAAAAGGGCTCACAACCAAACCCAGAGCTGCACACTGTCCTCCCTCCCTCTGTCTCTCCAGGGCCATAGAGATCCTGGTTCCAGGCTCCCACTCCAGGCTGCAGCTCTGGCGGTGAAAGCCAGCCAGCACTGTGTGCCCACAGGAAAGCTGACAGCCAGTGCCACTGCCATAACAAGGCTTTAGAGGCAGAAGCTTGTTGGAGGGACTGGGGAAAGGCAGTGATCTGTGCTGCTAAAGATCTCTGCAAGAGAGCCAGGTAAAGGGGTAGGACAAATGTCAGGCCTTGAAATAGAGCTTAACACTCCTCATCCCCCATCCTCCCAGAGCCTTAGAGACTGGAACTACAGAAATTAACCTTGTAACACCAGTGTGGCAGCTCTCTCAACTCCAGTGTTGAGTCAGAGACAGACTGGAACATAACATTGGAACACGTCAGTGTGTGTGTGTGTGTGTGTGTGTGTGTGTGTGTGTGTGTGTGCTATGCAACACTTCACCAGATCTGAAGGAAAAAGCTCAACATCTAGCTGAGGCCAATTCTGTCCCCTCAAAAGTCAGTTGGTTAACAGAGAGCAGTCTGAGGTACTTTGAGTTCCAGCCTGTATGGAATCTACCATGAAAGAGGAGGGAGTCAGACAATGAACAATGGGGAGAAATAAGGGGGAAAAATGCCCTGAAATTATCAGAAATCTCAGAAGGAAGAAAACTCAAAGACCTTGAATATAAGCAGATAAATCAATAAGGAAAACATTAACTGTAGAAGGAAAAATAGCCTCTAGATCTGGTAAATTAGCTCAGGCATATATAAATAAATACTGGAAAACAAAGAAAAGTGATCTAACACTTGATTAGACAGAAGATCCTGTGGAATGTGAAGAGAATTGGAACCATTACACTGGTCCTGAGTGGTTCAAAAAAGAAATGAGAATTATGAGAGCAGAATTTATGGCTACACAGCAAAAATAGTAGGTAGAATAGAAAAACTGGAATCTGCAATGATAAGCCTCACCAGAGAAACAAAAGAGAGAACAATAGATTAGGGCTGCAAATACACAGAAATGAAGGGTGATCTAGAAGAAGAGAAGCAAAAAACCATAACATTAAAAAAATACTCATTATGCAAGCAAAACACACTCATATCAAAGATGGGATGAATAGAGACAACCTAAGGATTGTAAGGATCTCAGAAGAACATGACTGGACAAAAAAATCCTTAACATCATAATGCAAAACATAATAGAAGAGAATGACTTAGAACTTCTGAACATAGAAAACAAAATATCATTTGAAAGAATTCATAAATTGGCTCCAGAAGATAAAAAACCTAAGGCTGCCAACTCCAAGATATTTAGTGATTAAATTCAGTCATTTAATTCAGAAACAACAAATTCTGCAAGCAATCAGGAGAAAGACCTTAAAATACAAAAGACATACAATATAATACAAAGAATAACACAAGACTACTCTGTATCTACTAGAAAATGTAGGAAGGAATGGAAAAATGTGTTCTGAAGAGCATTGGAGCTCTGAATGCAGCCCAGAGTGAACTATCCTGAAAATCTGTGCTTAATCATAAATGAAGGAAGATGAAAATTCAATGATAAAGATGTGTTTGAAACATTTTTAGAAAGAAAATCAGAACTGAAGAGATTATTTGCTTCTTGAACACCTCAAACAACACTAATGCAGAAGGTGGGAATACATGCAGCAACTAAGAACAGCAATAGCAAGCAGAGATAGACCAGTAAGAAATTTCTTTTTAAATGTACACAAAGAGACAGGGGTAAAGGTACAAGTCCAATAGAGGTAACAGTGAAGAGGCAGCTTGGGGCATTTTGGAAAGAACCTAGAAGCATCCTGCCTACAGTGTACCAATTTTTTTTTTTTGTGGAGGGGATATATTACAACATGGGAGGGTATGTGAAGGGTGAGGTCAAATCTAGTGCTAGCAATGAGGGGAAGGTTAGCCCTTTGGTCTCAGAAAAAGAAGAGCCTATAGTAGAGTGGTTAAGGAAAAAGAGATAAGGGATAAAAAGAAGTGGAAAGGAAAAGGACATTGCTTTGGTGGTGAGAGGGGATTCTACTATTGAATGCTCCTATGCATGAAAAGAGATGGTTTGTGAAGGAATATGGAGACTTTGTCCTGAGTGTGGCCTGGAGGTTTAGTGCTTGAAAAGTCGACTTGTCTTACCTTAGTAAGGGATGAGTTGGTAATCCTTCAAGCAACTGACATCTAGGGGGAATGAGAAAGCATGGACCTAGGGAGAAGATGTTGAAGCAAATGAGAGGAGGAGAATGATATCCAGGGAAGGGTATGGATCAGTGGTGGGTTGAATAATCAGGGGTGTGGTAGGAGGGGGCCCTGTCACGTGTCAATATCCTCTCTGTCACTTGAAGGAATTGGCATTGTTCTGGGAGTGAGGCACAATGAAAAAGGGGAATCTCAGGGGCAAATTCTACAAGACAGTGGCAGAAACTGCCTAGAGAGGAGCACCCAGAGTGGCTACCTTGGAATTTTTGGTTTCATAAGGAATATAGAGGAAAGAGAGAGAGAGAGAGAGAGAGAGAGAGAGAGAGAGAGAGAGAGAGAGAGAGAGAAAGAGAGAGAGAGAGAGAGAGAGAGAGAGAGAGAGAGAGAGATAGAGGATAATTATAGGGGTTAGGAAATGAGTGACTAGAGTAGACAAAAAGAGAAGATGTATAATGAAGAAAGTGAAAGAAATTCTCTCTGAAAATGGATGCAAAAAAAAGAAATTAAAAAAAACTAATAAACAGGACTATTTGATAAAAACACAAAAGATGATATATTAAAAATTAGAGGAGAAATAGACAAATTAGAATTAAAAAATCCAGAAATTATGAATAAACCTAAAAGTTGGTTCTTTGAAAAGACTAATAAAAGTTGTAAACCTGAAACTAATCTGATTAAGAAGGGAGCAGAAAATCAAATAAATAAAATAGCAAATAAGCAAGGTAAATTCACAACAAACTCGAAAGAATAAAAACAATGATCAGAACATATTGGTGCAGTTATATGCTAACAACTGATAATGCAGAAGAAATAGAATACTTTCAAAAATATAAAATACTCAAACTATCAGTTCAGATAGAGATTTAAATAACCCAGTTTTATAAAAGGAAATAGGTCTAAGTGTAAAGGAACTACCAAAGGAAAAAACAAACTCCAGGTCCTGGTGGAGTCACAGGATAACCCTATCAAATTTTTAAACAACAGTTAGTACTCATATTTCACAAATTATTCTCAAAAATTGAGAAAGAAAGCATCCTAACAGAATCTTTTTAGGAAATAAATATAGTCTTAACATACAAACCAGGGAAAGATAAATCACAGAAAGAAAATTAAAACCATTACCATTAGTGAATATTGACTTAAAACTTTAATATTGTCCAATAGACTACAGCAATTTATCCAAAAAATCATTCATTATGACCAAAGGGGATTCATGCTAAAAACCACATAAGCATCTCAATAGATGCAGGAAAAATCCTCTGAAAAAGTACAACATTCTTTTATACTAACACCCTTACAAAAGATAGTCATAGAGGGATCTTTTTAAAATATCAGAGACAGATTGATGGAACTGACTATGTGAGAGAGAATTAGGAACAATAGAAGTCAATAAACCAGTTTTTAATAAAATGCAAAATATAAATTACCTGGCACAAAAACTCCTTATTTGATAAAGCTGCTGGGAAACTGAAAAGCATCCTGGTAGAAATTAGGCTTAGATCAATACTTTATACCATTTTCCTTAATATGTCCTTAATATCATCTAAATGATAAATGATCTTAATATAAATGATCAGAACTTAAAAAAATTAGAAGAGAAACAGATCATATACCTTTTTCAGTTATGGGTCAGAGATGAATTCTTAACCAAACAAGAGGTAAAATAGATAACACTGGTTACTTGAAACTGAAAAGTTGATGCACAAACAAAATTAATGCACCTAGGAAAGAAGAGAAGTAAGTGAATGAGAAAAAAATCTTTGTCAAATTTTTCTGATAAGGGTTTGGTATACAAGATATATAAATGACATATATACATACATACATACATACATATATATGTATAAACTAATAGCTATTCCTTAATAAATAAATTGATAATGATGTGAACAATTCTCAAAAGAATTACAAAGTTTTCACAATTGAAAGATTTCTTCTAAGGACTAATAGAAAGAGAAAAGCACAAATTAAAACAACCTTGAGGTTTCACTTCACACCCTACAAATTGACAGAGATCACAAAAAAATGGCAATATTTAATGTTGGAGGAGTTGTGGGATAATAGGCACATGAACTGTGAAATGGTACAACCATTTTGGAAAGCAATTGGAATTATGCAAATAAATTGATTGAGATGTCTATACTCTGAACCAGAGACTCCATTACTGGGCTTACATCCCAAGGAAGTTGTCAATAAGAAGTCCTCATATAAGCCAAAAAATTTAGAGCAGTGTTTTTTGTGACAGCAAAGAAGTGAAAACAAAGTAGACGCCCATTGATTGGGTTGTAGTACATGAATATAATGGAATATTACTGGACTGTAAAGAATGAAGTATATGATGAATACAGAAAAGAATGGAAAGAACTACATGAACTGATGCAGAGTGAAGCAAATAATATACACAGTCAAGAAAACAACATATGCAATAGCTACAATAATGTAAATAAAAAGCCCTACCTCCCCTAAAACCCCCTCCACAAAAGTAAATGTAGCAAAATTATAAAGATCAAGCAGGACTTGAATGAAGAAATATGAGAAGATCCCCCTAATTTACTCCCTTGTGGAGATGTGGGGTCCATGGGTGTTACACATGTTTTTGGACTTTTTCAATGTATTAATTAGTTGTGTTGACCTTTTTCTTCTTTAAAAAGATATAATTTGTTATATGGGATGACTTTATGGGAAGAGGTGGAAGAATACTGAGGATAACTCTAATGATGTAGGAAACAGAAGATCATTACAAACTGATTTTAAAAGAAAGAAAAAATAGACAAATATGGATCAGATGGATTTTTACTTTGTCCTTAAGCTGATCACCTTTAGGATATCCAGTGTAGTATAACATGTAGGACACTGACTCTGGAGTCAGTCCAAGATTGGGTTCAATAATTCTATTATCCCTTATTACCCATAGTCTTCATCTGCAAATTGAGAAGGTTTGAGTAGAAGGCATGTAAGGTCCCTTTTAGATTCTTCCCTTGATCAGGTAGGCAATGGATAGTTTTTTAGCAGTGGAAAGACATTTTCAAAGTGTGCATATAAAGTCTATTTTCTGGAACCTCTAGTTCACTCTCTCCATTTATCATGTCCACAGAGTCATTGTGACAGATTTTCTTACATTAATTATATTTATGAGGTTTCCACCTATGATTAGTTCTCTGATGCTGAAGGTTTGAGCTATGCCTCGGTGCCGAACTCCCTTTCAGTTGGGTAGAATGTGTGAAACAGAATCTTGGAGGAAGATTAGAAATGGACTTTTTAATATCAATTCATGGTCTTCATTGCTAACTGAGGGTCTATTAGAAAGGCAAATTCTATCAGGAGGTCCATTAAAACCAGCCTGAGAAAGAATGTTAAACCAATGGAAAGGCAGCAGGGGCAAAGTGGGGAAAAAACACTCACAACTGAACTAACCATTGATTTTCCCCAGGAAGCATTGCATTAGCCTGATGTTTTCTTCATTGGCCTGATCCCCAGTGAGTCATTAGACACATTCTGTGTAGTACATAAGCTACTGGCACCATTTTGCTTTTGGAGGTCCATCCTCCCATAGTAATGACATAGGCATGGCTCTGGGACCTTTACTGTGATCAGTGATTTATAATAGAGACCTAATTTCAAGACCAAACTCTGGATTAATGGTATGACCTTGGAGAAGTCACTTCAACTATTTAGGTCTTAATTCCTTCATCTGTAAAACGAGGGATTTAAACTATATGATCCCTAAATTCCACTCTGTAATTGTCTCTTCTAGTTTATTGTATTTTATGATTCTATGATGGGATCCAGCTCATGAATGAATGAATGAGGGAAGGAGGAAATAAGCATTAGTTAAGGGCCTAAGAAAATAGCAAACCCTCCAAACCCCTGGACAGTATGGTTCACAGGACTGAATAACTGAACAACAAAAACAAAGAGATGACCAGTGTGGGGGTGGTAAGTGGCACTATAGGGGAGTAAATCAACACACCCCATCCAGAACAATGACAGACTCAATTTGATCATGGTTCCTGATTGCAGAACTGGAAAGGGAGGGGAAAGAAACAAATTGGTTGGTGAGGTTTTAGAAGAGATAGCCAGAGAGAAAGAAGTGAAGGAAAGCATGGATAGGGCTTTTCATAACTGGTGATCTGGGAGAGGCAGTGAACAGTGTGGATTATGGGGACCACAGTGTCCTCTGCCCTTTCCGAACTTTCTCCCAGGCTGTTTGGGTAAGAGATCTTCTGGTGAGGTCAGCAATTGCTGAACTTCCTCACTGCAGGCAATCAGTAAATGAAGAAACATTTTAAAACTCCTATGTACCTGGCACTGTGTTAGGTATGGGTACACAAATGAGACAGTCCTCACTCTCAAGGATTTTATATTCTATTGGGAAAACAGCAGGTGCATATATAAGTATATACAAGGTAACTTTTTTAGTTGGGGTAGGGTGTACTTGGGTGAGTAGGGTCCTAGCTGCTGGAGGGAACCAGGAAAGGTTTCATTTAGGTGATAAGGTGATAAGGGGGAGCTAGGTGGCACAATGGGTAGAATACCAGCCCTGGAGCAGGAGATTCTGAGTTCAAATCTGACCTCTGACATTTACTAGCTCTGTGACCCTGGACAAGTCACTTAAACCTGATTGCCTCCAAAAAAAGAAGGTGGTAAATGAGCTGAATTTTGAAGAAAACAAGGAATTCTAAGAGGTGAAGGTAAGGAGGGATTGAATGTCAGAGATGGAGGAAAGATTGAGCAAAGGCATGGAAGGGAGAGATAAAAGAGGGGTATGTGAGGAACTATAAGAAGGACAAGGAATGTGTGTGTGTGTGTGTGTGTGTGTGTGTGTGTGTGTGTGAGAGAGAGAGAGAGAGAGAGAGAGAGAGAGAGAGAGAGAGAGAGAG
>NW_020940355.1:10780950-10792940 GCF_900497805.2 Vombatus ursinus
AGAGAGAGAGAGAGAGAGAGAGAGAGAGAGAGAGAGAGAGAGAGAGATTGAGTGAGTAGCAGCCAAGGGGTCTTGGAAAAAAGATTTTGGAAGCAAAACCTGGATTGAAAAAGCACATGACCAGGAGTCAGAAGTCCTGGGTTCAGGACTAGATATGTAACCCCAGGCAAGTGACTTGACCTCTCTGAACCTCAGACTGTTCCTCTATAAAATAATTGGACAAGAGGGTTTCTAAGGTGTTTTCAAGTATTTAAACCTGTGAACCTAAGGAGATACAGAGCTTGTACCTGCCAAAAGCAGGGGCTTGCTCAGAGAGCAAGTAGGTAATGTCTTCTCTGATAGTTAACCTCAGATAATAAATGTACTTATTGGCAGTGTTGCCCGTCTCTCTGCCTTCCAAACTTTTGGAGCTGTGAGAGACCTCAGACACATATCCGAACCAGTTTTCTTTATAATCCTTGCCTTGTGAATTTTTGGGGGCAAACTAGGTAGTGAGGTAGATAGAGCACCGGGCCTGAAGTAAGGAAGACCCCTCTTCCTGAGCTCAAATGTGGCCTCAGAGACTTACTAGCTGTATGGTCCTGGGGAAATCACTTACCCCTGTTGGCCTCAGTTTCCTCATGGGTAAAATGAGCTGGAGAAGGAAATGGCAAACCACTGCAGTATCTTTTCCAAGAAAACCCCAAATGGGGTCACAAAGAGTCAGGCAAGACTGAAAAACAACAACAACAACAACAACAACAACAACAGCAAAGTGACTTTATATCCATCCTTCAAGACCCAATTCAAATTCAGTCACCTTTGAGGAAACTTGTTGACACATTGGTGTTAAAAATGTGGGATTTATTTTCAGGAGAGGCTTGGGGTATTTGAAGTCACCCGGCAATTTCCTGACTTCCATCCAGCTTGCTCTCTTCCTTCAATCAATTCTGGGCCCAGTTTGTTATATATTTGCAATGTCTCTCTAAGATATATGTGCAAATGGACCAGCCAACTCTTGGACTTTTCCATCTAATAGCATATCTTAGTCTGGGTAATAGTCATTAACCACTTAGTTTTTCCTGTGTGAATGTTAGGTCAAGTTCTTTTGAATGACTTTGGATCTCATATCGGCTACTCTACAGTGTAGCGGCACTCAATGTAACAATCAGCAGGATGTCGTCCAGAAATGGAAGAATCAAGAGGACTTCAGCATCTCTAGGGAATATTTTTATTTTTCTAATTTGGGCTATGTTTGACCGTTTCCATTACAGTTGCAAATATCATGGGTGAGCACATCTCCCTGCCATACTTGATATTAATTAACTGAATGAAGTTGTCTTTGGTGTTGCACCTTTCAAGGAATTAGTGGTTCTTGAATTCATTCATTCATTCATTCAAATGTCAAGTGCCATATTGGAGCCTATAAGGAACATTTTGCTCTACTGAATCAAATGATTTTTAAAAATGAACAAATGATAAACACAATGCCATCTTGTTTACTTTGTGCCTTGAAGCGCTGGGTCATCCCAAGTTGTCTTGACTTATGTCTTGTCATTGGACTCAGATGACTGTGGAGGAGAGAGTGAGGCTGATGACTTTGTCCAGCTCTGCCTCATTTAAATCCAAGTATGTCAAGATGTCACCCTGGTGCCATCATCGGTCCTCTTTGAGAATGAAGGATGAACAACAACAACCTCGAAGCTGACTGTGCACCTATAAAGATGTGGTCTGCTATAGAATATTGTTGCAAAAACCTTGCTTTTGTTCACTTGTTCACTTCTCATATTTTCATTAAGGTTGCTTTCAATCTCAATATAGATTATTCTCAGAAAAAAATTGTAAATATGAGAAAGTAAGTATGGGGATTGGTATTCATTGGTTTCCTCCCCCCTTTTTGGTGTTTGTATCCTTAGGGTCTGTCAGAGTACCTTGTAAACAGTAGGCATTTAATAAATGTTGGTTGAATAATTGAATTGAACTGAACAAGACAGGGCTTCAGGGCAGGTAATAAAATGGTTAAAGGAAGCTGCCAAGCAGACTGCTTATGGGCTTACAGAAGCCAGGGACAGAGTTATAGAAGTAAGAGAAGATCAGTCAAAGAGTTTTACCCTTCCCCCCTTCCCTCACACCCATACTTTCTCTTATCCTCAACTTCCACCCCAGGCCAATCCTATGGTAAAGACAAATGTAGAGTTGTTGACTGGATGTATGTAGGGTTCATAATGCAGGCATCAGCCTTCCTTGAGGGGATGGGGGTTGAGTGGGGGGAAGAAAAGGATGAAACTTCTGAACTCCAGAGGTGAGAAATGACGGGCAGTTTCTACAGTTACCAGTCATTCTGAGTGACCATCTATATCCTACTTTTTCTTTCAGTCCTAGGCAACATGACAGTTCTTCCAAGTTGTATTTATTGATCCATTATAGTTAAAAGTGATCTCTTCTGTATTTGATGTCAGTATTTTTTCTTCCTTGTTATACCTAATTTGTATTAGAGTTACTAGTATACATGTCTTATCCTTTTTACCGGATTGTAAGGTCCTTGAGGTTAAGGAGTGCCTTTTAGTCATTTTAGTTATCCGCCCCCAACACTGCAGTAACACATAGTTGTTCATAAATGCTTGTTGTATAAATGAATGATTCTGTGTGTGAGAGGCTGAGAGCTGGAGTTGCCTTTACTTGATTTGGGCATTGCCTAAAGATCATGACGTCTTAAGACTCTTTTGGAACAATCCAGCCAGTTCTGTTAGTCACAGGGCCTTAATCATCTACACATTCATCTCCACCCCCTCCCCCCTCCCCCCTCTCCTTCCTCCCCTCCACTTTCCATTCTTTGTACTCCATCAGGAAATGGTCTTTATTGTTCAGGTATAAGATCTGTAGGAAGCATGTTCTGCCTACTTGATGATTCATTCCTTTTCATTTGCCATTTTTAAATGCTAGATTTTTTTTTAGGACTTCAATGAATTGGCATACTTGGCAAGGAAAAGGATTGTAAGATCCGACTCAGAGCCATAACAACTTTGGGCATCAATCTCTCTCATTCTTTTGGGAGATGGTGCCACAATTTTCAACAGTTACAGGAATTCACATGATGGAATTCTATGAGATAGAATGCTCTTCAGTGAAAAACTCATCCATTCACTTTTCTTTGTTCTTTTCTGTGGGTGAATTGTGGGAAGAGTGATGCTAAACAAAAATCCATGTTACTTTAGCTGTGAATTTAGTTTGATTTGCATCTCAATGGGGGTGTTTATTCTTTTTGTTATTTTCCATAAAATCAAAAGAGATTTTTTTTTCTAGGCAATGCAAACGTTTTGCAAGCAGAGCACACTTGCATCTTCTCTCCACCCCTCTGGTCATGATAAGCCAGAAGTATTCAGTGCCAGAAATGGAAAGCATATTGCTCATCTGCCAAATGATCACGTCTTTCCAAAGTTCCACTCGTTTACCATGTGTGGAAACTTAGAGATTGAAAACAGATAGGTTTACCTGCTTTAAACCTGAGATTTTGTGCAGGCAAAGATGGGAAGCAGTGTGATACAGCAACAGAAAGATGAGGGTTTCAATTCCATTGACTTATTAGCTCTGTGACTTGAAGAAACGCATTTAAATTTTCTGAGCCTCAGTTATACTATCTGCAAAATGGAGTCAATAAAACTTGCACTACCTACCTCAGAGAATTGTTTGAGAATCAAATTAAATTATTGGTTGATAGATTTATAGCTGGAAGAAAGCTTATAAGTTATCTAGTCTAATCCTTTAATTTTACAAATGAGAAACTAAAGCTCAGATAGACTAGAGGCTCATAGGTAGTAAGTGACAAGAATTGGGATATGAACCCAAGTCCTCTGATTCCAAATCCTGTGCTCTTCCCACTGGACCATTCTACCTTCCTTTGTGTATATGTGAGGCAGTTAGTGGCTCAGGGGATAGAGTACTGGGCCTAGTGTCAGGAAGATTTAAGTTCAAATCTAGCCTTAGACATTTCCTAGATGTGTGATCCTGGGCAAGTCACTTAACCTCTGATTGCCTGACAAAAGGATCTGCTGGATTCACTAGAGAAAGAAATGACAAACCACACCAAAATCTTTGCCAAGCAAACCTCATGGACAGTTGGTCCATAGGGTCACAAAGAGTCAGACAGGACAGATCAACTGAACAACAATATATATATGTATATATATGTATGCATGCATACATAGATTATGTATATACGTATGTATGCATGAATATGTGTGTATGCACATACACATACACATACATACATAGGGGGAATGTTCTTCTCTCCCTCCCCTGCAATAGTCATGGTCTCTAGCGATGCAGCTCCTTATTTAGAATAGAGGTATTCTTAGCAGTTGGATAGTCTGTTTGAAAGTGTTGGAGGCATAATTGAAGAAGACTCACTCTTCAGAAAGACATGAATACGGCTTTAAGCAGTATGACCTCTTCGCCAAAGATAGAGAGCTGTCTATGGATTCAGGAAAGAACTAGCCCAGACAATCAAGTGTTAGGCTATAGAAAGGATTGTATGAATAGAGAAAGAACTTCTAGGCCTGCCAGTACCAAAGAAGTGAACAGCCTAGCCTACTTACCCATATGTTTCCCTACACTGCCTACCATTGTACCCCTTTTTTCTACTGATGCTAGATATATTTATTGGAGATAGCACTCCACATTTGTGAAGGGAACATTTTATAATTATTGTTCTGAATATAGCATCCTAGTAAACACCTTTGCTGTGAGATAATCGTGTGTACCAGATGACTGACAATGGGAAGCCTACCAGTGGGGGCACATGAACTATAATATTAAAAATGAGTACCCACAGGTTACCCACCCTTGAGCTTAGGAGTACTCATTCCTTCCCCTTCTCTGACCTAATGAGAAAAACTGAGGGTATGAGTTGGGATGGGTTGCTCTTTGAAAATCTGAATTCTGAATGCTATATGAAGGTTAGCTGTTATTACTTCAAGGATAAGCTGCCAATTAATCTCAGTAAAATACAGGCTCTTTCTTTTTTTTGCAAGCAATCAGGGTTAAGTGACTTGCCCAGCGTCATGCAGCTAGTGAGTTTCATGTGTTTGAGGTCAGATTTGAACTCAGGTCCTCCTGACTCCAGGGTTGGTGCTCTATCCATTGCACCATCTAGCTGCCCCTTAATATAGGATCTTTCAATAAAGTCACTCAGAGACCCTTCTTTTTGTCTGTCATATAAAGAATAAAACTGATGTCCTTAACTAGGGTGCTAAAATTCATAGGAACATAGAATCTTTGAGCTTAAAGGGATCTTGGAGATCTTCTAGTCTGCATTTCTAATAATACAACTGAGGAAAGCGTCCTAGAAAGGTTAAGTGATTTGGCCAAGTGATGGAAATGATAATCTAGTCCTCTCCAAAGCCAGTGATCTTTTTTACTGCTCCATCATGCCAAATGGTACTATTTTTGTTTGTTTGTTTGTTTTAGAAAAGAATTCCAATGTCATATATATTAAGATTTTGGTTATTCAATTCTGTCAACTAGAACTGAACAACTCCTTTCAACTTCCTGTTTCCAATCATCTTGAATGTTGTGATATGTCCATGAAGTGCTAGAGTTTGGAATTAACCTGGGACTTAGTTCTTTAGATGTCAGAAATGACATGTGTCTATTGCTGTATTATTTACTGTTTTACCATTATTATTTCCATGTTATGTGGGAGGCTGAGTTACTTTACATAATAATTATTTTAACTCTGTGGGATTGGGAGGATGATTGCAAACAATGTTATCAAAAATTTGTTGAGGTCAAGTGATTAGCTCAAGGATACATGAACCACCATGCTTAGGTTTAACCCAGAACTAGAATTTGGAACCAAGACTTCATAAAAGATAGAGCTGTAATTAGCATTTTTTAGTACTTGGGCCAAGTTTCACAAAAGAAGGATTAGGACAGGTATCATGAAAAGCACTCTTCAATTGACTTTTTAAGGCAAATTCATTTGAAGTTATGAAGAGGTATAGAAAGAAACACTGGAGATACAATGAGGTTTTTCTGAGATTGGGGGTAAAGGAGCTTATCTGGAGTTCAACTTCTAAAGGGAGGAAGTATGCCATCTAGTAGCTTCATATTTTAAATAATCAATTTTTTTCTAACAAGGTGCTAAATTCAATTGTTTCTAGCTGCTGAACAAATGCAAGGGTACTGTCAAGCACCCTCTGAATTTCCACACTTTGAGGCAAGTCTTGGTCATCTCATCCTAGTTACAGCTCTGATAAGAGATAATGTATGTAAATTGCTTTGCAGACTTTAAAGTTCTGAGAGAAATGATTATTTCTCTTGCATAAATAACTAATTATTGAATCAGGACCAAGGTTTTCCCTTTTCTACTTCCTTATCCAGAAGTCAATCAGTGTGGGAAATCTTAGGCAAAGATTTACCCAGGCTAAGATCTAATCAGACAGTAAAGAAATTCTAGGTTTGGGTTAATGGGAGGATTCCTGTTTGTTCTCTCTTCTGTCAGACAGATGATAAGGAAATTGATAAGTCTCTTTGACCAAGATTTGGGTGATTCAAGTCATGTACCTCAAGATTGTTATTGCAATATAGCCCACCTCCCATTATAGTATTCATTCTCTCATTAATTGTTAGCCAGTCAGAGTTTATTGCCACCCTCAGAATCACCTGCTCTTCCAAGAGAATATAAATTGTGAGCTTACCTCCATGAGGGATGTTTGGCATTTGAGAGTACCACTGGCCTTTTTATTAATAAACATGCCAGTGTTATTAATAAAATGATTAAATTAACCAGAAATTATGTCTCTCAGACTTTTTAAATGTCACATTTCTATGTAACTATCAGTCATCATCGTGATCATCATCACTGTTATTTCGTTCTTTATAAGCCTTTTTGATAGAGTGCAGATAGAAACTATCCAAGAATAAGTAACTATGCTGCTATTATCCTTGTATATTTAATGATCTGTAGACTATTGTAAAGGTGGATAAAAATCATTGGTTTTTCCAAGTGAATAAGTGTATAGAAATGTAAGCTTAACCTCTATAGGGTCCCTGAAAACATCTTAAGAACAACTCTAGTAGAAGACAAGATGTCAGGGATGAAATGAAATTCATTCTATTCTTAATTAATCTCTTCTTTTATGTCTCTATATTTTGAAAGCTTTCCATTACATGTAGTTTGGAAATAAGTATTTATTATGGTGATACATTTAAATTATTCTTAAATATTTACTATCAATGTCATGTCTGAGCCATTGGGGGGGCAATTATTGTTCTATTTTTTCTTTTCTTTTTTTTACATGGGGTTCAGATAAAAAAGTCCTGGGAGAAGTAATTATTAATTGCTATTACTTAGATTGCACTATCATTTATCCTTTATTTAGCCATCAGGTACAAATAAAGTGTGTTTTAAATTTCTTCATGAAAACAACACTTGATATTCAATTCAACCCACAAATATCTTTTTTTTTTTTAATGAGGTAATTAGGGTTAAATGACTTACCCAGAGTCACACAGCTAGTTATGTGTCTGAGGCCAGATTTGAACTCAGATCCTCCTGACTCCAGGGCCAATGCTCTATCCACTGCACCATCTAGCTGCCCCACAAATATCTTTTAAGTGTCTACTATGTGCAAGGTCCTTTAATGGATATTTGGGATATAGTGCTGAATAAGACACAGTCCCTGCCCTTAGGGAGCTTGTACTCTAGCAGGAAAGATAAAGCAGGGATACAAATAATTAGAATATAAAATAGAATATGATAGAAGATTAAGAAAGGTACAAAGTGCTCCAAGAGTTGTTCCCCCTTGCTCCTCTGTGTTTTAATTTTTGTGAAAAAAAATACTTGATCCAACTCTTCTTTGTCAAAGTCCATCTGAAAAATGGGGTTAAAAAAGCAGGACTTAATGGAAAACCAGATGCTACATCTGAGTATAGCTTTCTACACCTGTTTTTTTTTTTAATTTATTTAAGTGTGGGTGTTTTTTTTTTTTTTTTAAACAGCAGGCAATTCTGAGTGAAGGAGGCAAAACAGAAAAAGGAGGTGGGAGGAAGAAACACATACCCAGGTGTCCCCTAAATATGTAGTCAACAGTGAACTTTTTCTCCTTCATTTGACTCCACTTCATCCTTTACCCACCACTCTGCATTTTTTTCCCCTTTGGGGCAGCAGGTTTTACATTGACTGAGCTCTCAGCAGGAGGCCTCAACCCTCTCTCAGATAAAAGGACAAATCAGAAGGTACCTATTACATGACTGTGAGGCAAGAAACAAAGGCCCGATGCTGACACGCTCCCACTAACTTGGGTTTTAATGGTAGGTTTAATTTCCTCATGCTTGGTGAATGAATGGGAAAAACAAAACGGAAGCAGCCAGGGTGTGGGCAGAGGCAGGAGTGGGGAAAACGACAGCTGTTGCATTCATGGTTAATCAGGTGTATCTGTCTTTGTGTAGCATCTGTCTGCTACTGTTGCCATACCACATGTGAAAGGGGACCGAGGGGAAGGGCGGTATTCATGTTCAAAGCCATGATGCTGACCTCTGCCTCTGTCTCCTCAGGATAGGCGAGCTTGTCTATTTAACTCCTCTATTATAGAAAACTGTAATTCTACTCTATTAGCCCACCCTAATCATTTGGAACTGACAAATTCAAGTTGGGTCCAGATTGCTGTAAATCTACCTAGGGAATCATGGCCCATCTCTTCCCCAATCTTTTCTTTAGATTAAATTTTACCCCTCCCCATAATAATAATCGTAATATGGTAAAAAGATCCAAATCCAAAGAGTGACCCACATTTCTTGATTTCCACCTTCTGTCCCTTTTCATTTTAAGAGAACTGAATGAACAGCTTGTACCCAAGGGCTGACTCTCTAGGCTGTGGGGGTTTCCCCTGTTGGATGAATCAGGGGCACCCACTCACGCCTGCTCTTGTTTATCTCACGAGTTCTACCACACTGGCTTCATGTCTGCGTCACTACTGAGTCATTTCCCGGGTGGAGAACACTCACCTCAGTCCTACTCGTGTCCTCCTTTTGTCCCCAGCTCCTCCTCCATCCCTGCTCAGGGTGACCGAGGAAGAGGGGAGGATGGAGGAGAGCTTCTGACGTCTGCTGGAATCTGTCCCACTCTGTAGGTTTTGCTAACCCAGACCTGGCAAGGGGGACTAGCTTCCCTGGATTACAGAGAAACAGCTGAAAATGAAACCACCCTCTCCTCCCCACCTCCACCCCACAAACAAAGCAGCAGATTGTACATCAGTGACTTATTATTACTCGAAGATCTTCTCCAGATGGAGGCTTTAACTGACCCCTCCCACCAGCAGCATCAGGGTCCTTCCCCCAGTCCTTTGGGGGCTGTTTCCTATTACATTTCTCTTCTGTTCCTAGGCAATCTCTTTGGATTCTTTGATGTACTGAGTGGCTGCCCATAGAGCACCGTGTACAGCATAGAACAAAAATCCACTCCCCCAAATGTTTTTATCCCTCCTTGACATTACCACTAGTCTTTACCCCACTGTATCCCAGGGATGATGAGGTGATAGCTCCTTGGTCAGGAGGCACAGAAGGCTGGAGATATGTGGCAGGCAGGAACACTGGGGACCACAGTTTAAATTGTGATTAAAATCACTCCTTTTCTTGAGAATGCTTTATAATAGGTACAACCTCATTTCTTTCTGGCTGTGGGCCTGGGCTAATTGTCACAGCTGGGTTATTGATCCTGGATCTTTTGGAGGTTAGGGGACACTGTGCTTTCTGCTACCAAATGATTCTGGAAAGCTACTTAGCTTTTCCCTACACTGTATCCTTTCTCCACCAATCCCTTCTTCACTTTCTTATGTTTTTCTGCTGACCCCAAAGTTACACGAAGTTAGCAAGTATTTATTAAGTGTAGGCTATACGGTGATTTGAGCAAAACTGCACATAGGCCCAGGTCTTCAAGTGCTTATCGTAGCATGGCTGAGCAGTGCTGGGGAAGCACATAGGTAAGGCCTCAGCAGGGGCTCCACTGGAGGGCATAAATATTGTTAGTCAGTCAACAAGCATTCACTGAATGCTTAGTATATGGCAGGCCTGTACTAAGTACTGGGAATGCAAAGAAAGGCAACAGACTCTGATCTGGAGGAGCTCACATTCTATCAAGGGAGACATCATGCCTAGGGTATGGCTGGCAAATGTTTAACATCCTCCCCCCCACAATGTATAAAGGATATACTTTTACATTCAGTCTGAATTATTAACATTTTCTGAAGTCTAGACAATAAACAAAACAATAAATCACTTGCAGCATTCGCTGGCTCCCTAGATGTAAATGCTCACACTGAAAATTTAACAATTAGCTCTCCAGATGGAAAGTAATCACAAAAAGAAAGGCATCAGCATTCGGCCAGGCCAGGAAAGGCCATTCGTAGAAGGTCGGATTTGAGGTCAGTCTGTAAGGAAGCCAGTCAGTCAATGAACATTTATATTATGTGTCAGGCATTACACAAAGTGCTAGGCATACAAGTATGAAATAGAAAGTCTCTGTTCTCAAGGAGCTTAAAATCCAATGCAGGAAGACAATACACAAAAGAAAAATGAAAAGCAAAGTGATAGGAAGATCCTGGGCTCTGAGACACGTTGGAGACATCCAAGGGAATGCAACTGCTTGGGAAATGAAGAGACAGCTGGCCTGGGTGCCTTCTTTAAATGGAGATGTTGGAAGGAACTCTTCACTTCACCCTCCAGTCATAGTGCTCATGAGGTGTGAGCACCAAGGCTGAATTGATCTTACAGGATAATGAGGTTCCTGATGGATGATGAGGTGGCAGGGGGCATGATGGAGACCAAAGGAATGAAACCAGCTGGGAAATGAATGCCAGGAGGCAAAGAGAAGCAGGCGGAGCATTCCAGGTGTGGGGGACAGCCAGAGAAAAGGCAGAGGAGGGGGAATAGAGTAGAGGAGAAAGTCACTGGATTTTAAAGTATGGAGTTGTTGTTCAGTCATATGCGAGTCTTTGTGACCCCATTTGGAGTTTTCTTGGCAAAGATATTGTAGCGGTTTGCCACTTTTTATTCCAGTTTATTTACAGATGAGGACACTGAGGCAAGCAGGGTTAAGTGACTTGCCCAGGGTCACACAGCTAGTACGAGTCTGAGGCCAGATTTGAACTCAACTCTTCCTGACTCCAGTGTTCTATCCATTGCACCACCTAGCTGCCCCTATGTAGAGGTGAGTAAAATATAAATAATAATACATATAAATAATAAAAATATAAATACTAATACATAAATAATAAATATAAAATATAAATAAACATAAATAATAATAAATAAAACATTTTTTAAAAATAAATAGACTGTAAGAGAGAGGACAAGAGGCCTGGCAAGAGGCCAGGTTGTGAAGGGCTTTTAAAGCCAAATAGAGACTTTTATATTTGATTCTGGAGGTAATAGGGAGCCATGGGAGTTGATTGAGTAGGAGGGGTGATATTCAGACCTATACTTTAAGAAGATCACTTTGGCATAGGAGCAGATGATGGACTGGAGTGGGGAGAGACTTGAGGCAGAAAGTCCAACCAGCCAGGTTATTATCACAAAAATCCAGGTGTGAGGTGATGAGGGCCTGTCTGAACTAGGGTGATGGCTGTGCCAGAGAAGGAGACCTTGAGGAGAGATGTTGTGAAAGTAGAAAGGACAATATTCCTTCCAGAATACGATCAGGGGCTAGGCTGTGTGGTACTATCATGCCTAAATGAATTTAGAGAAGGGATAACATGAGTGGTAGGAGTTTAACCTTTGAGGACACTCTGAGGGGTGGAAGCAGTGGGAAGCCCGTCACCATGCCATCCTTTGAGCTCAGGAGGAGGAAGAGGAAGGTTCTAGCAGTGACTGCATTTGGAGTGCTTACTGATCCTGTCCCCCGGGTATCATTGATAGAAGCTTAACATATGGCTAGAGGGGGTGATTGCTGTGGGGTGGCCCAGATTGTGTGTGTGTGTGTGTGTGTGTGTGTGTGTGTGTGTGTGTGTGTGTGT
>NW_020940355.1:10792950-10852715 GCF_900497805.2 Vombatus ursinus
TGTGTGTGTGTGTGTGTGTGTGTGTGTGTGTGTGTGTGTGTGTGTGTACAGGGAATTAGAATAAAGGAAGCAGGCTGGGGTAGAAGAAAATCAGTTCAGAATGTATGCTTAGGGCCTCATATGAGTTAAAGGGAAACAATTTGGTTTGAGATAAAGGGATCTTCTTTTGTCTCTTTCTGTAGGAGAGTGGAGGGGCAGGACTTTTCCTACCTGTGTGATTTCTAGACCTGGAATCAATTTGAGGTGGCACCTTACTATTTTAGGGGAGAGACTTTAGATAAACATGCTATTGCATTTCTATAATAGAAACAAAGAATATTTTTTTTTAAAAAAAGGCTTATGTTAAAGGAAAAAAAACCAGAAAGAAACTGAGAAGTGTAAGAGAAACAGAAATCAGCAGAACATCTATTCCACCCAAAAGAGAGAGTAGGGGCACCCATCACAGGAACAAAAAAGGTGCCCTATTAGAGAATGAGGGCTGGATTAAGTGAGTTATTGCCTTTTAACAGATAAAGAGAGCCACATTCTGAATATTCAGAGTCCTCTTCAAAAGACTACAGACATTTCTGCTTCCTTCTGGTCCTGATAGGAGAGACAGGGGGTGTGTGTGTGTGTTTGCATGTACACACATGCATGTGTAAGAACTTGTGCTTATGTGTGTGAATTTGGCTTCTTTTTTTTTTTTTCTGTTTCTGCTTTAAAATTCTGTAGCAGAAATGTCATTCCTTAGAAGGGAGAGGAAGTGACCGGCGGATCTGCTATTCTGGTCCTGATTCTAACCAACAAGGAGAGGACTGACTGCCTAAGTAGAAATTATAGGAACCTAGGGAAGAAGGAGGTTACCTTGCCATCTTAGAGTAGAGGTCAGATAGGGAGGAGGAATGTTAGACATAATCTAACTGATACTCACCTAGACTTGGTTATAACAAGACTCAACAAGAGTTCAAGAGTTCAGAGAAAGACTGGGTAGAACTCTATGACCTGAGATTCTACAGTCAGCAAAGGAATGAAGAGGATTTCCTCAAGATCATAATTCTTATGATGTAAATACAAATGATTCCAATGAGCAAAGAAGGGAGAATGACTGAGGAGACCAGTGAGGATGAACGGGGAAATCAGGGATCAACTTAGATGTTCAAAACACCTGTGTAGCAGATGAAAGCAAGAATAGGATAGTTACTTAACAGTAGAATGGTCCTGTAACAAGGGTGTTAAGAATGATAAAGCTCAGGGTGTCAATGGATGCCAATGACAATAAAAAGGGCTTTTTGCTTTGAGCTATGTTAGGACCAAGAGCAAGTCAATTCAATCCAATGTATATTATTAATAATAATGTTAACCTTTATATAGCTCTTATTATGTGCCAGGCATTGTGAAGTCATTATCTCTTTTGGTTCCAAGGTGCTATTATTATTCCCATTTTACAGATGAGGAAACTGAGGCTAAGTGACTTGCCCAGGATGACACAACTAGTAAGTGACTGAGGCCAGATTTGAACTTAGGTCTTCCTGACTCTAGGCCCAGTGTTCTATCCACTGCACCACCTACCTGCCCAAATATTCTTTTAGAAGGTACAAGGACTCATCCTTGAGGTAGATGGGACAATAGTAATGGACTGTGGAAAGAAGGTAGGTCTGTTCAACTCTATTCTTCATTCACTCTTTCTTTGATCTCTTGTCTCTGATGAAGGAGTGACTCTTCTTGCAAAGACCTGCCCTTGATCCCTTCTGACTTCTTCAGGAAATTGTCCAACTGATCATTCTTTCTCTTTCCCATTTTCCATTTCTCCTTTTGCACTAATTCTTTCCCTGTTGCCTACAAACATACTCAGAGCTTTGCCACTAAAAAAAATCATAATGATTCTGCCAGTCTCTCAAGCTATTATTCTTATATCTCTTCCATTTCCCCATCAAACTTCTAGAAAGAACTATCTCTACTCACTGACTTCATTTTCCTTCTGCCTACTTACTTCACTCTCTTTTGCAATTTGGCTTTTAGTCTCATCACTGGACTTTGAGAGAATGCTCTCTCTAAGGTTGCCAATGATCTCTAAACTGTTAAAGCCAATGGCTTTTTCTTAATCCTCAGCCTCTTTTGTCTTTCTGAAGCTGGTGACTATCCCTTCCTCCTGAACCCTGTCTCATCACTTGGCTTCTATGGTGTTACTCTCTCCTGGTTCTCTTTATAGTTATCTGACCATTCATTCCTTCTCAGTCTCCTTTGCTAATTGAGTATCCATCTCCTACTGCCTTAAAGTGTTCCCAAGGCCTCTATCCTGGGTCCTCTTCTCTTCTCTCTCTACATTTTTTCTTGGATATGTCATCAACATTCATGGTATCAAGTGGTTCCCATATCTATCTTCTATCTATCCATCCATCTATCTATCTATCTATCTATCTATCTATCTATCTATCTATCTATCTATCTATGATGGCATAGATTACATACTTAACAAATCTGTAGATGACACAAACCGTGGTGGAATAGTGAAAATGTCAGGTAACAGATCTCAGATCCCAAAAGATGTTCATACATCATAATGATGTATTGAATACAAGAAGATAAAATGAATTTGGGATAAATATAAACTTACACACTTTGGTTAAAAAAGTAAACTGAGTGTGGCTGTACAACAGCAAAAGTGAAATATATCTGACAGTTTTAGTGAACTGCCAGTTTGATAATTTGTAACTATGTGACCCCCTTCATGGGGAGATGCTTTCAGAAGTCCCCCCAAAAGAGTATTCTCCTTCTCAGGTCCCTACAATAAAAACTTTTGTGAGCTTTGTGATTGTCAAAGATACCCTGAAGATATGACTCAAGTTTTATAATTTCCCCAACCCTATTAGTGCTGTTTGTACCATCACATAGACCATATGTCACTTCAGCACCTTAACTTCCTGATACACTAAATTCTCTTTAAACATAAAAAATAGGCTGTATTATTTGAGCAGACACAAATATAATAAAATTATAGGGAAGAAAAAACTGCCCTACTGACTAGTTTCTTTTTCATTAAAAAAAACCCCTTTTATTTATTTAATTAAATATTTCCCAATTACAAGTAAAATTTTTTAACATTAATTTTGAAAATTTTGAGTTTCAAATTATTTCCCTTCCTCTTATCCCTCCCCCTACCCCTTGAGAAGGCAAGCATTATGGTATCAATTATACTCGTGATCTTGACTAATTTCATAGGAATCATGGGCACCAGATTGTTCAGAAACCTGGTTTAAGCAGGCACCTGTTTTGATTTTCTAGTTTAAAGAATTGTCATAGAATCATAGATTTAGAGTTGGAAGGCATTTTAAAGGTCATCTACTTTAGCCCTTTTGTTTTATAGATGAAGAAACTGAGTCCCAAAGAGATTCAGTTGAATCCTGATTTGACCCTCTCTCCAGATGTCTCCATCTCTTCATGAACTTCCTTCTTACCCTAGATAGACCTCTATTCTGAGGCTCACTCTCCTGATTAGTGAGTCCCTAGCTCTGACCACTATTTAATGAGGGGCCCCAGGCATAGCTAAAAACACTCCTAATTTGACTTCCACTCTGGACTTTCCTACTTTCTCACCAGCCACCTTGCCTCCATAAGAGTAACCTTCTTACCTCCTCATCTTCTATTACCATCTCACATTTATGTGTTGACTTACCCCATTAGAACGTAAGTTCCTTGAGGATAAAGACTAGTTTTTCTTTTTTCTTTTTCTTTTTTGAATTCCTAGTGCTTAGTACAGTACCTGGAAGATAGTGAGTGCTTAAAAAAGTTTCTCTCTCTCTCTCTCTCTTTCTCTTTCTCTCTCTTTGTCTCTGTCTCTGTCTCTGTCTCTCTCTTTCTCTCATCAATCATCTCTGTCTAGCTATCATTAAGTGAATAATGCAAGGTCATATAGTTATTGCATGGAGGACCTGGGACCTGGGACCAGGTTCTCTTTTCCCCAACCACGGCAATTAAGACATTGAAACATTTAGGGACACCCAAATCCCCTTCTCCAAGTTACTGACATTTTAAAAAAATTCTCCTTTACTAATTCTGGTGCATTACTAGCACAAATTTCCTACATCAGGACTTACTCACAAGTGAGTTCAAGGTTCGATTTGGGGTCAAGTGGAACAAAAGGTCTTGAGTTTCCTTTGTGTGATGGACAGCAGCTGTTCCCACCCCATCCCCCAACCTTTTCTATTTTTGTACAGTACATGTTCCTAGTTAAAAGCCATCCACCCAAATAGATTATTTCTTCATTGGAAGGTAACTACCTGCCCATTGTTAAAAATCAGAGAAGTGGTTCTATAGTCCTCAAAATTTCTTTTCTCCTCTCCTCTCTGTCCCCCCCCCCCACTTGCTACTCTCTTGGTTATAATAGCTGTTCTGGGAATCATTGATGGCCATTAAACTCCAGGTTTTATTTCTTTTTTTATAAGATTTTCATAGGTTGCAAAAATAAAAGTTATGAGCTGAGTGCCCTTTATTTGCTACTCCCCGAGCGAAGGCTGAGATGAAGAAGGAAGATTTGGTGATGGCCAATTGCTGATGGAGTGAACCACTGCTAACCACTGGAGAATGACAAGGGGTTTGGGAAAACACTTCTGTGCTTTCTAAGAATTGCAGTTTTGTCTTGACTGCCTCCCTCTTAGGTTATCACTTTATGATCTGGGAGGCAATCTGACCCTAAGCTAAGATAGGCAGTGGGGTCTCAGGCTACTTCCTTATAAGGTCTTATAAGACCTTTACCTTTACCACTTTACAAAACATTTTCCTCACACAAACAGAAAAAAACCTGTGAAGTAGATGATACAAATATTGCTATCCCCATTTTACAGAGGAGAAAACTGAGGTTCAAAGGCACAACTTGCCCAAGGTCACACAGGTAGTGTTGGAGTTGGGATTCCATTTCGGATGTTCTTTATTTCTTAGAAAAAATTACTGCTTATCTATTTTTAACATTGTCATCACCTACCAAATGATTCCCTCACCTCGAAAAGCACTGTTCTGTGTCACAGGGAAGTACAGTTAAGCAAATCTAATCAATATATTAGTCATGCTTGGCAGTATATCTTGTTTTGTACCTACAGTTCACCACTCTACTTTTTTTTTCTTCAGAGATGTAGGAAATATTAGTTCGTCCTGTTAGTATTAGTTATTACTAGTCCTGTTAGTTTTAGTATTAGTATTAGTATTAGTATTAGTTAGCCCCTGTTAGACCTCTGATGTCTCAAGAGTTCTTTCCATCACACCACACTGCCTACCCTAGGCTCTCGGGCTGTTACAGCTCTCCATGAATTGTTATAGGCTAGGCATAGGGTCTAGCCTCTTTAAAAAATACTTTGTGAATTGAATTTCTTGTTGAGTTACACTGCGCATGGAAGGGGCCTTAGAGATTATCGAGTCCAAATCTCTGATTATATGCATGAGGAAACTGAAACCTATCGAGGTTCAGGCACTTGTCTGAAGTCAAATAGCAAGGAAGAAGAACTGGGCCAGAATCTAGGCGTTCTGAACCCTAGCCCTATGTTCTGGTGTTCATAGCTTTATCTGTACTGCCCCCTTTAAACTTCAGCAGTTCCTGAAAGTTTAGGAGACAAAAGATGCAAGGACACATTGACATACTCTTTACCAAAAAGTAAAGTTTTACAAGGAGAATTATTTTCCAATCATTTTCCTTGTGCCCTTTCCCTACTCTGAGGCAGCTGGAAACTATACCTTTCAATTACTTTGCATATCACCTCCCTCTTTCTCCCTTCTAGTTCTGTCTCTCTGAAGGAGGTGTGACATTGCTTAAGGCAATCTTTTGTTCTAAGTGGAATTTTTTGGGAACCTCAGGGATTTGTGAGGGAAAAGAAAAATGTTAAGAGATATAGATATCAATTAACTTTGACACTGATTGTTATGTGACTGGGTAGGCACTGTTCTTTAGTAAATGGGAAATGAGACTATCAGAGATTAAATATTACTGATGGTGGTAGCAGATGAAGATTCAGAGGATCAGAGAATTAGAGCTGGAAGTGACCTCAGATACCAACTCCCAATTATTTTTACAGATGAGGAAACTGAGTCCTAAAGTAGTTAGATAACTTGGCCAAGGTTATAGAGGTAGCAGTGGACAAAGTGAGGATTTGAACTCAGGCCTTCTGGCTCTAAATTCAGTGTGTGTACCATTTGACCAATGATACCACTAGGACCACTATACCCCAAAGAGACCAAAGAAAGAGGAAAAAGACTCATATGTACAAAAATATTTATAGCAGCCCTCTTTGTGGTAGCCCCAAACTGAAAACTAAGGGAGTGCTTATTTATTAGAGAATGGCTGAAGAAATTATGGTGTATACATGCATGGTTAGTAGCATGAGAAATGGACAATTTTAGAGAAAATTGAGAAAACTTCTATGGACTGATGTACAGTGAAGTGTGCAGAACCAGGAGAACAATTTACATAATACAACAATACTATAAAGTAAAAAGAAATTGTAAGGCTTGAGAACTTCAATCAATGCAATGACAAATATGTTTCCAAAAGATTGTAGATAAAGCATACTGTCCACCTTCTGATAGATAGGAGATAACATTAAGATACAAGATGAGTCATGTTTCTCTGGACATGGCCAATGTGGCAATTTGCTTTGATTGAATATACATATTTGTTATTAGGATTTTCTTTTTCCTTTTTGTTCAACTGGAAGAGGGGGAGGGAGAGAAAAATGCTTGTTAATTGAAAAAAATTGAATGAAATTAAAAAATAAATTCAGTGCACATTCCACTGTATCTCACTATCACCTTAAGTGTTTCTCAGGCTGAGATACTAATTTCTGCCATCATTTTTTGGAGTAAAAAATATCACGGGGACTTATATGCATGTATATTGTAGGAATAGAGTGGGAAATTTGTAGATCAGAGGATTAGAGAAAGTTTACTCTGGCAGAACTTTAAATATTGTTGAGGCTATTTTTATATGTATCCAAAGGTATTCATAACAATGCACAACATATTTTCACTAAATTCCTCCTCTAATGCTCTACTGTAAGATAATAGTGACATTGGCCTCTTGAGAATTATTCCAGATAAGCTAAGGCTACAGGTACCAGGGGAAAAGGCTTTCAATACGGGCCTTTTGATGCATTTGTGATGAGGCTATCTAACTACACAAAGGCTCATTGCCAAAGGGCTGAACCCTGGGTAATAGATTGTCTCAGCTCCTGCAAGACTCGAAAATTAGTCAGTTAGTTAGTCAGTCAGTAAACATTTATTAAGCACCTACTATGTGCCAGGCACCAAGCTAAGCACCGGGGATACAAAAAGAGGCAAAAGACAGTCCCTGTTCTCAAGGAGCTTGTGGTCCAATGGACTAAATTCTCAGGCATGAAAGGGCTGGAATCTATTGTGAAGTGAGTACCCACAGGAATGAGAAGCATTCAAATCAGTACATATACCTATGGAGATTTCCCGTGATCTCATGTTTTGGCTAATGAGAAAGGCTTTATGCAGAAGCAGAGCAATGCACTGCAGTGGCAAGGGGAAAGTAAGAATTGGAGGATTCAGACCAAAACAAAGCTGGGTATGAAGTTTTTGTGTTGTGCAGATGTGGGAGCAAACGTGCAAAGTCGTTGGAAAGGAGGTTTGTGCTTAGATTACTGCATCCGACTCTGAACCTTTACACAAATGGGACATTTGTCGAAGCTGGGACTGGGAAAGTTTGTCAGGCTTCCCCCAGCTGTGTTGTTGCAAATGTCTGCAAACTCTGTCTGCACCAGTTCCTTCTGCTATGTTTTCATCCCCGGGTCTGGGGCTCAGAGTGGGCCCAAGGCCATGCTCTTTGACATGTGAATTGTTTGTTTCGTCTGGTGCCTGAGGCATCAGAAGAGAAAGCCCCCAGAGCTTGCCCAGTAGCATCTGTAGCAAAAGATAGAGTATTCTAGACTGTCTTTTGTCTCCTCCTCTTCCCCTTCTTTGCAAACCCTTTGTCCCTCTTTTTCTCCACCTCTGCTTTTTTTCTTCCCCTCCCCCCTTCTCTCTTCCTTTCCTCCTCCCCCTCCTCACTTTTCCTCTCCTCCCTCTTCCTCTTCTTCCCTTCCTTTCTCCTTCTTTCTCTCCTTTTCACCTCTTCCTCCTCCTTACTTTTCCTCTCCTCTTTCCACTCCTTGCTTTTTCTCTCCTCTTTCCCCTGCTCCCTCTTCCTCTCCTTCTCCTTCTTCCTTTTCACCTCTTCCCTCTTTGTCTCTCCTTCCCCTTCCTAGCCTTACCTTTCCCCCTCCTTTCTTCTCCTCCTTTTCCTCACTTTCTTCCCCTTCCTCCAACATCCCTTTCTTTCTTCCTTCATTTTCTCCTTCCCTCTTTATCTCTCCTCCCTCTCCATTTCTGCCATTCCCTTCCTCCTCTTCCTACTCTTTGTATGGAGGACTCCTTCACTGTAGCACCCTCAAGCTACTGATCCTAACTAGAAAGAGATTTCTTATGCTTTGGCTGGAGAATCTCCTCTTAGGAACAATATGAGAGATTTTAGGGCTAAGAAATTAATTATAGAGAACAGGATTAATTTTTAGTCAACAGTACTGGAATTTATTCTCTTGAGAGGCAATTGGTTTTAACCTATTGTAGATGAATCGATTAGCAATAGGTTTCTTAATTGATAAACGTGTGTGTGTGTGTGTGTGTGTGTGTGTGTGTGTGTGTGATATTTAAGAACCATTGCTGGGCCCAAGGGGGCTAGAATTCTGTGCCCTTTCCCTTCTCCACTAAAAGACCTCTCTCAACTGTGGACTCAAGCACACTTGTTTGGACCTGGTTCAGTCCTGAGGAAGCCTGGCCTGTAATGAGAGTGGGGACTGACCCCTTTTCACAATTTTTGACTTGTTAACCCCCTAACTTGGCAACCTAGACACAAATTCCTTCAAGCTTAAGTTTTAGCTTTTGTCTAGGGTCTCCCCCCCAAAAAGGGAAGTAGAGAGATATTCAGTGTACAATATAAACTGAGTATAAGACAGGTATTTATTTCCTACACATAAAGGAAATGTTAACAGAAAAAAGTACACATTGATGAGATAACTTAAAACGGAATTCAATAACTAAACTTACAACTACTATCATACACTCTTGGAAGGCTGATATTTAAGCCTTACCAGAATATAAAGAAGCTTGCTTCTGATTAGGCATTTTCCATTTCGCCTTGCCTCTGCATTGTCGAAGTAACACTATGGGCCACCCTTGTGAGCCAAGGACCTGGAAAGGAGGATTTATAACTGAGTACTATCTGAGTCTCTTTTTTTGAATTCTTTCCAGGTGATTACATGAGAATTTCCCCTTATCTAACATGTCATATAACTTATATATAGGTGAGAATTTACATGACAGGTACTCCCATTTCCCTCTCAAATCTTCATACATAATTTACTTGAAGGGACATCTAGTCATCCCTTATTACACTAGGAAAGCATTGAGTAGCTCTGAAGCCCTACATAAAAGCAATAAGCTATTATCTCTGAAAGTTTGCATGAATCTCCGAAGTTTGCTAATGTAAAAAGCAAAACAAAAAGGCCCCATAGAAATGTCTAGGGGATTTTGATTCACTTTAGTTTATTATTCTCTTTGCTTAAAATCTCTCCAGCTTATCAACTTGAATTGGCTTGAGAGTATTATAGAAAAGTATTTCCAATGTGTTTGTGATGATGGGTGGAAAATCAGTGCCTCTGCCACCTTCCAGTGAAATGGGTTGGGTCTCTGTCTCTCACTCTTGACCTAGACCCAAACATTCCCCAAATCTTTAACTCTGCTTCTAGTCTTAATCATGTAAAAAAGATGAACTGAAATAAGACTTTATATTGCATGAAAGAGGAGATACCCTGAAAGGGCAGTGAGCAAAATGGTGAGGGGTGTAGTTTATTGCAGAGCGGCAACAGAAATCAGCTTTTCCTGTTTTAGGCTCCTTCCTGCAGTGGGAAGGAGGGAGAGGCAAAACTCTGAGAAATTGCTCAGTTAATGAGAGTCACTTCCTTCCTTGACTTGGAGGGACGGGAGAAGAAAAATCACTGAGGGGATGTCTAGGTTACCTCACCAACCATCACCCAAGCTCATACAGAAACAGCGGCTGCAACAGCAGCAGTTCATTGCAGCCTTTCAAAACTGGAAAGCTGAGAAGCAAAATGCCCAGATCTCCCAGCACTTGCCCTCGTGATCCCAAGATGTCTGGTGTTCTCAGACCATGAAGTCTGTACTTCAGTCTCCACTCTTATCTATCCAGCTTCTTTCTCCTAGAATCTTTATAAAACTCTTCCCAGAAGTCTAGTTTCCAAAACTATCTTTAATTGGTGGACTTCTGGATTGCTGTCTTCTGAGCATCTCTCATTTCTGTGGCAATACAAGGTTACATTCACACACACACACACAAAATGTCAAGGTGATCAGAGCAAGTATTGGGACAAGTATTGTGATTTCATTAGTACAAGAAACTCTCAGATGGGGAAACTACCTCTCCCTGTACAGGCAGTTGCAATTATAATCTTAGAGAATTGCTTAGAGTAAAACACTGAGAGATTAAGTGACGGCCTATCTAGGGTCACATAGACAGTATCTGTCAGAGGCAGAATTTGAACCCATATCCTCCTGGCTTCAAGGCCAGCTCTCTATTAACTACATCACACTGTTTCTGGAATGCAAGTATTATCAATCTAATTTTATAGATGAGAAAACTGGAAAAAAATTATAGATGAAGCTCATAGTAATTAAATCACTTTTCCATGAACATATGGTAAATAGTCAAGCTAGGATTCAAACCCCAGCTCTCCCTACTCCAAGTACAATACTTTTTTCAAATAGAACTCTTAATAAGAAGAAAATATTATTATTAATCTTTTTTTGGTGAAAACTTCCAAAATTTGCATTTATCTAGGATAATTTAGGTCCATGATAGGAGAAGGATGGACAGTGTGATCTCTTAAATCCCTTGAAACTTCATGATGCTCTAATTCTATGGTTAGGTTGTTGGTAATTTTCCCAACGCTTTGCCCCTAGGCTTGTGGAGTGTGCGGTAGGTCCTGGTCGGGATAATCACACACTTGTTATTGTCACTGGGGATTATGGCATTTGGGCCAACTCATATCCTCTTTCGCTGAATGTTTTGGTTTTCAGCTTGAGAGCTAAATGCTTGTTGAATTAGAGAAGAGTCTTGATTTTCATGGAAGGCATTTTAATCTCCCCCAAGTTTGTTGACTATACTTTCTACATAGTTGTCAGATGTCAAAAGGTCAAGATGTCAAGAGTTCAATTGGTGGCCGTCCTTGTTTTTTCCTAGAGGATATCCGGGCAAGTCATTGCTTAATGGGTACATTCTTGAGGATTGTAGGAGGTAACATTATTTAGAGATGAATGACTATTGGTATCTTGTTAATTGTATGAATGGGATATTTTAGTCCATGAATAGCAAGTCCCAGAGGTATAACTAGGGGTTGGTTTTTCTTTTTTCACCTGAGGCAAACACAATTGGTGACTCATCTCCCTCCCTTTCCTTCTCCTCTCATATTTCTACCAGATCCTGCTCCCTTGTTCTGTCCTAGGGTCCACCTTTATCCTTGATCCCTGCAGTGATGCAGGCTGATGAAATTCTGCCAGGACAGAGCCTGTCTTTCCCATTTCCCTTGCACCGTTTTTTGCCTCAAGATTCTGCTACTACACCTCACTGAGGGCCTGTTTCCTCCCTGCCCTCCCCTTTAACCTATAGGAGCAGAAGCTGGCAGAGACTGCAAGGCTCAAAGACGGTAGTCTCCAGACCATGACAGGGAGGGAGCTTGCCCTCTCTTTCTCCTCCCTGTCCTGAAGAATTTCCTGAATGTTGGTCACTCCATCAACCCCAACTGAAAACAGATTCTGGCCTGATTGACACTAATACCGTTTAGGCCTCAAAATGAAGACTTGAGATTTTTCACATTCCAACCCATTTGTCTTCTTGCATCTGCCCTGCCTATAGTCGTCGTCTCTGTACCGCTGGACCTTGCCATCCACCCTGTTACTAAATCCTTGGGACCATGCGACGTTCTCTCAGGGTAACTTTAATCCCTTCTGTTCTTTAATTTCTGCCTTGGGGTCTTTACTCTGTCAATTAGTGAATGTATCACATAGCCCACTATATTTAGCTAACTCCAGCCATGTTTCATGCTCTCCTCTGGTTATCTTCTTGGAATCTTCCATAGTGTTGTGTGGATACCCTTTCTGGTTCTCTGTTTTCCAGCTCTCGAACCATAATCAAATCAATACTACCATTGCTACTGGAATAAGTATGTCAATTAACTCCTCTATGGTTCTATTCACCAACCCTTTCCCAAACCAAAACATTTTTTTCCTAGCCATTATTCATTATTCTTCTGTAAATGCTGTCTCTCCTTATTCAAATGTAATCTCTTGGAGGACAGGGACAATCTTGTTTTTGTATTTGTATTTCTAGCTCCTACCATAATAAGTGCTTAACGAATGCTTGTTCATTCATTCAAGAATGTTATGTAAATGCTATGTGAAATGAGCTGGTGTAGTCATTACTTGGGCAAGTTACTGAGTTAGAGTTTTTGACCAGGAAAAACAGACCCACCAAGATCTCTGGCAGTGAAAACGACTGGATTCTCTTTTTCTGATTGCTGTAATGATAATAGTATCAGCTCTCATTGAAGCCTACTACCCAACACTTTTCTTACAACACTCCTATGAGATAAATAACATAAGTATTATTATATCCATCTTCTCTAAGAGGAAATGGAAGTTGAAAGAGGTCAGATGACTTACCGGCAGTAACACAGACTACTTGGCAAGACCAGGACCAAACCCACTTCTTCTCACTCCAGGTTCAATGCTCTTTTCAGGCTGAAGGGAATTGTAGCCATTTCTAGGAGAGAGAAAAAGGCTAACATTTATTGTTTTCAAGAAAGGCATGGGATAGAAAAGATCATATTTGCTTGTTTTGTTAGAATCATTATTTTAGTGTCTCTGTCTCTTTGTGTGTCTTTTTGTCTCTGTCTCTGTGTTTGTCTTTTCTCTCTGTCTCTATATCTTTGTATCTCTCTGTCTCCATCTCTATCTCTTTCTGTCTGTCCTTCTCCTTTCCTTCACCCCACCCCTCTATACACATATTGATTCATTTTCTTCTTCTTTCTGGGCCTCGCAGAGCCAACTCTGGGAGTTAGGGTTTTTGTTCTTTTTGGAGAGGCCAGCTAGGGAAAAACCAAGATATGTTCTGGAAGACTCAGGCTTGTGGGTACTTTGCACCTGGCTCTGTGGTATCTGCAGCCTTGAAGCAAAGCTCATTTGGGGAGACAAATGGATTAGCTGCCAGGGGGATGTATCTGAACAGGGGAGAACCTGGGAATATTCTCAATCTCCCACCAGCCCTCTGCGTAGATACAACACTGCCAGGGTTGGGTAGAAGAGGCAGACCTCAAATGTCATATCTAGCTCCTGAGCTCCATGCTGCATTGGACTTGTCTAGCATTCCATCTGTGTGCCCAGGTAGTTACTTTGGCTTAAATTGAGACTTAAAGTTTGTTTTTCTGCCTTGTAGGGGAATAGTAGATAATCTCAAAAGCATTCTTTATGGTGTGACTATAAAGCTCCCCATGCTTTGCTAGGTACTGTTCATAATTAGGCTAAAAGACAGTCCTTGACTTCAAAGGATTCCAGTCTAGTTAACAGAATACATAGGCCAGACATAGGTTAAGTATTTTCTCCACCTCAATGTAAAGGAATGAGGAGAGAGTTTACAGGTCTGGCAGAATGAAGCAGTAGAGAAAACATTGAATTTAGAGTCTGAAAAACTGAAAAACTCCAGTCTCGGCTCTTCCATTTACTGACTGTGTGACCTTGGGCAAGTCATCTAGACTCCTTTTTTTTGGCAATTGGGGTTAAGTGACTTGCTCAGGGTCACACATCTAGTAAGTGTCTGAGGCCAGATTCGAACTCAGGTCCTCCTGACTTCAGGGCTGGTGCTCTATCCACCTAGCTGCTCCTACCTAGATTCTTTGAGCTTCAGTTTCCTCAACTGTATAATGAAAGGGTTGGATTGTGGAGGCAGCGTGGTACAGGAGAAAGAAAGAGCCTTGATTCTACAGTCAGAGAATCTGGGTCCAAATCTGCCTTGTGACATTTACTACTTAAGTGACTTTGGGCAAGTTACTAAACTTCCTTGAGCCTTAGTTTCCTCATCTGTAAAATAGAGTTGCTCTACATGGCCCAGGAGGTCACTTCTAGCTCTAGATGTCTGCTTCTATGACCTTGGGTTCAAATTCTGCCCATGCCACCTGCTACCTATGTTGTGCAAGTCACTTGACCCAGGTCACCCTGGACCTCAGTTTCCTCATCTGTAAAATAAGGAAGGGAGACTAGAGGGCATTTGAGGTCCCTTCCAACTCTAAATCTGTGATTCTAGTAATACAGTCACTTCATTTTGTTTTCTCATGGGCAAAATGAGAGATTTAGAGTTTATTAGTGAAGCCAGAATCAAATAGAAACAGAAGTTATTAAAATCTATACCAAAGGATCCCTGTGGGCAAATATTGACTTAGAAAAATACATATTAACATTATCTATGTTTTATTGTATTTTTTACTTATTTTAATAAATATTTCCCAATTGCATTTTAATCTGATTCAGCAGTGCTCAGGAGTGTTGAGGGCTGCAATGCAGCCAATGTGTTTGATACCTCTGGATTAAATCATCTCCAAGTTTCTTCCTAAATACTATCGAGGGGTGACCTTGAGGCCTCAGGTTTCCCAACCCTCTATACTAAATACTTCTAAATGGTATAACTGATATTCATTTTATTATTATTGTAATGGGCTCCACTAGGTGAGTCCCCCTCTATCCCAACTTTGGGTCACTTCTGATGTATTATGTGTATCGGCTCAGTGATGGAGGATTAGGTGCTCTGGGATAATGTAGCATCCCCCTCCCCATGGGACGGGAGGACCAGTCAGGGTTTGCTGCTTCATCCCAGACTGCCAAGCCCTTTGTCACTGAGCCAGAGCATGCTGTGGGCCCCTCGAAGTGTCCCCGGGTCTTACAGGTATGTTTGAGGAATTCATTCATTTGTCCCCATTCCACTGTTGCTCAAATTTTTTGTCCTTTTGGGAATATCTTTTTAGGCCTCTGAAGAATGAAAAAAAAAGACTGCTTTTTGGAGAGGAGGGGAATGGGAAGAAGGCTGAAAAGTGGCTTAGGAAAAAGAGCAGAGAGAGAGGCTGAAGGGAGAGAAACACAGAGACCGTCTTACTTCATAATGGACACCCAGTGTTAATGTGAGCTGCTCCCAGGGTGAAACTGACTATGGTCCTGGTGAAATGTCAAAGAAGAATAAGCCTGGAGATTTGCCCTATTTCCGTGCTTTCTTCTGGTTCGTTCTTTCCCCAGTTTTCCTGTGCCAGGCCCCTCTGAGAAAGACAGTCCAGTCCAGTCCTCTGGGAATTAGGCCTGGTGGTGCTGTAAACAGGCCCAGCTTCATTGAAATGATAACACTGACACAGGCCATTAAAATAAAGAAAGGAAGGAGTAAAGAAAGGAAGAAAAGCAAGCAAACAGACTCCATGGAGCAGGCTTTCAGGACTCGCACAGGGGCCGGTCACCTGACTCCTCTTGGCTGTAATAGCAGTCATGCCGTTTAAAAACCCTGAATCCTGATTTGAAAATTTACCCCACGCAGTGATTGATAATAGAAGCTTTCAGGGGGAAAAGGAAAAACCCCACCTAGGAAGAGAGACAGGGAGAGACAGGAAGAGACAGAGAGAGACAGAGACAGAGACACAAAGAGACAGAGACACACAGAGAGAGACAGAGAGACAGAGACAAAGACAGGGAGAGAAAAGGAAGGAGGGAGGGAGAGAGAGAGAGAGAGAGAGAGAGAGAGAGAGAGAGAGAGAGAGAAACAGAGACAGAGACAGAGAGACAGAGAAAGAGAGAAAGAGGAGGAGAGAGAAGGAAGGGGGACAGCAAAAATGAGAGAGAAAGAGAGGGAGGGAGGAAATGGAGAGACAGGAGAGAGAGAAAGAGAGAGAGAGAGAAAAACAAAGACAGACAAAGAGACAGAGACAGTGAGAGATAGGAGAGACACAGCAAGACAGACAGAGATTAGAAAGAATCTTCAACATTTTGAAAGGGAAAAAGTTTATGCTTTCAAAAATATTGTCACATATAAACACAGCCATTTTTATTCTTACATATTTGTATTCTTTCAAAAAACATTTTGGGCCATCCTTGTGAAAAAGATGGAAATGGGAATTTTAAGTAAGAGAATTCTCTTTGTCACTACAGATCAACACTTTACAACTTACTGTCTTAGAGAAAGTTACTGATACTCACTGAGAAATTAAATGGCTTGACCAGGATCACATAACTAATATATGTCAGAGGCAGGATCTGAATCCAGCTCTTCCCAACTCTGAGACCAGCTCACTATGGTGACATTGCCAGTCATTCTTTCAGTAAACCTCAAAGGTTAACAATTTTATCATATTTTATCAAAAAAAAGTTTAACAAATATTATCATGATTTATGTATCCCATATTGTTCAATTTCAGAATCAGATCATAGAACTTTAAGTCAAGAATGGTCCTCAGCAGACATCTATGAAAGCTCATTGTTATTATTGAGTCATGTCTGATTCATACTGTCTATGGGATTTTCTTGGCAAAGATACTAGAGTGGTTTGTCATTTTTTTTTTCTCCAGTGGATTACGGCAAACGGAGATTAAGTGACTTGTCACACAGCTAGTTAAGTGTCTAAGACTGGATTTGAACTCAGGTCTTCCTGACTCCAGTCCCAGCACTCTGTCCACTGAGCCATCTAGTCACCTCAAGAAAGCTCATAACTAAAAGTAATCCTCACTACAACATACCTGGCATTTCAATTTGATTTAATAATCACTTATAAAACATCTGATGTGTACCAGGCACAGTGCCAGGCCACCAAGGAGGCAAACATAAAAATAGGATAGTTCCTGTCTTAGAGGAGCTTGCAATTTATTGGATAATAGATTTATAAGAGACAGTACTAGGTGATTTACCTATAATTTAAAAGAGAAGGCCAGGGGCAGATAGGTGGCGCTGGGGATAGAGCACTGGCCCTGAAGTCAGGAAGACCTGAGTTCAAATCCGGCCTCAGACCAAACACTTGACACTAGCTGTGTGACCCTGGGCAAGTCACTTAACCCCAATTGCCTTAAAAAAAAAAAAAAGAAGGCCTATTGAAGTTAAATAAGTGACAGTCAGGATCATACGGCTAAGCATGAGAAAAGGCCAGAATTTGAAGTCAGGTCTTCCCGATCTTCCAGACCGGTATCTATTCACTATAACATGTTACTTCTCTTCTATTGCACCCACTCCAATGCAGACCCTCATCACCTCACACCTGGACTATTGCAATAGCCTGCCATTGGCTCTGCCTGCCTCAAGTCTCTCCTTACTCCAACCCATTCTCCTTTCTGTCACTAAAGTAATTTTCCTAAAATGCAGGTCCAATTATGTTACCCCTTACTCAATAAACTCCAGTAGCTCCTTGTTGCTTCCAAGGATGGAATGCAAAATGCTCTGTTTGGCATTCAGAGCCCTTCATAACCTAGCCCCCTCCTACTTTTCTAGTCTTCTTACACCTTTCTCTCTAACATGTACTTTTCAATCCAGCGACACTGGCCTTCCGGAGGTTCCATGAACAAGACCTGCCATCTTTTAACCCCCCGCTCTTTCTCCAGCTGTCTCCTATGCCTGGAATGTTTTCCCTTCTTAACTCTGCCTACTGATATCCCTAGCTTTCTTTAAATCCCAAATATAATCCCACTTTCTACAGGAATCTTTCCTTAACCCCTCTAAATTTCAGTGCCTTCCCTCTGTTAATTATGTCCTATTTAACCTGTATGTAACTTACTTTGTATATATTTGTTTGCATGTCATCCTTCCCATTAGAATGTAAGCTCCTTGAAGGCAGGGGCTACCTTTTGTCTCTTCTTGCATCCCTAGTGCCTAGCACCTGAGGCATAGTAAGCACTTAATAAATATTGATTGATTGATTATGTGGGACACCATATAAAATCTAAACTCCAATCTCCTTAATAGGGACCCCAATACCCTTTTTGGCCTTTTTGCCAAAGTAACTTATAAAATTAAAAAAAAGAGAAGTATCATTGGATCAATGATACAGGTATGTAGTATGGTATATTAATTTGCCCAGCACCAGTCAGAAAAAAGAAGGGAGAGCTGATATTGTAGCTTTAGAGTTTTTGAGTCAATAGCTTACTGTCTTTAGTGGCTGGGTTGTTACTGTTGAAAAATGATGGATTAATGTGTGAACAAAAAGCCAGGTCTCCTAGCACTTTTATGCCAATGTCTGGTTTCTGTGTGCTGCTGTTGCCACCACTGTTACCAGTGTTGATCTAATTATTGCTTCTTTATTCATCCCCCAGATTGAGGAATTTGGAGCTGTGGACAGGGGACCTTTGGTAAATGGGAGAGACAGAGATGAAGAGAAGATGCATTCTTTGATGAGTCATAAAATGGTATTCTGCAGCTTATGAAATGATTCCTCCACTAGAAGTCTATTCCTAAGCCTCATGTAGTGTGGCGGTAACACCAAGTTCTTGACTGGTATGCCAGCAGAGCACAGACCCAGGCAGGCCTTATTAAGGTGGAAAGCCTTCCAAGACTAAATGATAGATGTCTGTTTGGAATCTGGAGCAATTAGAATTATAACTAGGATGGGGTTACCAGAGCTTTGCCCAAAGGTGATGAATTTAGAGGGCTCTAACGGCATTTTCAGTCTATCAGCAGGTAAAGAAATAGAGCTTAGGACCTAGTCAGAAAGAAAAACTGATTGAAATGGGAAGTTATAATATGGTGGGCTGAAGTGGGCTTTTCTTCTGCCCCCTCTTAGACTGACAGGCAGATGCCAGAACTAGCTCAGTGTTTGGGAGGCTCTGAAGGAAAGGGTGGGAGAGAAGAGGTATTAATTAGACTGCCTACCAGACTGAAGGTCTACAGAGTTGTTGTGCTGACCTCATTGTTGTATGCCTGTGAAACCTGGACAGTATACCAGCGCCATGCCAGGAAACTGAGTTGCTTTCATTTGAATTGTCTTAGGAAGATTCTGAAGATCACCTGGCAGGATAAGATACCAGATACTGAGGTCCTTTCTTGAACTAAACACCAAGCATTCAGACTCTACTGCAGAGAGCACAACTCTGATGTGCTGGTCACTTTGCTCAAATGTCAAATGTATGTTTACCTAAAAGACTGTTTTTTGGAGAGCTCACACAGGCAAGAGCTCACGTGGTAGCCAGAAGTGATACAAGGACACTCTTGACATCTCTCTTAAGAACTTTGGAATTGATTATGTGGCATGTAAGACATTAGCACAGGACAACTCTGCATGGCATGCCCTCATCCGAGAAGGTGCTGTGTTCTATGAGAAAGCAGAATTGAAGTAGCTTAAAAGAAATGTGAGATGTACAAATTTAGAGAATCCACCCCAAATGTTCACATGGGCTATTTGTGCCTGACCTGTAGTAAAGCATTCTGAGCTTGTATTGCTCTGATCAGCCGCAGTCCTGTACTGTAACTTGACTCTAACATAGTGATGTCATTTTGGTCCTCTTTGAGAAGAAAGGACAATAACCAACCAACCAGACAGGAAGAATGTTTCTCATGTGTCAGTTATTCTGCTGAGCAACTAGGTGGCGCAGTGAATAGGGTGCTAGGACTGGCATCAGGAACACTCATCTTCTTAACTCAAATCTGGCCTCAGATACTCACTAGCGAGTGACTCATTTAACCCTGTTTGCCTCAGTTTCCTCATCTGTAAAATGAGCTGGAGAAGGAAATGGCAGACCACTCCAGTATCTTTGCCAAGAAAATCCCAAATGGGGTCAAACAGAGTCAGACATAACTGAATAACTCAATAAGTTATTGTACTCAGCACTCAGGATACAAATACAAACAAGTATGATAGTACTTAACCTCTGGAAGTTTATATTCAAGGAGAGTGAATTATATTCAGGGAGAGTGGATGACAATACCTAAAGGGAAGCTAGAAATGGAGAGTTTGGGAGAGCTGTAGAGATGGCCAGAAAGTGGTATGAAGGTCCGATTCCTATGCGAGATAAAGTGAACGCTCATCTATCATTAGAGTTTGGGGTCTGCTGGACAAAACCCAAGGTTCCTGTGGGAGAGGAGGTAGAGCTGATGGTTAGAGGCAGCATGGTGTGAAGATGTCCTAGAAGAGCTTGGATCTGGTGGTCTCCTCAGAAGTCTCATGTTGGTATCTTAGGGTCTCTGTCTCTCCTCCATGGGGCAGTGCCTTGTCTCCCATTACACTTTGGGAATGCTTTGTGCCACTTGCCCTGGGTACTTGCCCCAAGTGTAAAAACTCCTTTGATGGCTCTGGAGCCAGCCTGGCTAAGTTTATAACCAGGAGGCTGGCCACCAGGGCGTGAATTTTTTCAATGACAGTAACTCACAATGCCCATCTTTCAAGCCAAAGAGGCCTTGTAATCTCCATCAGTGATAGAAGTATCCATCTGATGGAATTACTTATCCTTGGACTATGAGCAGATTACTGTCCAAATGCAACCTTGAAATTGGGGCCTGTTGCAGCTGAGAGGGGCCTTGAGACAATCTAGTTCAGCACTCTCATTTACGGATGAAGAAACAGAGACCAGCAGAGATAAAGACCTCTGCCTGAGGTCACCTAACAAGTTAGTGGCAGAATCAGGACCAGAACCAAATATCCCTAACTCCCAGTCTCTCTTTCCTTCCAGATAGACCATGTTGCTTGCAGAGGCAATCTAGGTCAATTTAATTTTTTTTCTTTTTTATAATGTAGAAGTGGTGGGAACAAGTGTAGAAAAATCAAGTGTTAGAAGAAGACCTGATAAACTAAGTGGTATTACTGGAAAACAGTACTTACAAATATTGTCTCCTGAACTGAGAAAAGGAGGGGGTTTTCATGGTGGGTTCCATTTAGGGGAGGCTAGAATCAGCTTGAAGGGCTTGTGAGAGCCAGTTGTTAAGTTTTCAGTGTGAGCATTTATACCTTGGGAATCTGCTAAGTTTACTACAAATTAGGGCTTGATTTTAGTTAGGTGATTGTCTAGACTTAAGAAAATGATGGAGAAAGTGGAATAATACAGATCAAATTTAAAAGTGTGGCCTGAGTACTAACCCCACCCCCCAAGCTGGTTGTTAGATGTTTACCAGCATAGCACTGGTTCCAAGCCTTTGGGACAGAAAAGCACCTAGAGTACTAGAGTAGAGTTAGGTGGGGCTGTGAATAGGGCACAAGGCTTCGAGTCAGGAAGACTTGAGTTCATATTTTGCCTCAGACACTTACTAGCTGTGTAACCCTGGGTGAGTCAATCTGTGCCTCCATTATCTTATCTGTAAAATGGTCTCAATGGCCTCTGAGGACCCTTATAGCCCTGAATTATGATCTTGTCACCCCCAGATTATCACAACTTGATGAAAAAATATTCTTAAGAACAGTGAACTCCCTTTGTACTCATTCTGTATTTCCAAGCAGCTTCCTCATCCATGTTTCTGGTTTCCTGAGTGGGTCTAGTTACATTACCCACAGTAGTGACCTCTCCAAGAAAACACATGGCCTTATACACAGGTTGATCTTGATTTGGGGGTCAGGAATGCTACAGAACCTCATACAACACTGTTGTTAAATGTATAGCAAGCAGTTCTTTATGGATAAAAATAATTAATGTGTGTTTGCTTAAAGTAAAGTGAATGATAAATGTAGAAAATAGGGTCATGTTCCCATCCATGACAAAGTGCTATGTTGTTATGAAGCAGGCACCTGTCAGGTTGAATGGTACAGGAGGGCTAATTGTGATACTGTTTGGATGACTCATGTATAACTTATAGAAAAGGTCATATTGAGGCTTCGATACCTTGTCTTTGTATTAGGTTCCTATTTAGATATGGAACTAGCTCATTAAATCAGTTACAATATTTGAGAGTTTGTAAATGTTCTGAAATATACTTCTACAAGTTTTTTTATTCCTCTTATTCCACTCTTAGCTACTTATGTTTGTATGTTGTTGTCCTCAATAGAACATAAGCTCCTTGAGCTTAGATACATTGATCAATATATAGACAGATAGATACATAGATTGATAAATAGATGGATAGATAGACAGATCTATTGGTTGATTGATAGACACATATATACATACATAGACGGATAAATGGTTGGATAGACAGATACATATTTCTGTAAACATATAGATACATAGATTGATAAATAGATTATAGATAGATGGATGGATGGATGGATGGATGGGTAGGGAGGCATGTAGATAGATGGATAGATAGATAGATAGATAGATGGATAGATAGGACTTACATAGTAATTTCTTGGGGAGAGCATACTAGGGGAGATGCAATCAGAATAGACTTCTTATAGGAGATGCCACTTGAATTGAACTTTCAAGGAAGGCAGGGGTTCTATGAGTTGAGTTTGATAGTTCTTCAACTCTACTTTTTTCTATGTCTGAAAATCCTTCAATTGTCCCTTTTTACTCCACTAATTTTTTTGTCTTATTGATCCATGAGCTCAGGATGAGTAGACAGGTTCATCTAAGGTGAGATGAGTTACTGTATAATTAAAGGTCACCTGAGCTCAAAAAATAAATGTAGACAATAAATGAAAACAATATCATGGCTCATAAACCTTAAATATGTAAGGTTCTCCTGTGTCTCCTACAACAATTTGTAAATTGGCATTTTAGTACCAATCTATCTCATTTGAGTTGGGATGGTGTGAGCCAATCTTTGGAGGGTCAATGCTTGAGTGAGCTGACTACTGAGGTCTTGTAGGCCTATGAGCTCAGGTTCAGGGCAGGTGGTGATCACATGGGGATATAGCAAGCCTTGGAACCTAACCTAAACAGCTTGCCAGCCTAATGATGATGATGATGATGATGACGATGATGATTATAACAAAAATAAAAAGAGCCAACATTTATACAGTGTTTTAAGGTTTGCAAAGCACTTTACATACATTATTTCATTTTGATCCACAGAACAATTTTGTGATGTGGGTGTTTTTATTATCTTCATTTTATAGATGATGAAATTGAGCTTGAGAGAGGTAAAGTAACTTGCCCATGGTCCCAAAGTTGGTAAGTGTCTGAAATAGTATTCGAAGTTCAGTCTTTGGGACACCAGGTTCAGAGCTCTATTCACTTCACTGCTTGCCTATTGGAAGTTGGGCTGTTGTGATGAGAGGAAAAAGTGACTGCAACAATGCTTAAGATAGGAAAAAAGGGAGCCTAGAATGTGCTGTCTCTCTTTGCCCCTCCTTTTCCTTGGTAGAGGAAGGCAGAGGCCAAATCTTGCTCTTTTTATTTCCCCACAGTGGCAAGCACAGTGCCTCACAGGTAGTCTGTACTCAATAAGTGATTGTTAAGTAAATAAATGAATAATAACATTTGGAAGTAAAAACACATTCATATGTGTTTGATTACAAAGATCTGATTGATAATTCTACTCAGGGAGACAACAAATACATATTAAAACATGTATAGAATAAATATAAAATTAAAAAATACAAGTATATACAAAGTAATTGAATTCAAAGTAGTTTGGGAGGATTTTTGTTTATTGGTGTTGGTTTTTGGTTGTTTCTTTGGTGAGGCAATTGGGGTTAAGTGACTTGCTCAGGGTCATACAGCTAATATTGATGATTACAAAGCAATTTACATACATTATCTTATTTGATTTTGTCTGCCCCTCACTGTCACAGGGTAAGCAATATGAAGTTCCCAAAGGGCTCCCAATTGATAGTGGGAAGGTCCCCAAATGATAGGAAGGCAGTGTAGGACAGTAGAAAGAGCACCAGATGTGGAGGCTGAGTAAATGGGTCAAATTCCACCACTTAACTACCTGTGTAATGTTGAGGAAATTACCTAATTTCTCTATCATCAGTTTCTTTATCTGTAAAACTAGGTTGGACTTGGTGATAGATCTAAGGTCCCTTTCACTTCAAAATAGATGATCTTATGATTCAATGATAATCAGAAACCAAAATTAAAACTGACTGGAGTCCTTTGGTTGAAAGAAGAGAAGAGATTAATCCTTCCTTAAACTCTCTATGGTAGTTTGACTGGAAGGTTGAGGGGGACAGGTAAAAGTTCAACTCAATAAATATTTATTCAATGATACATATATATATATACACACACACACACATATACACATATGTATATGTATATATACACACGTATGTATTTATATACATATGCATATACATATATGCATATGTATGTGTGTGTGACTTTGATGAACCACTAAGGACATGAAAAAGCAAAAAGATGTGGTTATCTCTAAGATTGAATGTATAGGGTGATGGAGAGGGTAGAGTCAAAGAATATTCTGAAGCTTTAGAAGTAGGTGACAACAGAAATATGAAAGGTAGAAAGAGGAGTTTTAGGAGGAAAGTGATGAATTTAGTTTTAGACGTGTTGAGTTTGAGTTATTTGTGGGATATCCAGGTAGAGATATTCATTACATAGCTGGAAATATTAGACTGCTGCCTTGGGGTCAGATTTGGGCTGAATGTGTATCCATGTGTGTGTGTGTGTGTGTGTGTGTGTGTGTATGTGTAGAGATAGTAGATAGACAGATAGATAGATAAATAGATACGGAAATCATCTGAATAAAGGTGATAATTTGAGTGACCAGAATAGGTGAGATCACCAAGGGACAGAATGTGGAGAGAGAAGAGATTTCCCGCCACCTTTTTTTTTTTTTGGCATAGCCAACTTTGCCTAGTACAGCGTTGGGCACAATGTAAGCGTTTATTATAAATCTGTTAACTTAGCCTTTAATTCCAGAAGGCACTTTTTAAGCCAAGGCACACAAACTTTTCAAGGCTGTACTAGAACAAAAGTAACTGAGATTATAAAATCATTTTGTTGTTCGGTTGTTTCAATCATATCTAACTCTTCATGTCCCCATCTGGGGTTTTCTTGGTAAAGATACTAGAATGGTTTGCCATTTCTTTCTCAGCTCATTTTAAAGATGAAGAAACTGAGGTAAACAGGGTGAAGTGACTTACCCAGGGTCATACAGTTAGTAAGTGTCTGAGGCCAGATTTGAACTCAGGAAAATGAGTCTTCCTGACTCCAGGTCCAGTGCTCTATCCATTGTACCACCTAGCTGTCATCCAGATTCCAAACTGAACAAAAGTTGTGGTCCTAATCCTTATACAGTGAGGCAAGGTTTTTATGTCTCTTCTCTGGGTTTTCTTGGCCCTATCATTCTACCTTCCCGACTGCTCCTTCTAAGTCTCCTTTGCTATTTGTCATCTATATCAAACCCCCTCCTGCAGCTGTTCTCCAAAGATCTGTTCTGTATTCTGTCTCTCCTCTGTACTCTCTCTCAGTAATCTTATCAGCTCCCTTGGAGGTAAGTCACAGATCTATATATCCAGCCCCAGTCCCCCCCCTCATCTTCAGTCTCACATCACCAATTGCCTATTGGATGTTTCAAACAGGATGTCCCAGAGACATCTTAAACTCACTGTGTTCAAAACTGAGCTTATTACCTTTCCCTCTAAACATAGTCCCACTTCCAGATTTCCCTATTTCTGTCAAAGGCATCACATCTTCCCAAGTTCTCATATTTGTAGCCTTGGCGTTCTTCTAGCCACCTCCCTCTGCCTCACTCTTCATATCCAATCAGCTGCCAAATCTAGCCATTCCTATCTCCATGACCTAGCTGTCATCTGACCCCTTCTCCAGCGCAGGTCCCTGTTACCTCACCTAGATTATTGCAACAGTCTCCTAACTGGTCTCTCTTCATTCTAGTTCATCCTACTACAAATTACTGCCAAAGTAATTTTCCTTAAGTGCAGGTGGAAACATGTGACTTACCTAACTTCCAACTCTGGTGGTTTTAGAATACACTTGTCTCTAGAATAAACTAGAAACTCCTCTTCTGAGCTTTTAAACCCTTACACAGCCTGGCCCTAATCCACCTCTCCGGCCTCATTGCCCATCCTTCCCTTGCTGAGCTCTGTGATTCAGCCAAACTAGTCTTTTCTCTGATCTTCTCCTGACCGTCTGCACTAGCCATCCTATCTGCCTGGATTGCACTCCCTCCTCTCCTCTACCTCATAGAGGCCACCTCTTTCTTTAAGAGGCATTTAAGGGGCAGCTTGGTGGTGCAGTGGATAGACTTACCCACCTTGAAGTTAGGATGACCTGAGTTTGAATTGGATCTTAGACACTTCATACTTATTAGCTGTATGACCCTGAGCAAGTCACTTAACCCTAGGTGCCTCACCAAAAAAACAACCAAAAACCAACACCAGTAAACAAAAATCCTCCCAAACTACTTTGAATTCAATTACTTTGTATATACTTGTATTTTTTAATTTTATATTTATTCTATACATGTTTTAATATGTATTTGTTGTCTCCCTGAGTAGAATATAACCTTCTTGAGGGTATAGATTGTTTTCTTCTTTGCACTTGGTATCCCCAGGGCCTAGCACTGTGTCTGGACACAGCAGGCATATAATAAATACTTGATTGATTAACTTATCTGTCTAAACATCAGGTTGTACGGGACAATGTTGGCAGTGAATGTTTTCACAGGTCCTGCTTGCTTCAAAGAATAGTGCTCAAAATGTGAAAGGCTCAGTCTTAATCAAAGAATTGACAAACGTTCCTCCAAGGAACAGTCTAGATATAAACAGGTCAAGCTGATAGGATATAGAACTTATAGGGTATTATTCCTTCCAAATTAAATGTCCCTGATGTTAAGCTAATAGTAATAATAACTAAAATTTTTATAGCACCTACTATGTGCCAGGCACTCTGCTAAGCACTTTACAAAAATTATCTCAATTGATCCTTACAACAACTCTGGGAAGTAGACACTATATTATCCCCATTTTACAGATGAGGAAACTGAGACAAAGAAAGATTAAGTGACTTGCCCAGGGTCACACAGCTAGTAAGTGTCTGACATCCCATGAGAGGCAACGTGGTAGTATAATAATAATAATAGATAGTATTTGTATAATACTATAAAGCTTGTAAAGTGCTTTCCACACATTATCTCGTTTGATCCTCACAGAAGCCTTATGAGATAGGTGCCATTATTATTTCCATATCACAGATGAAAAAACTGGCATGATGGAAAGAGTACTGGATTTGGCATCAGGAAAGACCTGAGTCTGAATTACAGTTTGAACACTTATTAGTTGAGTGACCTCAGACGACTCCCTTTATTTCTCTGATTCTAAGTCTGAAGCAGTGGAAGGAACAGTGAGTTTGGAATCTGTTTCAAATCTCCGCCCTGCAACTTATTTGCTCTAGAACTGTGGCAAAGCCACTAAATTTCTCTGGGCCTCAGACTTCTCATCTGTGTAATGGAAAGGTTGGACTAGACGTCTCTGACGTTGGTGCTAAGTCTATAATCCAAGTTTTGTGAACCATCAGTGGCTACCCTAATACCTTCTGAAATCTGGACGCTGGAGTCCTAGGTAAGCAAAGCTGAATGGGTGTGTATGAGTAGAATGCAAAATGTAGCTTCTCTTAGAAATCAGGAAGCTTAGCCACAAATCACCCTGGCAGAATGAAGCTTGGGTTGCTATTGGATTTAGAGCTGATTCCAGACTCCAAAATAATTGCTAAGATTATAAAAGTCTTCCTGATCAGAAAACATTTTTTTTTTTTTTTAACCATTACAAGTCAGGTAGCTTATTACAGGTTTCACTGGGCTGGGAGAAGTAATATGTCGCTACCCACATTAAAACCCCGACCTCATAGACACAATCCCAGAAAAAGACACACACACACACACACACACACACACACACACACACACACACACACACACACACACATAACAGAGCAAAGAAAAGTCAGTGGCACACATCTACCAACTTTTTCTTTACAAACTAAGCTGTTACAGTGTGGCAGCTGTATGTTATGCTTAGCACAATAGAATCTAAGTTCCTGGAGGGGAGATATTGATTCATTACTGGGTTTTGGTCTTTAGCACCCAGTACTGTGCTTGGCAGCTAGGTGGCTCGGTGGATAGAGCGCTAGGCCTGCAATCGGGAAGACCTGAGTTCAAATCAGGCCTCAAATACTTATTAGCTGTGTGACCCTTGGCAAGTTTATTTCACCTCTATCTGCCTTAGTCCACTGGAGAAGGAAATGGAAAACCACTTCAGTATCTTTGCCAAGAAAACCCCATGGACAGTATTGCTGTACTATGGTACGCAGGGTCATGAAAAGTTGAACACACCTGAACAACAACAACAGTGCCTGGCACATAGCAGGTGGATTTAAGTAAATTGAATTTCTTATTGAAAACAAATAGGATAAGTAAAAGGGAAGATGAGGTAGTATTGTATATTGAGAAGAGATACTCATGCGAGGAAATCTAAGAACCAGAGTGGGGAAGCATGATGGAGAACATTTGGGCAAAGTTGAATGGAGGGAGGTTTTTGTCATTCAAATATAGTATATATCACTTAGATAGAAAGAGGAGATAAATGAAATTTATGGGAGGCAAGACACAAGCCAGAGGACTTCAATTATCCAGAAATCTGCAGGAACTTTCTCTCTGTAAAATGCAGATGAGGTAATAACTTCTTCACTTGATTTAGTGACAGTTTCATCCTTCACAAGCAGAAGATGGGAGAGTCATGGTTAGATAGCAGATGTTTTGAAGAAGATCTAGGGGTGTCAGTGGACTGCAAGCTTGCAATATGAGTCAGTCATATTATATAGCAGCCACAAAAGTTAATGTGATCTCGAGTTGAGTTAAGAGGCATAGCTTTCAGGAAGAGGGAATTGACAATCTCATGGTGGCTTGTGTTTGTCAGACCTTATTTGGAGAATTGAATACAATTCTGGGCACCACTATCTTGCTGTCTTGAATTTTTATCCCCAGCATTTGGAACAATGTCTGTCACAAAATAAACAATTCTCTTTCTTTCTTTCTTTCTTTCTTTCTTTCTTTCTTTCTTTCTTTCTCTCTCTCTCTCTCTTTCTTTTTCTCTTTCTTTCATCTATCTAATTATTTATGCAGCTAGGTGGCATAGTGGATAGAGTGCTGGGCCAGGAGTCAGAAAGACTCCTCTTCACAAGTTCAAATCTGGCCTCTGACACTTACTAGCCATGTGATCCTGGGCAAGTCACTTGACTCTGTTTGCTTTAGTTTCCTCATCCATCAAATAAGCTGCAGAAGGAAATGGCAAGCTACCCTAGTATCTTTGCCAAGAAAATCTGAAATGGGGTCACATGTATTTATCTATAGAGCTATTTATCCTTCTGTCTGTCTTTCTTTCCCTTTCTTTTTGGCTAGGCAATGGGGTTAAGTGACTTGCCCAGGGTCACCCAGCTAGTGAGTGGTATGTGTCTGAGGCCAGATTTGAACTCAGGTCCTCCTGACTCCAGGGAGGGTGCTCTATCCACTGTACCACCTAGCTGCCCCCCTTTCCCTTTCCCTTTCTGTCTATTTTCTGCTTGAAGATTTCCAAAGAGGAGTAGGTCATGAGAAATGAGTAGGCTGAAGAACTTGGCAGTTGTAGTGTTTAAAGGAATGTCAATATGTATGTTGAAGTCCGCTTGTTATGAGGGCAGAAGCTAGGGAAGCAAGAAAGATTGTGAGCCAGTTGAGAAAGAGAAAATGATGTCAGGTAAAGACATGGGTTAATAAGACTAACTCACACTTGTATGGCTCTTTAAGGTTTCAGAAGTGTCATATATGCACAACTTCATTTCATACTTACTGCAACCTTGTGTTGCTCCCATTTTACAGATGAGGAAACAGGCTCAGAGAAGTTAAATGACTTGACCATGGTCACACAGTTGGTTAAGTATCTGAGGTGGGTTTCAAACTCACGTTCTTCTGATTCTGAATGAATCACTCTATCCACTTATACTTTCATACTAGACACACATAAAGGTGTTAGTGCTAAGAGGCACTGCCTCCTCTGTGACTTCAGGGGAGAATGTTTTTAATCAACAACATTTCCTAAACACCTACCCCACACTCACAGAGACTATGTAGTCAGGGAGATGAGAGATGCACGTAAAAAAAAAGGTTTTGCGAAGTATTTTTTTGTTGCAACAACCTAGTGAAGCAAAGGTGGGACTATATCCTCATTTTTTGATGCAAAAAACTGTGCCTTAGCAATGTTCATTGGTTAGCCACGCGGCCATAAAGATTACTAAGAAACAGCCAAGGCCAAGTTCTAGCTGGATTGTAAAAGCATGCTTGCTTGGTTATGGTCTTTTTCCCAATGACATTCCGACCATAAGTATTTGAGCCAGGATTTGAACCCACGTTCCCTGAATACAAATCCAGGGATATTTTATGCTAAACTATTCTAATGGCAAATATTAAGTAAAGTAGATGTGAAGACTATATCCAGTAGTATAGGAGATCAGGGAAGAAATGATCCATAAGGCAGGGTAGGTTTCCTGCAGGATTTGAGTTGTTTTAATGGAAGGATGGGATTTGGACCTTGGGGATGGGACTTGACTGTGAACTTCTTGAGAAAAAGAACTGTTTTTTGCCTTTCTTTGTTTCTTGGGTGTACGGTGCTTAGCACATAGTAGGTGCTTAATAAATAAATTCTAGTTAACCAACTGACTGAGATGGCATTTCAGTCAGGGGGATAGCAAAAGCAGAGACATGGAGCTGGGGATAGGAGACATGTAGAGAGAAGGAATAGATTTAGATGAAGAAGACAGAGAGAGGGGAGTCATGCTGATTTCAACGAAGAAAGAAATGAGGTTTTTATTATAAGCAGTGATTGTAGGCAAGGACTTAGATAGAGAAAAGGTTTGAAACAGTCACCCTAGAGAAGGAGCCAGAGAGTTGATGTGGGTCAAGTAACAGGATTACCTAGGAATGGCCAGAGCCAAGTTGTAGTTGGATAGTAGAACCTTGTAGTGGGCCAGGTCTGCTTGTTTATGGGACTTTTACCAGTTGTATCCTGTGACCTGGGACCAGGAAGAGAGAAGGGGGTTTGCTGGGGTTGGAAGATGGCAAGGCCTGCTCAGCAGAAGGTCAAGAGGGAGAGGAAATCTAGGGAAATAACTGATGAGAGAGTCCAGGATGGGATGGCAATGTAGTGTAGCCAGTTTGGAGCTAGTCTGAGAGAGGTAAATCCTTTCTGGGGTATGCTCATACAAACCTTTATGAAATATCCTTCTCATACCTCAATGGTGGAGTGGGTTATATCCCCTGCCTCAGATGAGGATAATAGTAGTACTTAGCTCATAACAGGGTTGTTGTAAGGATCAAATGAGAAAATGGTTGTAAAGTATTTAGCATAGTGCCTAGTACATAGTAGGTGCTTAATAAATGCTTGTCTCTCCCCTTACTCCTTCTCCACCCCCACCCCCACCCACTACCCCACACTACTGACTCAGAGGGGATAATCAATGTCTATAAAGTTCTTAGCATAGTGCCTGGTACATAGCAGGTGCTTAATAAATGCTTGTCCCTTTCTCTCTTTGCCCCCTCCCCTGCTACTGAGTCAGAGAAGACAGTCAATGTCTGGGATAACAGGGTGAGCAAGGATGTATAAGGGTGTGGGAGAAGTGAGAAGTCAGAAGAGGAAAACTGTAGGCCTATGGCATCTTCCATCACTAATTAGTTCCTTAAGAACATGGAGTTAGGCAAAATGATGTTGTTGAGGGCAGTTAGTCAAGTGACAATGTGACAAATGTGCTACTGGCTGAATGACTTTGCAGCAGAGCTTTGCAACTTTAGGGTGGGGACTGGTTATGATACATAAAGGACTTGCCAGAAAACAACTCTGGCGTGCTTGATTTGGGGTAGGGGAAGGGAATAAACATCTATATAACTCCCACTATATGCCAGGCATTGTACTAAACACTACAAATATTATCTCATTTGATCCTCACAACAACCCTAGGAGGTAGGTGCTATTATTATCCCCATTTTACAGTTGAGGAAACTGAGACAAACAGAGCTTAAGAGACTTGCCCAGAGTCATATAGCTAGTAAATGTCTGAGGCTAGATTTGAACACATCTTGATTTCAAATGTTCCTGACACTAAGTCTAGTGCTCTATCCCCCGTACCACAGACAGGGGTTACCTGTATACCACATACCACATTCCTGATTTGGAAGCTGGGGATCTGAGTTTGAATCTCTGCTTTGCCACTTATTACTCACATGACCTTGACCAAGTCACTTGACTTTTCTAGGTTTCAGTTTCTCCATCTGGTTGGACTAGACAGCTTCTCAATTCCTTCCAATTTCTAAACCTGTGATCCTATGAACCTTAGTAGTGAACTGGAGACCTACAGATTCAACACACATTAGGTACCTACTGTATGCTAGGCCCTTAAGAAACTTATCATCTAATGGGGGTGGTAGTCTAAGACATGTACACAAATAACTATAAGTAGCTTATGAAAAGGACAAAAAAAAATCTCAAAGGGCTTATAGAAATTTAAGGAGGAAAGTAATTGCTTCCAGCGAGTGACGCATTGGATAGAATGCCATGTCTGGAGTCAGGAAGATCCGAGTTTAAATCCAGCCTCAAACACTTACTAACTTGACTTTCTTGACCCTGGGCAAGTCGTTTAAACTTTGCCTGCCTCAGTTTCCTCAACTGTAAAATTGGAATTATAATAGCACCTACCTTTTAAAAAATTTATTTTATTTTCAATTAATGGAACAAAACAAGCATTTCCGTAAGACAATGCGATAAAAAGATGATTGCATATGAAACTTCAAATCTCCCGTATACAACTTGCTATTCCCTTCAAATACACAACAAAGTTATCATGTAAATTTCATTTTTTTCCTCCCCCTCCACTAGCAATGGCTACTATTAGACACAAATGGGCATATATATGTATATGTGTATATATATATACATATATATGGAAAACTATTTCATACACACATCTATTTATCAGTTCTTTCTCTGGATACAGACAGTCTTTCTTCATATGTCCTTTATTTTTAATTTGTGTATTATAAGAGTCAAAAAGTCCCTCGAAGTCATTCTTAAAACAATATTGCTCTTACTGTCTACAACGTTCCCTTGGTTCTGCTCCCTTTGCTCTTCGTCATTTCACGCAAGCCTTTCCACGCCTTTCTAAGATCACTGAACCTACTTTTCAGGGTTATGGTAAGGATCAAATGAGAGAATGTTAGGAAAGTGCTTACTTAGCACAGTCCCTGGCATAGCAGGGGCTTTATGAATGCTTTTGTCTTTCCCCCTGTTTCCTGCTGGAGGTGGAGGGAATAAGGCTAGTGGAGAGATAGCGTAGCAACATGAGTAGAGCACCAGACTGGGAGTCAGAAAGATCCGGTTTCAAACCCTGCCTCAGATACCAAGTCATTTGACTTCTTGCGGGCCCCAGTTTCCACCTGTGTAAAATGAGGAGGTTGGCCCAGATAGCTTCCAAGGTCTCTTCTACCTCTGAGTAGAAAATGCCATGAACGGGGTGGAGGAATGCCTTGTGGCAATGAGGGCCAGCTGTGACCACATTGATGATGACTTATATGAATGGCCCCCAAGGAGAACATGAGGAGTCCAAATGGATATTGTTTTGGGACAGGGCAAAGCCTGACAGGTTTTCCTTGGAGATTATAAATTTTCTACATGAACTAGGTTAGCTGTTTGTGTCTATGGATTAATTCTGGAGATCACTGAAAAAAAAATCCCCCTCTGTTTGCCTCCCTGTTTGTCTTCTGTGAGCCATTGTACTAATGGCCCAGATTGGCTACTTCTAATAACATTTTTGACAATATTCAAAAGGGCCTTGTTTTGTTTGCTTGTTCCAGTTTCTCTGTATTTTGGGTTGATATCTCTCTGCTACAACCCTCCACCAGCTGTCCTTCTATTGATTTTTTTTCTTCTCAGCTCCTCATTCTTCTGGTTAAGTGTATGTACTCTGATTCGTGATTGTTGGCAGACCCTGGTAACCTGAAATCAGCCTGTATTTTCCACAATTTGCTAATTATGCCACTTTGGAGCACAATAAGGAAAGAATAAAGAATAAACGTCCTGAGTCAGGACACTTGGCAAGGCCCAACAACCTTTGAAAACTGGTCGTGAGCTCTCTCTGGTAGACTCACGCAGAGCTTTATGAAATGTTCCTCCCACATGTCGTTGAGTTTGAAGGCTCCCTGTGTCCTGAGTAGGGAGCTCCTTTGGTGCTAGGAAATTGGGCAGTGCTGATAATCGATGCCTGGAGTGAGTGACACTGATGCTGTGGGAATGCATGGAAGAACAGTTTTGACTCAGCCTTCATGGGTCCTGTGGATGGGTAAGAAGTGTGAGCTGCTACAGTCGGGTTTCCAGACCTAACTCAGACATCTGTGAGACATATCAGGGATGGTTAAATGAGTCCAAGCAGGAAACAGCTTCCAATATAGTCAGGACCATTTGAAAAAGAAAACTCTCTAGTAGGTCTGAGCTTCCCTTTTGTACTTTTTACACGGCGCATTTCAGTTTTTAAGGAAAATCGTTTCCGAAGGTGGATTAGTAGCATTGATGGTATTTGACAGCTGGCAGATTTCCTTTTTGGAATCATATATGGGGGGGTTGTTTTGGTTCCTTGAAGGCCTCTGTGGTGTGGGGCCTGTTGTGGGGGTGGGATCTGATTTTCTCCAGCTTGCATTTGGCCTGATAGTACAGGTCAGTCTGTATACAACTGGTGACCAAGAAATGATGTTTCACATTTGCTTAGTGCTTCTTACTAAGAGGTAAGACTTTGAGGAGCTCCAGATGTCAATGGGTTGGTGGGTTGGTTCAGTGGACACAATTCCAGATTAAAAGACCAACAGGCTCTGATTTCTAATTCTAGCCCAGGCAGTTCCATTGTGTAGGCTTGGGTAAGTCATTTCTCCTCATAGCCTCAGACAGTAGAGTCTCAGAATTGGAAGGGACTTAAAGGTCATGTAGTCCAGCCCCCGTCCAAAATCTCCTCTAAAACATCTAAAACAAGGTCATCTGGCTTCTTGAACACCTGCTTGAACATCCCTTATAAGGCAGTTCATTTCATAAACAATTTTAATTATTAGAAATTTCTTTAGATTGAGCTGAAACTTGTCTCTCTGTATTTTCCATTCACCTAGTTCCATTTGGCTCTCTGGAGTCAAACAGATTAAGTCTAAACCCTGTTTTACCAGCTAATCTTTCAAATATTTAAGGATGGCCATCATCTCCCACCTACATTTTTTTTTTATTCAGGCTAACTAGCCCTAATTCTTTCAACCCATCTCCACATTACAGAATTTCAACCTTACTGCTCTGGGTCTGAGTTTTTCTGTTCCGAAAATGAGGCCTAGAAATTGTACTCTGTTTCTTAGTATGGCTGTGAGAGTCAACCAAAGGAATGTGAAATCTTTATACACAAAAACACCATGTATTTTGGTACATCATTCAGTAACCAGTATTGTAAATATAAACTAATATTAGCAACTTATTGGGCTAGGTGGATAGAGTGCCGGGCCTGAGGTTCAAATTTGGCCTCAACCACTTGCTAGCTCTGTGACCCTGGGAAACTCACTTCACCCTGTTTACCTCAGTTTCCTTATCTATAGAACAATATGGAGAATGAAATAACAAATCACTTCAGTGTGTTTGCCAAGAAGACCTTAAGAAGAGTTATTTATAGTTGAACAACAAGGGATTTATTAATAATAATAACTCATTGACATAGTGCATTGAGTTTTGCGAAGTGATTCTATAGTCTTGTGATGCCTACTTAGGATCATAGGATTATAGATTTAGAACTGGAAGTGACCTTAGAAGCCATCTTGTCCAACTCACTCTGAGGTCCAGAACTAAGTCTGGAACTGAGTCTGGAACTGAGGTCCAGGGAGAGTTAATTGGTTTTCACAATGTCACACTGGAAGTAAGTAGTTGAGTCAGGATTTGAATCCAGACCCTCTGACTCCAGAGTCAGAAGCAGTGAGAAATGTTGCCTCATAATCCCAAATTTACCATGTTCCACTTTGGTCATTTTCCCAACTGGTGGTATTCTCTCCCATTGTCATCACCTCAGGGGAGTTGCAAATTGGATTTCCTATCTTTTTGAGAAGCTGATTTCTTTCTGAGTTAGTAAGAATCCAAACTTCTTCAAACAGCTTATACTGACAACTCCAAGAATTCCTCAGAAACTTGGCCTGAGTGGTTGTGTTTATATCTGGCCAGCAAACATTATGTGTATCAGAGAATAGGTTCCTAGAACAATTATTTTTCTCCTTGCATGACCTTTGCATTTGGGACTAGATCAGGCCTCTAAGCATTCAAACAAATGAAGTATGGTAAAGAGTGTTTGTGTGTGTGTGTGTGTGTGTGTGTGTGTGTGTGTGTTTGTGTGTGTGTGTAAATGCCAGATTTAGAAAGACATAGGTTCAAATGGAGGGCAGCTAGGTGGTGCAGTGGATAGAATTCCAGAACTGGAATAAGAGAAACTCATCTTCCTCAAATTCCCTATACCAATGAAATCACAGATCAAATTATAGTCTCTGTCTATCTATCTACCTATCTGTCTGTCTATCTATCTATCTATCCATCTATCTACCTATTTATTTAGTCATGTTACATATCTAAATACATATACTCATATACATACATGTATGGAAGGTAGCATGGTACCTACCATGGTAGACAGATAGCTCAGAGTCAGAAAGACCTAGGTTCAAGTCCCCAAACTGGAATATTCTAAAGAGCAAATGAGATGAATTAGCACCTGAGAAAACATATTCTGTGAAAGTAAACCTAACTATAAAAGAATGGGCAGCTGTGTGGTCCACCATGGATAGAGTGCTGGGTCTGGAGTCAGGAAGACTCACCTTCACGAATTCAAATCTGGCTTCAGACACTTGCTAGCTATGTGACCCTGGGAAAGTCATTTTACCCTGTTTGCCTCAGTTTCCTCATCGGTCAAATGAGCTGGAGAAGGAAATGGCAAAAACACTCCAGTATCTTTGCCAAGAAAACCCCCAAAGGGGAGTTGGACAGAACCGAAATGGCTGAAGAACCATGGGTTCAAATGTTGGTCTTGCTCCAAACCCATAATGAGTTACTTACCTTCTCTGGGTCTCAGTTTGCTCATCTGTGCAATGAGGAGGATAAATTAGATGACCTTTGAGCTGTGTTCTAGCACTAAATCCCATGAATCCTATTAGTTTTTCAGGGCTGGCCATCATCATGTATTTTCCTTTTTCAGTAGCAGGAGCTTCCACCAGCCTGATTTTGAAAGATCAAGTCCATTGCCGCAGGCTCAATAAAACTAAGGGATCAACTGTTTGGAAAATCAGCTCCCAACTGGTGCAGGAGAAAGAAGAAAGACCTTGAGATACAGTTTGAAATCTAAGCATGAAAAGGAAGTTAGGAGTGAAAATGGTGAAGAAGCACACATAGACTTAAAAAAAAACAACAACAACAAAACCGAAAAACATTGTTCCCCAAAGAGCTCAAAAAATAACCACTGCCTTCTGGTGTCCAACTGAGTGTGTGAACAAAAAGTAAAGCCAGACGCAGTCGATTAACTCCAATGCTTCCTTACTGCAAGGCAGCCATGACTGGCTCCTCTCCTGCACTCATTTAATCAAGATGAGTTTCGTCAGTTTAATGCATCCTGCATCTTGGTGATCTACCACCTAAGGTGGGAGCAAGAAATTGTAAACATGACATAATGTGGTGGGCAGTTTTCTGTGGTAACCATGCAAAGCTCTCTCTCTGTCCACAATAGCAGACCCTGCTTATTTTTCACCTTTTGACATTTGGTTCTTGCTGTGACCAGAACTCATTCCAATGCTCTGAAGTTTGCAAATACTTTCCCACCTGGCATTCTGTAAAATGGCATCAGATATGATGGTTGCTGTATCATTGGCGAAGACAGCAGAACCCTTGGCCTAAGGCATCCTTGGTGTCCTTCAACTTGTGCTTTGGCATGCAGAAGACCCACAACTAAAATGTTTCTCTAAGAAACAAAATATCATCCATTCAAAGATCATTAATAGAAATGGCAGTGTTTTAATCTTCTATTTATAGGCCAATTTCTGAAGGGAATCAAGCCTGGTCTCTCCTTATTTAATTCTGAGTTCAATTTGTTGTCAATTTGGACTGTGTCCTAGATATAAATAAATACATGCATACACACATATGTGTTGAGTCATAATTTGATCAAGAAACATTCTTCATCCACTTGATTTTTCCTGTGTGAATGATTAGGCCAGACTCTTAAACAGTTGTGGATTCTTTTCATGTGATGTTGGATGGTTGATGAGATTCCTTCCAAGTTTCAAGTTACATGACTCTGTGATCTCATTCAGGAGGCTCTGCAATGTTCTGGGACTTGAGATGGGGAAAGACTAGTCTTTATCATACCAATATTCTTCTAGTTGGATGACAGTGATGGAATGCTACAGTCTCCCAAGGATTAAAATGAGGATCACATAAAAGATAATGAAAGGCACATGAGTCGAGCAGACTGTAACATATGACAAATAAGGCATTTTGAAGAAGAACTAGAATAAAAAATATCACCAGGGAGTTGTATGAGTTTAAAAAGATAGCTGGTCATATTGAGGGAACAAGGTATAATAGGGAACTGCTCAAGTGCTTCTCTGGTATTTTTTGGGCAGATATCAGGAGAAAATAAAGAAGGCTCTTAGCACATTGGGTCAGTCACCCTGCGGCACACTTATAGTAGGATATGAACGGGATTCATAGAGAATGGGCAGACGTGGATAGGTTACAATCTGTACTGGGAAAAGGAAAATCCAACTTTATGAGATGATTGGAGCATTTTGGAAGATTTAATTATTGAGAGGAATCTTCCTTCCATTAAACTGATAATGTCACTTATGTAGTATCCTCCCAATACTGCTCAATATTACTGCCACCTATTGGGTAATGGTTGAGGAATGTAACCTCTGTTTTACATATTGAGAAGCAGAGGCACAGACAGGTAAGCATCTTCCCTGGGGGGAGAGGGTTGAGTCTGTGGCTGAGCCAAGCCTTGAGTCTTTTTGAGGGGAAGTACAAGGCTCTCTAAGTCCCCCACCGGAACCCGACATTGGTCTAATTTAGTTTCTTAAGTCCTGGCAACTAGGATGCCATGTGTTTGTATAGACTTGCACCATTTAAAAGGTTCTTGGAGTTTAGATCTTGCATGTAATTTGCTACATTAGCTCTGGGCAAGAATATTTGCTTTTGGGTCCTCTGTGGTTTAAGTTCCTTCTCAGTATTAACCTGGCATGTTAGACAGAGCTATACTGTAAAAAGCAGCAGGAGATGGAGGGTTCAGAGCAGGGTGAAGGCAACAAGGCTTATTACTAATAGCTGTTTTGCAGATGGCTGGAGCTCTTACGTGATTTTCCCAGTGTGGAATTTTTGGATGTTTTGCAGCTGGGATTAGGAAGCCATGGCTAGATCAAATGGAGCCTTTGGAGTGGGAGAGGGGCTATTTCTGTTGAAGGGACTGGCCTGAATTATTGGTCTGGCAAATACCTTTTAATTAAGTGAGAGCATCTTGGGGATGACTTTGGACCAAGGTAGAAGATGAGGCATACTATGGAAAGAGCCCTGGGTTGGGAATCAAGACTTGGGTTCAAATCCTGGCTGGGCCACTTACTACCAGTTCCTGAACTGCCAAAGAGATGATCATACTTGATGTATGATGCAGTGATACTTGAATGATCCAGTGATAACAATGATTACAACACTTTTTCTTCTCACTCTCATTTTCTTTTCCTTCCTTTCTTCCTCCCTGCCTCTCTCCCTTCCTCCCTTCCTTCCTCTTTCCCTTCCTTTCTTCCTTCCTTCCTTCCTCCCTCCCTCCCTTCCTTCCTTCCTCCCTCCCTCCCTTCCTTCCTCCCTCCCTCCCTCTCTTCCTTCCTACCTTCCTTCCTTCCTTCCTTCCTTCCTTCCTTCCTTCCTTCCTTCTATCTGTCTCTCTTGCCTAGGCCTGATTTTTCCGGTTAGGAAATTAGTTGTTATCCTCTCTGGGACTTAAAACAGAATTCTATCTGGGAACTTAATGAACTAATTTACCTCCAAAGAGCAAACAAGTCACTGTCAGAAAGGAGTTTACTTACCACTAGGCTCAGGCCCCTTGTGTCATTTATTCTCAGGAGAAGGTGCTCCTGAGGGTTAATTTTGTTTCTGGAGATGCAGAAGCCCAGAACATGAAGTGATAAGAAGTGGGTCATATAATGATGAGCAAATAGCAGAACTGGGCATCCTAAACCCAGCCCTCTGAGGGGAAGTGCCTGCTGTTATTATAGTCATTATCACCATTATCTGGAATAATGTATCTGGAGTCATAAATGGCATTTAGTTCTGGGCCTTGCATTTCAGGCAATCATTGACAAACCAAAGCATGACACCCAGAGACTGAGGTTACTTGAAATCTGCAACATGAGGACTGATTGAAGGAACTGGGGGTGTTTGGCCTGTAGGAGAGGAGATTTTTTTGGGGTGATGGGGGATAAGGAATTTGATTATAATAACTCACTTTTCTTGATACTTTCAAGATTATTTTCCTCCTAAGAAGCCTATAAAGCAGATAATAGTACAAGTGTCATCTCCAGTTTACAGATAAGGAAACTGAGACTCATAGGAAAATAGCTCCATGGACTGAGAGAAATTTAATGTCTTGCCAGTAGTCATATGACTGGGTATATATCAGAGGCAAGCCTGGGAACCAGATCTTCTGTTCTTCACAAAATATCATTACTCTTTCATTGTCTGAAATACTGTCATGTAAGAGGGATTAAATTTCCCCATGGCTCCAGAAAATCAAAGTAGAAACATTAGGTGAGCATTATATTAGAAGGAAGCAAATTTTGGCAAAATAAGGAAAAACTTCAAACTTGGTCTGTCTAAAAATGTAATGAGTTGCTTCATTAAGATGAGCTCACTAAGTTGTGATATATAAATGTAATGGAATGCTATTTTGCTATAAGAAATGATAAGCAGGCAGATTTCAGAAAAACTTGGAAAGACTTATATGAACCGATGCAAAGTGAAGTGAGCAGAACCAGGAGAACATTGTACATGATAATAGTGACATTTTTCAATGATCAGCTATGACTGACTTAGCTCTTCTCAGAAATACAATGATCCAAGACAATTTCAAAAGACACCTTGTGAAAAATGCTGTCTGTATTCAGAGAAAGAACTGATAAGAGTCTGAATGCAGATTGAAGCATACTATTCTCACTTTTTTTTCGTGGTTTTTTTTCTTTTGTTCTATTTCTTCTTTCACAACATGACTAATACGTTTTACATGATTGCACAAAAATAATCTTTATCAAATTGCTTATCATCTTAGGGAGAAATGAGGGGAGAGAGGAAGGGAGTAAATTTGGAAAGTAAAATTTTATAAAAAATGAATGTTAGTAAGTGTCTTTACATGTAATTGGAAAAAATAAAACACTATTAAAAAAAGAGGTAAGTTCACAGAATTAGAGAGTTAGAAGAGACCTTGGTAGCCATCAAGCCCAACCCATACCTGAAAGGGAATCCCCTCTAAAATATAATTAACAACTGGTCATCTAGCCTCTATCCAAAAGTCTTCAAAGAGGTGGAAACCCCCACCTTTCAAGGCAACACATGCCACTTTTGGATAGTTCTGAATGTTAGGAAGTTTTTCCCAACATTGATCTTACTAACCTCTTTACACTTTCTTCCAATTGCTCCTGGTTCTGTTCTCTGGGACCAAATAGAATAAGTCTAATTCCTTCTGTATATGACTGTTCTTCAAATGCTTGAATACAGCTGGAAGGGTTAAGCAGAAACCATTTGACTGCTTGCTGGGGAAGGGACCCTGTCTTCTGCATTAAAAAGTTGTCAACATTATATTTCAGCCTCAACCACATGATACATGTATCAGATATTTCTTTTTACTCGTTCATCTTTAGAAACATATTAAGAATTAGTATATAATGACATAGAGGAGAAAAGTTAATGGCAATTTAATTAAAAAAACTACCATCCCAGCAGAAACTGAACCCAGTGACCTTAACATAAGGATTCAGACACTTTACCCATTGGATGGGGGAATTTGAGTGCTTGAGGGTGAACAACTATCATTTTGGCCAACAGACAACTCTCATATTTTCCCAGGTCCCTTCCGACCCTAAGATTCTATGGTTAATATTAGAAGGAATTTAATATTTCTGTTATCTTCCATTAATTGATCACTTTATGACTACCATTTGATTTACATGTGAGGTAGGTAGTACAGAAATCATTCCCATTTTTTAGAGGAACATCCAAGTGCAAGATACTGGAACTGATGGACAAGCATTACATGGTGATGGTGACAGCTGTTTTTCCTTATTACCATGCCTGTTCTTTCACTGTAATGTTGTAAGAAAAATCAGAGGTATATCAGACTCCCACCCAGAGGAGCTCAGAATGACTCCATCTACATGAAGAGGAATGGGTCAAGTACAAGAATGTTCCCCTTGCTGGTGGTCATCCTTAAGAGTCCAGCTTTTGGTGGCCAACAGAAAGTTTGTTAGACTCAGGAAGAAGCAAACTTCATATGCAAGGGGATTTCAGTCTGGAGGCAAAAAAATAATATTATAATACGCTAGAGAGAAGTCCTGTCTGAAAGGAAGTTCTTTCTTTCTGCTGAGGCTCCCATCTTTCCAATCATATTCATGACATCAAAGTCATCTTTGACTCTTCCTTCTCTTTCACCTTTCCTATTGAATCACCTGTCAAGTCCTATTGATGATATCTCCTTAATATCTATGGTAGCCATCAATCACCACAGAGCTGCCACACATTTTACCATATTTCACTCATACAGCCTCTGTTGTAGTTCAGGATAATTGCTCCTCATCTGGACTACTGTAACAGCCTTCCAATTGGGCTTTCTGTTTCCTTCCAGTCTCTTACCTCTTCAATCCACTTTTCCTATCGTTGTCATGCTGATGTTCGTAAAACACATATCTAACCATATCACTCCCCTGTTAAAAAAAATCTTCAGTGGTTCCCTGGTACCACTAGAATAAAATATAAAATCCTTAATCTAATACTTTAAGGCCTTTACAACATGACTCCAACCTACCTTTTTGGTCTTATTTCATTCTACTTTTCTTCTCATGAACTCTCTTGGAGTCAAACTGACTTGCCAGCCATTCCCCTCCATGGTATTCACATATCTTCTCTATGGCTGTGTATGGGTGGTCTCCCACACACATCAAACACTTCCTCTTAAACATATCCCTCATAGAATCCCTAGCTTCATTCAAAGCACAGCTCAGGTGCCAATTCCTATACAAAGTTTTCCTGAAGCAATATTTTACAGAGAAAAAGCATGCTGGATCTGGAGTTAAATGTTGGATTATATTTTCCCTTATAGCTTCATATCTGTGATCCTAGTCATAGGCTCTGCAGCCCTCCCCTCACCCAGTTATTAATGCTTTTCCTCCTTTTGAAATTACTTCAAATTGTTTTGTATTTATCAACTTGGGTTCATGCCATATCCCCTCCCCCACAATAGAATGTAAGCTCCTTGAGGGCAGGAACTACCCCATTTTTGTTTTTGTTTCTCTTGCAGCTAGTAGTGTCTTCCCTATCAATTGTCAAAAAGGAAATGTCTTTGAGAATTAGGGGCTACCACAGAGCTTTACCCAGAGAGAGCTGCTTTTAGGCCATCCTTTATAGCAGCACTTGTTTCTGAAGAATTTATTGCTGGGTACTATCCCTATAGAAATGAGCAGTTAAGTCCTATCTTTCCCTACCCAAACCCCCAACTCCACCACTACTATGACCCTGGGGAAAAGGAGGGAAAAAGATGTGGCTAAAATACATCAAGAATAGTAGATGACTTGTGGCCTTTGAGAATTTCCCTCGAGTTCTTCTTTTTTAGCACAACCCTGGCCCCATGTTCATTTCAGGGATGAGTGGGGAGGGGAAGTTGGGTTCCATGTGGAGGAACATCCATTATTTCTTTAAGCCTTGGCAAGAGCAACCAAAAATTTACAGGAAATGAAATCCTATTTCATTACAACTTTCATGTACAGAAACCTTGAAATTTATAGCTCTTACATATAAATTGGAATTAATTATTTTCTTCACTCTTAGTTGCCTTTGCATTAGTGGGAAAATATGAGAGGTGTCTGTTGGCCAAAATGATAGCTGTTCACGCTCAAGCACTCTAACCCAATGGGTAAAGATCTGAATCCTTATGTTAAGGCCACTGGGTTCAATTTCTGCTGGGATGGCAGTTTTTAAAATCAAATTTCCATTAACTTTTCCCCTCTATGTCATTATATACTAATTCGTAATATGTTTCTAAAGATGAATGAGTAAAAAGAAATATCTGATACATGTATCATGTGGTTGAGGCTGAAATATAATGTTGACAGCTTTTTAATGCAGAAGACAGGGAAACCGGCAAGGGGGTAGGTCTTTTAGACTGGGCCCTGAGCACTTGGAGCAACTGGGGCAAATGTGGCAGCTGGAAGACAGTTTAGAAGATAGTAGGCGTTGCAATTGTTGTATTCAAGAGTCTAAGGATAGAGAGGAAGGGAAAAAGTCAGATCAGAGCTAAAACTTTGGTAAACTTAAAAACATTATTAGATGAGGATTGCACGGTGATAGGGAAAGGAAATACAACTGGCAATTTGAAACAAGATGTAAATAGTGGGATAACAATAATCATGCCTGAACTTTGAATAGTTCTTTAAGGTTAGAGAGGCAGAGTAGTCTTGTGCATAATAAGGGGGCTGTATTTTAAGGCAGAAAGATCTGGGTTTGAATCCTGTTTCTAGCTATGTTAATTTCAGTTTCCTCATCTGTCAGATGGAGATAATAATACAGTTATCCCTTCCACAACCCAACTTTCCCCATCACAGTTTAGGTATATCTCAGGATCGGCATAAGAAATTAAATGGAAATTTTTGGTAAGTTTTGTGGTAGTCGCAGACAACATGGGAAGACCAGCAGATGACACAGAAAAAGTTTAGAAACTCAGAAATGCATAAAAAGTATGTACAGTATTATATAATATCAACATTTTAAATTCTAATACCACAATAATTCAGACTTCTCCTCTGGTATGAAGGGAGGGTCAACAAACTTTACATTGATTTTTCAGATTGTGGGGGTAGGGGTGGGGGGTGGGAGTAGAGGGTTTGGGAGGGGGTGGGACTGAGCCTGTAACACTGGTGATATGGAAGGGATAACTGTATCTTAATTTCCTGTCTTGAAGAATTGTTTTAAGGCTTAAATGAGATCACATACATAAAAGAATGCTGAGCAAATTTTAAAATGCTAGAGAAATGTGAGTTATTATAGTTATATAACAGTTTCCCTACATAAAGGTCTCCCTAACCAATAGGCAAATGGCATAGTACATTTTAACCAAGACTCATTGTAATGAAGTAAAATCTCGCTGTATTGGAGGCTGCAATATGGAAATACCAAACCCCTCCACATTCTCATTGGTAGATGTCAGTGGTCACTGAGCAGGCCTGAAACAGCATCAGGTTGCCCTAAGGAGCACTTTCCCACCCCAACTGGAAGGAGAAACTATGTGAACATTGATGTTTATTGGCTTCTCTTCCCTGGGACTGGGGCGAGTTACAAGGAGAAGGTGTGAAATCGTCTTGGACACAGGTAAAGTGTTACAGTTTGTGAACAGAACTCCTGCTCCTATTGTCAGACACTCTCAGACCCAACACTGACTGGGAGAGGCATTTGGAGACATTTTTCACTTGCCTTTGTTTCACTCATCAAACAAGAAAACTTGAGCCTTTGGGGCAGAGGAAGTGAGAAATTGGGCTTGTAGGGGCAGCTAGCTGGCGCAGTGGATAGAGCACCAGTCCTGAAGTCAGGAGGACCTGAGTTCAAATCTGACCTCAGATCAAACACTTGAAACTTACTAGCTGGGTGACTTTGGGCAAGTCACTTAACCCCAATTGCCAAAAAAATAAATTGGGTTTGTATGGGAGTCAGTGTTAGTATTACAGATATTATTTTGTTTCAGTTCTCTGCAAAGTCCCAATTTAGGCTTTTGGAAGTTGAATTTTGGTTACCTGAGAACAGATCTCAAATTGGTAAGCTCCTATGGAACTAACTATTCCCTGTGATGTTATTTCATCTAACTTTTTTTTTTTGGTGGAACTAATAACTACATTAGTTAGAGTGTGTCCCTACATTCTACAATTTGATTTCTGCAATAACTTAATAAGGCAGATGGGGACATTACTATCATTATCCCTAGCACATAATATAGTGCCTCATACATTGTAGGCATTTGATCAAATGTTGACTGAATTGAAACAGGATTAAAAGGCTGCCAGGTAAGGAAATTATTATAAACATGTTTACCTAGATTTTGGCAAAACATTTAACGATATCTCTTAGGCCATTCTTGTGGAAAAGATAAGAGTATAATTAGGTGAATTTAGAACTGACAAAATGACTGAATGCAAAGAGTAGCCATTAATGGTTAGATGCAAACTTAAAACAAAGGAGTCTTAACCTGAAGTTCATGGACCTCTCAGAGATCTTTGTAAAGATTTTTGGTATTCCATTAACTTGAATGGGAAAAACAAATTACATCTCTATTTTCACTAACCTCTAACTGAAATTTAGCATTTCCTCAAATTATTTAAAAATATAATTTTGAGAAGGGGTCTTTATGCTTTTCCAGATTGTCAGAGGAGTTCATGACATAAAAACACTTAAGAACCCCTGATTTGCAAGTCTATTGTAAGTTGGAGTGCAGTGACCCACTTGGTTTTGTGCTGTTTAACATTTTTTATCACTGACTTGGTTAAAGGTATAAATACCATATTTATGTCTTTTTGTAAATTAATTTTTTTATAATCATAAGTTTGGCAAACAGCAACAACCATTAACATTACCATATACAAATAAGAGCAGGAAATAGGTTTGTATATAAAACCAAAAATTTCTATTATATATATTGTATTTTTAAAAAAGCATGTAACAGATTCAACACATTAGTTCTAAAGATGCCCTCCTCGTCTTCTTAACCCTCTGAGTTTACTTCTAGTCTCTTCTATGCATTTAAGAATATTCTTCTTTTTTTTCTTTGTAAGGGGTCATCACTAACCTTCCTCTCCTCCATACTAATTCTCCCCTCCCTCCCAAACCACTTTTTAAATAATAAATAACCATAGTCAAGTAAAACAACTCCATATACTGTACATTTCTGAAGGCATTCTGCACCTCTAATCTCTCATCTCTCAGACAATACTTTGACTTAATTTGCAGATGACAGAAAGCTGGGAGGGACAGTTAACATGTTGAATGAAAGAATAAAAAAATTTTTTTTTTTAAAATCACCACAGGCTAGAACATTAGGCCAAATCTAAGCATAGAAATTTAACAAGATCAATGTAAAATCATACACTTGCGTTAAAAAAAAATCAAATTCACAAGTATGTTATGTTTTGTTTAAAAAAAAAAGACCTGGAGGTTAATTGAATTTAAGACATGATATGCCAAAAAAAGAATTCTTTATTAGGTTCAATCAATCAATCAACAAGTATTCATTAAGTGTTTACTATGTGCCAGGCAATGTGTTAAGCACTGGGGGTATAAAGAAAAAGCAAAGCCAGTCTCTCATAGAGCTTATATTCTAATGGGAGAGACAATATGTATGTGTTTAAGTGCATATGCAAGGTATATGGGCGGTTAGGTGGCACAATGGATAGAGCGCCAGGCCTGGGGTCAGAAATACTCATCTTCCTGAATTCAAATCTGGCCTCAGACATTTCCTAGCTGTGTGACCCTGGGCAAGTCACTTAACCCTGTTTGCCTCAGTTTCTTCATGTATAAAATGAGCTGGAGAAGGAAATGGCAAACCACTCCAATATCTTTGCCAAGAAAATGCCTAATGGGGTCACAAGGAGTCACAACTGAAATGACTGAACAAGTAAGCAATCAGACACATACATACTAGAAGGAAGGTAATTTTAGAAAGGATGGCAAAATACCTAGGGGGACCAAGAAAGACCTCCTACAGAAAGTGATGTTTGAGCTGAATCTTGAAGGAAGCTAGGAATTGTAAAGTCCAGAAGTGAAGAAGGATAGAATTCCAAGTCAAGGGAACGGTCAATATAAAGGCACAGAGATGGAAGATCATGTGGTCAAATATGGAAGGACCATAGAGTGCATGGGGGAAAGGAACATCTAAAGAAGACTGACTCAAACATTTACTAAGACAAGTGAAAAATGTATGACTATAGATAAGTCATTTAACCTCTCTCAGCCCCATTTTTCTCATCTGTAAAATGGGGATAATCACAGCACTTTGCTGTGAGGATAAAATGAGATTATATTTGTAAATGGTTTTGCAAACCTAAAGCATTATATACATGCTATCATCATCATCATTATTATCATTATGAAAAGCAACTTTGAAAAACTTCAGAACTCTGATGAGTGTACTAAACAACCATGACTCTAGAAGACCTATGATAAGTCATCATTCTGTCTCTTGACAGAAAGGTGATAGACTAAAGATATAGAATGATATAGCCATTGTGTAGAAATGTTTTGCTTGAGTATATTTGCTAAAAATTTCTTTTTTAAAGTTTGTTTGAGGGGCAGATGTATAGGAGAGAGGGAATAATAGTAACATCTAAAAAAAGAAGAAAAGGGCATTCATTATAATATATTGTGGGATAAATATGTTATATATAATTAATTACAAAACACCAAAGAAAGCAGAATGGGTTTCAGAGACACAGAAACACAAGATAGCATTAGAATTGGCATGTTAAATTTATTTTATATGTACGTCTATGTATGTATATACACATATAAGCTGTATATAATTGAGATTCATGGTTTTATATGCAATTCTCCTTTCTGCCCTTCCTCGTCTAAGGAATGATCATGTTTGTTTTTGTCCATCGAGTTCATAATAAATTAAAAAAAAAAGATGCTGCCAAAAAATAATAATAATGAAGACTGAAAAGATAGAAAGGTTGAGGTGGAGAAAGGTTCAGGTTAAGAAAGGGCTTTAAACGCCAAATTACTTAAAGGTTATAGGGAAATACTAGAGTTTATTGAATAGGGGCTAACATGCATGGTCAGACCAAAGCTTTAAGAAAATGACTTTTGTATCTATGTTATAAATGGGTTAGAGTGAGGAAAGGCTTGAGGCAGGGAGATCAATTAGCAGGCTGTGAGTGAAGAAAAGAAGACTGATTTGAGAGATTTTGTGGATAAAGAAACAACGGGGATTGTACAACTGATTGGATATGTGAAGTGAGATTGAGGAGTTAAGGATGACAGTGAGGTTGTAAACCTGAGTGACTAGGAAGATGGTGGTGCCTTTGAAAGAAAGGAAGAAAGTTTGTAAGAGTAGTTTCTGTTTTGGATATATTGGGTTTGAGGTACCTCTGGGATATCTAGTTCAAAATGTCCAATAGACAGTTGGAGATTTGAGCCTGAACTAGGGCTGTCTATAATGATCTGGGAGTCATCCGCATAGATATAATGAAGGCAACTGGACAAAGAATCCAATTCTTAGGAGCATGAGAATCTTGTTCAGCCACAAAGTGAGTCTCTTGGAATGTGACTCTTTCCTGTCTGTTGGGTGTTCAAGAAGCAGGTTGAGTTGATGTGGGCCTCTGACTGGGGAAGGGGCCTTGGGCTGAAATCTCATGGCCTTGCTGTTGCTTCTATCATTGTTGTATCTATTCTTTACTGTTATCAGATGAAGGAGTACCATGACCCAGTGGGCTTTGAAAGATCAAAATGGTAAGCCATCAGAGGCCCAGGAGTCCATATGAGGATGGAAACCAGATGGTGATGAGTGAAATACTGAGCAACCTGCTCAGAGTTAGCTGAGGCATATATTCATCCGGTGGTTATGCTCATTTGGAAGCGAACTTGGTGAGACCAAGGCTACAGAGAAACTGGGCTATAACTGTGAGCTCAGGACCTATGTCTTGTTATTTACAGCCTCTACAATACCTAGCATAGCACCTTTTACTTAGCAAATTATTGCTCATGAATAGTTATTGAATGAATTGGACCCAGATTCTTTCTAATCCTAGTTTTACCACTAATTGTTTATCCTGGGACTAGTTACCTATGACCTTGTTGTCCCCATAAGGTCTCAGCTTCCTCATTTACAGATGAAGACATTGGCCTAGGTAATTTTGAAGGTCCCTTCCAGTTTGGGCATAACTTTGAATCATAGGGCCTGAGTTCTGCTCCTATCCCTGTTACCTATTATTTGTGTGACTTTGGGCAAACTACTTAATCTCTTTAGACCTCAGTTTCCTCATCTGTAGAATGAAGGGGTTAGACTAGATGATCTCTGAGGTCCTTTTCATCCTGAGATCCATGATCTTATGGTCTTAAATTCTATGATTTCATATTAAAAAGGACTTTTCCTTTAACCCATACAGAGCTGGAGCAAAGATAGATTCTGATTTTATCAATAAAAGTCTTGATTATTCAGGGTTGGAGACACATCAGTCATTATGGCAACAACTCATTAATATAAACTGGACAGAAGGCCAGTCTGAATTAGATGAATTATAGAAAAATTTAAATTCACAATGCAATGACTTTCAGATATATACAATAATTCAAATTAGGCTAAACAAAGAGTTTACTAACAGAGAATTCCAAAGGAAATTCACTTTGATAAGCATATAATAATATGTTGATTGTTTTCATTTAAATAGTGCTTCTGGGATGCTTAAATGTTCCTAAAAACAGTGTAATTCCAACTACTTTTTTTGAGGCAATTGGAATTAAGTGACTTGCCCAGGGTCACAGAGCTAGTAAGTTTCTGAGACTGGATTTGAACTCAGGTCCTCGTGACTCCAGTGCTGGTGCTCTATCCACTATGCCACCTCGCTACTCCTATTTTCAACTATTTTAAACATTCTTGCTTAAAATGTTAATTTATATTATGAAGATGATGTTATTGAAGTGAAGTATATCGGATGTCTATGCTGGGGAGACCTACCTCAGTGTTTATCATTTGTGGTGGTAACCTTTGGTTATTGGATTCTTGAAGGCTATCTCAGTTGAGAGCATACTCTGTCAGGTCTTACCAACTTGGAAAGGCTTTGTGAATAAAAAGGAAATTGAATTTAGATCAGTTTCATGACCAGTCTTGGTCCCAGAGGACAGATGTCCTTTTTTCCTCTTGGAAGAGAAATGGAAGGCTCCAGGGACAGAATGTTGCAAACACTATCAGATGTCAACTTTCAAAAGAAGATGTCTATTTTACATAGTGATAAAAAAAGCCTAAAATAATAAAAATCCTAGAACTTAGGGCTGAAAATGATCTAAAAATTCCAAGAAATTATTGTTATTGCTATAAGACAGCTTAATATACAAAATCATCTTGTTTCCTGCTAGGTTCTTTGACTCCAAATACAATGCCTTTATTGTGTTCCATATTGCACAACATGGAAATTTCATTAATTAGAACTTTCTAGCCTTGGGAACTAACTGAGTCCAACTCTCTTATTTTCTATTTAGATGTAACTAAATAACTACCTTAACTAGCTTGCTACATTTCAGGGATTCTATTGTTCTTGTAAATTTTGTATATTTATGCTGTTAGACTATAAACTGTATCAAGATCAGGATTATGTCTATATTATAAAGATTGGGTGTTGGTTCCAATGTCCTGATCCTATTCACAATGAGATGCAAATATTGAAGAGGGCCTTCCTCACCATGGCAATTATGAGCTCCCAAGCAGACACATGGAAAGGGGAAGAGTTTTCCTGATGGGAAAGGGAATTGAAGGCCATTTCAGTTGGATAAATTCACATTGAACACACCCTCAATAAGTTATCAGAAGAACACGGTCTCTAGAATAAGAGGACCTAGGTTCAAATGTCTTCTCAGGTGCTTTCTGCCTCTGTCATCTTTGGAAAGTCATTTAACTCCTCAAGATTTCAGCTTAATCTGTAAAATGAGAGCATTGGATAAGATGCCCTCAGAGGTTTCTTCCAACTCTGAAGCTCTGATCTTATGATCCCTCCTTCCTGAGTTGATTCAATTTTACTCAACCTTAATCACTGGAGAACGGTGTGGTAAAGTCAGCCACATGGCAAAAAAAACAAGCTTTCTTCAATATATGGTTTTATTAACATGCATAAAACCAGCAAAATGAATAAAATCAACCGTGTGACTATACCTGCAGCTTCTCCCACCCATCCTCTGGCTACCTGCTACCTGTGAGCTTTAGAAAAGATTCAGTGCACTGAATCAATTCACTAGTCGTTTCCTTTTCCTGGATCAAACAGCGGCAGCACAGTGTTGAGGATAGACCGCTGGACATGGAATCAGGAAGGCCTGGGTTTGTATCTAGATTTGGATACTTCCTAGGTGTATGACCATGGGCAGATCACTTCAACTTTCTGGGTCTCAGGCTCCTCATCCATAAAATGAGGGGGTTAGACTAGATGGTCCCTAAATTCCATTCCAGCTTTAGATCTATGATGCTATGAAAGGGAGATCAAGCAATAAAATGTGGTTCCCATATGCTATCCCACTCATAGCCTTTAAGAGGATCATAGCCAAGCAGGTGAGGGACTCAGCATCTTGGGGTGGTGACTCATCTCCTTCCAGCGACATAGAGATATTAACTCAGGAGAACCCCTAGCACACAAAGAAGCTCCTCCAGTCCTTTTTGTAACCTACAGGTTGCTCTCCTCAGGCCATGCCTCTGGTTTCTCTAGCATCTCTAGGGTGGGGGAGAGGAGGGGAAAAAAGGAGAAAAATTTACGTGATAACTTTATTACATATTTAAAAGGAATAGCAAGTTGAATATAATAGATTTGTAGTTTCATGTGTAATCATCTTTTTTTAGTATACTATGCTATAGAAATGTTTGTTTTATTCCATAAATTAAAAATAAAATAAATAAAAATTTAAAAAATGTTTAAAAAATAGGCTCTCTGATGGTATGAATAGCCATCAGTCCACTAACTTTGTAATAGAAAACTGGTAGCAGAGCCAGCATAGAGTCTGTTTGCCCCAAGTTCTAGTTTGTCTTTTGCTCCCCCTGTACAGTCCTTCTGTGCTCTTAAAGCCTATTCCTCCCATCTATATCCCCCTCCCCCTTTGCTGCCACGGCTATATAATTTCCAGCCCAGCTACAATTCAGCCTTTTTCTAAGTAACATGGCTTCATGAACATGTTCACCTTTGAAGGCTTCTTAAGGCTATGTGATGGGACCTCCATATACTGGGTTCACTCTTCTCGAGCTACAAGGTTAGGTTAGTTTTCCCTTAGACAATAGACAAAGCTATCCTTGGTACTTGATTTGCCCAGGGGCCATTGCCTTCCTTGACCAAGTTTATCAGTAGCTTCTGACCATATTGTGGTTTCTTGGTCACCAAAGGACATAACAAAGTCCATGCACATGAAGTCAGAGCCCTTAAGACTTATAAGATGTCCCAAGATCAGATGGGAATGGGGGTGGGATGTCTACCCAAGTTAAGCACTGGAGTATTCTGTTGAATATTCTTTCTGTGCTAAGGCTTAATAAACTTCCTTTTGTTAACTGTTAAACTGTTGAATGACCTGGAGTGTCTCATTTTGATCCAGCAAAAAACCTGAACCAATGGTACTGGCCTGAGTCAGGCCCAGCTTAATAGGAAGTCATATGAGAATTGGAGCTCATGTTCCTCAATCTGTACATAAATATAACCTTTGTCACTCCTGTAACTCCTTAAGGACCTCATCTAACACCTTGAGTAGAGTGGGCAGTGATGATTGACTGTTGGATGAATAAAAGAATAGGGAAACTGAGACCTGAGAAAGCAAAAGTGATTAGCTATATCTTTGTTCTTATCAAATAAGATTAGTTACCCAAGTACCAAGAACTGGTGGTTCCAAAAAAACCAGTCTTATGACCTCGAATGTGCTGAGAACAGCATCTTGATGAGACTTTGAGGATGTTTTCTCTATTTATTTCAGTAGTGGATAAATGGTTTATTTTGAATATCATTTAATTAAAGGTGTTACTGAGCTGAAATAACCCAAGCCACTGTTTAACCATGTACAGTGTGATGTGACACAACTATTTAGGCTCGGAAGCTGAGATGAATGATGTTGATAGGTTGAAAAGTGGTAACATTATTTAAAGCTTTTCTCTAAGCTATCAGTCCTGTGTTCCTCATTACTCACTCCTTTTAAAGGATTACACTGGAAGATACAAAATAGCTCAATCCATTTATTTCCCTTCAGTTCCTATATAGTAGAACCCAAGAGCTGTAATTTGCTAATCATATTTTATCCCTTGTGGCAATCATCACGGTAGCGGTTTGTGTTATTGTGATCTCTAAGCATCCGCCTGGCTATTTGCGTACAGACAAGGGCTGTTTTAGCAAAGGGGACTTATATTGATCAAGAGCACGTCAGAGTGATTTAGCACCCTGCAGCATAGATTCTATCTCAAAAATGCAAATATTGGGAGAGGCTGACTATATATCTTTATATATCTCTATAGTGAGCTTCTAATTTTTTGACCCTAAGGAAAGCAGTGTTGTGTGATATCATAAAATGAGCTTTGTACTTGGAGCTAGAAGGCCTGGGTTTGAATTTTGGTTGTGACGTTGGAACTTGGTTTATTCATCTTTAAAATAAGGGAATTGGTCTTGAGCCAGGGGTGGGGAACTTACTGGGCCTCAAGGCCACATGTGGCCTTCCAGGTCCTTGGGTGCAGCCTTTCGACTGAGTCTAAGTTTTGCCAAACAAATTCTTTTATTAAGGGGATTTGTTCTGTGAAGTTTGGATTCAATCAAAGAGCTGTACTGGAGGACCTAGAGGACCACATGTGGCCTCAAGGCTGCAGGTTCTCTACCCCTGGTTGACCACTGGTTCTCAAATATGGTTTGAGGACCCTTAGGAGTCCTTGAGACACTTCTAGGGTGCCTACAGGGTTGAAACCATTTTCAATAATAATATTAAGATGTTATTTGCCTATTAAAATACTCCTCCCTTTTCCAACTACATATCTGTGTGAGGCTGGATTTTCTTCATATACTTCAACCAAAAAAATAACATCGTAACAGAGTGAATACAGAAGTAGATCTAAGACTATGTCTTCTATTAAACTAGACATTAAAGAGATTTGTTAAAAAAAAAAACAAAAGAATGCTATTCTTTTACTAAATTTGTTTTGGAAAATATGGTTATTTTTTATAAACAAGGATAGGTAGGTAGGTTGGTAGATAGAGAGATATGACTCATATAAACAAGAACTCTAGTTTCTCAATGATTTTTAAGAGAGTAAACTGGTGCTGAGACCAAAAAACTTGATAATGGCTGGACTAGATGATCTCTGGAAATCCCTTTCACCTCTAAATCATTGTCTTTCTAAATCATTGGGCCTCCAAATTTTTAGCCCTCTAAATCAATGGTTCTCTAAATTGTAGGTGCTTGGATCCTCTCCAACCCATAATCCATGACACATCATTACTGTCATGGATAAGGAAAATTAGTAAGTCATCCACCCACTTGGTTTGGGCTCACCATAATTGGTAAACGGGAGAAGATTCTACCTAGATGAGTTAGCTTTGCAGATCTTAATCTCATAGGAATTTCTCCTACTGGGATATAGTGGAAAATTCATTATATCCTGAGTCAGTTTGGCAGGTTTTTGATAAAAAAAAAGTGGCAAATAGAAGGACCCTGAGCCTGTGGAAAAGTACCCATGGGACTAGAAGGCCTGAAGGAAAACCTCACCTATTTTACAATTTTACCCAGGGCCAGTCCTGGAAGTTGTATGCACTAGAATGGTTTTCATCCATGCAGAAGTTGAATCAAATTGAAAAGCCTCCAAACCAGAGCTGGAATATTATTCCACCTTGTTCCATATCCGTCTCCAGCCCCTAGGGCAGTGAGGCGTAACTCTGTGAGGGGAGCTGCCCCCTTTTGCTGATGGAATTATTTCAATTCCTTGAGCTTCACTTTCTTTATCCTTTGGGACAAGGAGTATATAGTATTCCCAACTTCTCTGAGTGCAGCTGGTCTACTCTAAACACTTGTTCGGGGCAAAGCACACCATCAAAATGACATTCGCAGTGTAGTTTGTGGGGAAGGTGGAGGAAGAGAGAGAGGAGGGGGAGGAAGGGAAAAGGAGAAAAAGGAGGGAGGGTGCTGAGCAGACACAGCCCTGAGGAGACAACGATGACTGTCTCCTTTTCAGCTCTGCTTTGTTAAACTTGGCCCAGGTGCGGCTTTTAGAGAAGCTCGTCCAGGCCTCCTCACAAACACCTGGGAGGCCAGCCTATAGCCTGTGGCAGTTTAGTAGGTGGGTTAGAAGAATCCAATCTACCAAGAGTCTAACTCTATAATGTATACAATTCTAGTTTTAATTGAGGAAGAAAAACATTTTCTTTCCCTTGGCCTTTATCCTTCTCTCTGTTTGTGTTGGTTTCAGGGCTTCTTTTAGACTATTTCCCCCCTTTATGCTTCTTTTTAACTCTCTAGCAATTATGTGCTGACTGCAGGGCACTCCTGTTCCAAAGCACTGGGCAGCCCCATTTTTATTGTTTGACTTAGCAATAACTGTATTCACCAGATCTCTCACTGTCTCTCTGTCCCTTTCTCTCTGTCTCTGTCTGTCTGTGTCTCTGACTGTCTCTCTCTTTCTGTCTTTTTCTCTCTGTCTCTCTCTGTCTCTCTCTGGTCTGTTTCTGTCTCTGTCTGTCTCTCTGTCTCTGTCTCTGTCTCCATCTGCCTAAAGACCAAGTGTGCATTTCTCACCTCTTCTTGTAAAGAGGAAAGACTCCCAGCAGTCTCCATTGCAAGCAGAGAAAGCCAGAGAGGAACCTCAAAGGAGAGTGGCTTCTGTTTCTCTTGCCCCTTATGCAATTCCCAACTTATGGCAACTAACTCTAGGAGACCATGGCTGCACTTGTCCCCTGGGAGAATGTGCACCTCCCATGTATGTACTCTCTCTGTCTCTCTTTCTGTCTCTGTCTGTCTGTCCCCCTAATCTAATTATCTAGAAGAATCAGTCAGGTACAGCAGAAGTGTCAAACATGCCTACAACCCACAACACTCCCTAGTGAGGCCTGAGCCAGATGAAAACGTAATTCCTGTCTGATTTCAATGTTGATATACTAATAAAAAAAGAAATGTATAAACATGTATGGTTTTCTAAGTCAACATGAGGCCTGTGGGGATCCTTATGCATGGTCTGGTGGCCCCTGTTTTTACTTGAGTTTGACACCACAGAGGTACGAGATATTGAATATATTGCACTGGACTTGGAGTCAGGAAGACCTAGATTCGAATCTCCATTTGAGTCCAGCACTTACCACAGTGCTTGGCACATAGTAGTTCCTTAATAAATGTATATCCAGGGATAGGTAGGTGGTGCAGTGGATGGAGCACTGGCCCTGGAGTCAGGAGGACCTGAGTTCAAATCTGGCCTCAGACACATGATACTTACTAGATGTGTGACCCTGGGCAAGTCACTTAACCCCAATTGCCTCACCAAAAAATAAATAAATAAATAAATGCTTGTGCACTTGACTTGCTCCTGACCCTTACTGTCTATCAGGTCATGGCTTGCTTTACTTACAGGGTTATTGTGAGGCTCAGATAAATGAGAGGATATATGTAAGGCATTTTGCAAACGTTAAAACATTCAGTGAACTCTAGTTTTTTAAAAAAGAATTTTTTACTGTATCTTTTTTAAAACCAACCCTATCGTGGTAGAGAGGCCAGGTGGCCTAGTGGATAAAGATCTGGCCTTAGAGTCAAGAAGAGGCACACGCAGGTTCTGCCTGTGACAAATACCAGGGATGTGACCCTGGGCAAGTCACTTAACTTCTCAGTACCCCAGGCAACTGTTTAGGGCTGTAAGTTAAAGATTAGTTGTCAGTCATCCTGGAGAAGCATTCCTTACATTTATGAAATCATAAGTGTAGAAAAAAAAAGAAACAAAACCAAATTCTTCTAGTGATCTCATCTGGCTGTGAATACTGTGGTCACCTAAAGATTAAAACTGAGAGTGCTCTGAGATGCCCGGTGGGTGTACTGAGGCCACAACACATCCCCAGAGGCAATAGAAAGACAAGCAGTGATGGTAAAAGATAAGATCAGGGAGGAAGGTGGGCTGTTCATTTACTGCCAGGGACAGCTTGAGTGTCACACTGGTATTCATGAAATATTAAAAACCCTAGTTTCCATCACATTGGGTAGATATAAAATATGCCCTGGGGAGGGTTTGTGGGAGGACATGTACAAGAATCACTCAGGACAACAACCTGGGATGGGTTGTAATTTGCATCAGTGGAAGTAGTACCCCCTTCAATGAATCTGAAAAAGCATTTATTAAGTGCTCACTGTGTGCAGTGCACTTTGCTGAACACTGGGGATATGAAAGTGAAACAGTCAGTCTCTGCCCTCACAGAGCTCATGTTCTAGTAGGGAGAGACAGTCCATGTAGAGGAGTGGTGACCAGGGAAGGGTGAAGTCACAAGGGATGCGAGCGGGGGCATGGGGTGTTCAATTGTTGAAGGGCCCTTTCCAGAAATAATTCAGGTCTCCATTTGATTACAGTTCCTAGAGCATGAGATGGAGAGATCAGGGGACAGCACAGCAGCAGGATGGTGTGGTTGGCTGGCTGGAGTGGGCTGGATGTAATGAGGCCTCACTAATCATTACAGCTTAGAGGAGGGATGGGCAGTGTAATTGGGAGGGTATAATGGAAAGCTTGGTTGGTTGCATCAAAAAAAAAACCAAAAAACGGGATTCCTCCACCCCATATTTTTACATCCTTGTCTACTCCTAGCAACGTGCAAACAAACATATCAGTATTTAACCTTCTGCTGTTTGGTCATTTTGGTCATTTTTGCACATTGAATACTCTATTCACCCACAAGTATTGCTGTTTTGTTTGTTTTTTTCTCACCCCAGACGGAAACGCAACAGACAGGAAGCTTTGAGCTGTTCATTTTTTTTTTTTAAACCTTGGATGGGTTGTTCCTCCTCCTTAGTAGACTTGGTATTCCCTCACCTCTTGGGGGTTCACCATATGGACACCTGATCTGCTTTAGGTCTATTGCCAGCTCAGAACCCCCAAACACAAGGAATCCACCAGTCTCCACCTCCCCCAGGAGCAGGGATTCTCAATGTGAATCATTATATCTCACACCAACAGGTTTTTAAAGGAATAATTTTAATTCTTCTCACTTAGTGAATGTCCTATTATTTTCTTCGATATTTGTTATTGTTGTTCAGTCATGTCTGACTCTTTGTGAGCCCATTTGGGATTTTCTTGGCCAAGATACTGGAGTGGTTTGCCATTTCCTTTTCTAACCCATTTTATAGATGAGAAAACTGAGGCAACCAGGGTTAAGTGACTTGTCCAGGATCACACAGCTAGTAAGTGTCTGAAGTCAGATTTGAACTCAGAAACATGAGTCTTGCTGACTCCAGGCCTAGCACTTTATCCATTTCAGGCCATGTAGCTGCCCATTCTTTGAGGCTGAGGTTTACTTTTACAACATGTGTTTTTTTTTTTCTTTTTTAAAGGTGTTAACAAATCTCATTTGTTCTTCAGAATATTCCAGTTTTTGCACTCAAACCTAGGTGTTCCTGACTCTGAGCCATCTGTCTATTCATCACAGTGTGCTGCCTTTCATATATGTATGTATATGAATATGTGTGGTTAGATATATAATATGGCTAGATAGGTAGATAGATGGATAGACAGACAGAGATAGATAGATAGATAGATAGATAGATAGATAGATAGATAGATAGA
>NW_020940355.1:10852725-10956442 GCF_900497805.2 Vombatus ursinus
AGATAGATAGATAGATAGATAGATAGATAGATAGATAGATAGATAGATAGGAACTGGAATTTGACCTGTGATTTCATTGGTATAGGGAACTTACACCTGAAGAAACTCTTTAGACCAATGTAGGTCAGCACTTTCCCAACAACTTGTGATCTTAAAGAGTTGCCTTTGAGCGCTGAACAATTAAGTGACTTGCCCAGGGTCGCTCAGGCAGTATTTGATCCCTTGTGTTCTTGGCTTTAAGGACAGTTCTCTATGCTCTATGCCAGGGGTGGGGAACCCATGGCCTCACATGCTTTGTGAAGTTTGGATTCAGTCAAAGGGCCGCATTTGAGGACCTAGAGGGTCACAAGTGGCCTAGAGGCTGTAGGTTCCCCACCCCTGCTCTATGCCATGCTGCCTGTATGTAATACGTGCACACACATCCACATATGTGTGCATATGTGGATGTGTGTGCACATGTACACACACATATTACACACGTGCACGCACATATCTCCATGACTATGTATTTCTCCCTATTTCAACTAGTGTGTATATGGTAATCTGGATAAATGAAAGTGAAGTAACATCCTTTCCTGGTAGCTGTTATTGCTGAGATGAGATTTTCACCTTTGACATATTCCTCCTTTGTTCACAATTGTCAGATCACTGTCTGTTTCCCTGCTTCATTGAGGGTTGTTTGATTATTGGGTTAATAGATTCTCAATGGATAGGGATAAAGACAGAGACAACAGAGGAAATAGCGATGAATAAGAAGGAGGCACAAACATAAATATGGATCTGGCTTGTGAGAGAATCTTTGGAATGGGCGCTTGGAGCTGTTGTCTGGATGTATTGCCCAGTGCCTACTGATCCATTTTTCCTTCTCCAAGCTCTCTATTTTGGGGTCTGCTATAAAACAATAAAATGTTAACTTAAAAAGAGCCTTCTTGCTTGAGGCAGCGTGTTATGACAAGTTGTATGGTATTAATGGCAATTCTGTGAAATTTAATTTGAGGCATATTTCTTAAAAGAAAAAAAAAGCTCCAAATCTATTGCATGCTAGATTTAAATTGGCTTTTGTTATTTATCTGTTTACAGTTATGTCTGAGTCTTTGTGACCCCATTTGGGGTTTTCTTGGTAAAGATACTAGAGTGGTTTGCCATTTCCTGTTCCAGCTCATTTTACAGATGAGGAAACCGAGGCAAACAGGGTTAAGTGACTTGCCCAGGCTCACACAGCTAGTAAGTGTCTGAGGTCAGATCTGAACCCTGGACTTTTTGACTGGCACTATGCCACCTAGGTGCTCCTTAAATTAGCTACTGCAGCCAAATGTCTCCTCAGATTTTATTCTCCTGTTCTAGCTCTAATGCTCATTTTTTCCCCCAAATCATTTCCCCCCATGATCAGTTTCCTCCTTGCACAAACTACTCCATCTCTGGAAGGCTGGTTTCAGAACACTTGCAGATTGCCAACTAGACATTCCATAATTCTACAACAGAGGGTAAAAAGCAGAAAACCTTCCAAGTAAACAAGTAATCTTGTTAAGCATTTTTTCTCCTTCTAGGATGAATTCAACAAGTATTCATTTCAAAAATAGGAATTTGTTCAATTGAACAATGACCAATTAGCTAAATTCAACAACCTCTTTTTGAGTGACTACTATGTGTAAAGCCCCAGGTTAGGCATTGCCAGAGAGTGACTCATTCCCTGCCCTCAGACACTCACAATCTACTAAAATCATAGTATCTTTGCTTTGGAATTAACTTGAGAGGTCACCAAGTTTAACCCCTCAATAAAATGCTAGATTTGAAAACCTATTATATGTATATATAGGTATATAGATATGCATGTAGATGTACATGTGTATTATATATACATATATATATGTACACACACCTTAATATATATATAATTCTGACAAGTTGTCATGTTTTTTGGTGACCCTACTTGACTGTATTCTAACCTCTTCTCACCAGCACCCCTCCTTTTATGTTCAAATTAGTGCTGTTTAGGAATTAAAGATGATCTGATCTTTCCCATTCATCCTAAAAGGATGGTTAATATATAATTTAGCATTAAGCCCTTTGGAGAGTCATAGGTTTCTGCAGAAGTGGTTTGTGTCAGGCTCAGAAGTCATTATATTCCACACGTTTCCACGAAGGCATGTAGAGTCTGTGAGACCTGGGCAGTTGAAGGACAGATTTGGTCTCAAGACTCCTGGACATTAACCTTTTACTCTTCTTCAAATGGGGACTGTTTGCTGGCCACAGAACTAAGTAGAAAAAAAACAACAACCTATAACCTTTATATTTTCCTATAGTTATAGATATTTTTTAGGATTATCTATAGGACCCAGGGAGGTCTGGTACAGGATTTTTCTCTTTTTAGTGCTTAATCTGATGAGATTCAATAGAAGCTTGCTGTTGCCTTTTTATGGTTAAGCCCAGCATCTTTTGTTAGATGGGACAGCATAGGCTAGGAATTTTTCTCTTGATGGTGACTAGATTGGGAGGGATAGGGAACTTTAGATGGTTAAAAGCATAAATCTTTATCTCTATTTACATCATTACTGGGAGCATGAAAAGTAGAAAGGCACTGGTAGTCCACTATAGACTGTACATAGACAGTCTATAATTGCTTCTATAACTTTAGACAATTCTCGTGTGTGAAATTATTTGACTGGAAATAGATCGTAGCTCAGAAGTCCAGGAAGTCTGGCAAAGCTTGGAGTAGTAGATAGTTCTCTGAGATCAGGAATGGTCAAGAATTCAAGTCACTAACAATTAGAACTTGGGGATGTTAGCATGTTACCAAAACAAAACCTGAGTTAATTCAATTGAATTCAATTCAGTTTAATTCAATTCCACTAAACAAAACCTAAGGACTTGACGGGTACCAAGGACTACGCTAGGTGCTGGAAGCTTTTTGATAAGATATCTAGGTAGGTATGGGTGGACCTGGCCCACAAATCTAGGCAATTGAATGACTTTAGCCACTTGAGAGAGAACCGTGGTTATAGTTAGGTTCTGACATTCCTATCAGAAACATAAGAACAGATAAGCTGATTCCTAGAATCTCAGAGATCTTCTCATATGTTATGTCAACAGTTCAAGGTCTGCATAGCTGACAAGAGATGCTGCTAATCAGGAGAGGTACTCAGAACCTGAGAGTGTAGGCATAGCAGAACAGAAACACACTTGTAGGTAGCTGGCGGCAGCCATGTCCACCAATCAGCAACTGTCAAGAGAGGTAGGCCATCGCAGCCGTGAGATTGGAAGGAAGGAAAGGAGAGTTCAGGGAACTGATACCTTGGAAGAATCCATCCCTGGGACACAACAGGTCCCTGGTTACCCATTAACCACAGCCTCCACCTGGAAACAGGCTAGATCTTTTTCATCTAGCATCAGGAAAAGATCTGACACTGGTGATTTTTTTTTCTTAGTTTTTCCTTTTCCCAGATTGTTAGAAAGGGTATTTGTAGTTTAGCGATTCTGTGATCCATAGCACAGTTATCATTGGTTATTGTTGTTCAGTTGTTTCTAACTCTTCGTGACCCCATTTGGGGTTTTCTTGGCAAAGACACTGCAGTGGTTTGCCATTTCCTGTTTCAACTTATTTTGTGGATGAGGAAACTGAGGCAAACAGGGTTAAGTGACTTGCTCAGGGTCACACAGCTAGTAAGTGTCTAAGGTCAGATTTGAACTCATGAAGATGAGTCTTCCTGACTCCCGGCCCAGTGCTCTGTCCACTGAGCCACCAAGCTGTCCTTCTCATGAAAGGGTCACATTTGACTATGTATAGTGGTATGTCAAAGTGACAGAGTTTTATTTCTCATCAGATATAGAATGCATGCCATCAGTCATTCAGGGCCTGGCTTACATTTGCTGTTATGCTGGGCTATGGGCAGCAGTGGATGGGGAACAAGAGAGCCAGGTCAATATGTGGGAATGAGTTATATATCCCCTTAAAGTTAAAGGAATATCTGAATTTAAAAAGTAGAGAGGGGCAAGATAAAAAAATGAGTCAGAAATAGGCCTTTAGTCAGGGACCCAGAAGTACACAGAGAGAGATTTAGAACAATCATATAGATTCAGAGGAAGCTCGGAACCCAGGAATCATAATGAAGCTAGACAGAGGTTAAAATGAAACAATGGGTCAATGCCAGGGAAGTGGTCACAGCAGTAGAAGGAGGGTCATGGATTTATGGTTTAGAGGTCATCAGCACCCATGCTGTCATTTTCAGATACACAGGGAGTAAAGTGACTTGCCCAGGGTCACATATACCTAAGTATGAACTGGTACAGAATGATGGGATCTTAGTTAGAGCTGGAGGGGCCCCATCATTTTACAAATGATGAAACTGGGGCCCAGGGCAATCACATGATTTGCTCAGGGTTGTATAGGTTACATAGTCTCAAACCTGGCATTTGCACCCAAGTCTTCTGATCATTATTCTATGGCAAAGTCTGATTTGAGTCCAGTTCCTGGGACTCTAGGGCAGCTAACTGGTACAGTGGATAGAGTGCCAGCCTAGAGTCAGGAAGACCTGAGTTCAAATCTGACCTCAGACACTTACTAGCTATGTGATCCTGAACAAGTCACTTAATCACATTTGCTCTGTTTCCTCATCTGTAAAATGAGCTGGAGAAGGAAAGTGCAAACCACTCCAATATCTTTGCCAAGAAAACGCCAAATGGGGTCACAAAGAGTTGGACACCACTGAAACAAACAAAAAACAACAACAAAACCTGGGACTCTAAGGTCATTATTCTTTCTATTGTACTGTTTTAACCCCCTCATGCATCTGAGATACAAAGGTCCTGAAAGTGACGCAAAGTCCATCTCAGACAAGAAGAATCATACTCTTTATTGATTAACTCAAGATTATGATACAAGCTGCTGGAATGGAGGGAGGAAGGAAGCAAGCAAGCAAGCATTTATTATGCACCTGCTACATGCTAGCACCATGCAAATACTCTTTCATTTGATCCTCACAAGGACCCTTAGGAGGGTAGGTGCTAGTGCTTTTAATCAAGGAAGAACCAAAAGGGAAGAAAGTGGTACCTTCTCATAAAAGTGTCACATTAGACTACGGGCAATGATGTGTCAAAGTGACAAGGTTTTACAACTTTAATAACGATTCATTCGTTATGCCTCCAGAACCACAACCACAGTCAGTGGAGTGTAGCCTGATGAGAGGGAACATGTGGAATTGTTCTAACTGTGTGACCTTAGGCAAGTCATTTTGATTCCGTGGACACTGTTTTCTTCGCCTGTCTGATGGGATTTAACTAGATCCTAAAAACTGTTTGGGGTTGACTTTTGATTCTATGATTCTAATAATTCAGCAACAAATAAAAGCCTAAGGAGGTACCCTCCCAAGAATGATGTTGAGATAGTAAACACAAGAGAAGGGAGAAAGAATATTAAACACTTATATTAATGATACATCACTTATTTACATAATTCCTTTCTCCATAACTGGAACAAGCCAAGTTGCTAGGTGCTGTAGAAATCTCTGTCAGTATCCAAGAGACAAGTAAGCTCAGATTAAATTAAATGAAATAAAATATTTATTTAAATATTAAAAATTTATTGCAAAAATGAAGAAACGGGGGCCTTCAGAGTCTTACTTTATGGCAAGCACTGGGGATATAAGAATTAAAAAACAAAAACAGGCCCTGCCCTTAGGAATATTGCCTTGTCTTTTGGAAGAGTTGCCACAACCACCAGGTGGTGCAGTAGAGAGAGTGCTGGGTATGGAATCAGCATGACCTGAGTTCAAATCTAGCCTCCAATCCTGGTAAGTGTCTGACTTAATTTCCTCATCTGTAAAATGGAGATAACAATAACGCCCACATCCCAAGGCTGCTGTGTGGAGAAGATGAGTTGATAACTGTACATAGTAAGTACTATATAAATGTTAACTATTATGAAGAAGGTGCTTTGTAAATCTTGAAGCAATATATATTTCTTATTATTACTAGTGTTATTGCTATAGTAAGTACTAATGCTATGATTCTGAATGAGAAGATTACTTTTTGTTTAGTATACTGTACTTGCTAAGGCAAGGAAGCAGACTATTGCATTTTTAAGGGGTTAGAATAAAAAGTTGCCTCTACCTATCCTGAGTGCAGGGGTAGTAAACTTCTTATTAACCAGAAAATACTATGTTATGGACATTCTGTAATCAGTCAAAACATTTATTAAGCACCTAATGTACATCAGGCACTGTGCTAGGTGCTAAACACAAAAAAAAAGCAAAATACAGGAGCTCGTAGTCTAATGGGAAATATTATAGTGTGGAAAGAACTCTGGACCAGAAATTGAGAGAGAAGATTCTATTCTAGGCTCTACCATTGACTAGCTGTATGATTTAGCAAAACACTTCCCTATGTGGTCCTCATTTTCCTCATTTGTACAATAAGTGGGATGGACGAGGTGGTTCCTAAAATCTTTTCCAACTTTAATATTCTATAGCTCATCAAATTATTGGTTTAATTATTTGTGAGCTTGTGAAAGGGAAATGGTTTCTTCAAATAGCCAGTGAGGAAATATTTGAATCTGCCAGCCCCACAATCCCTCACCTGGCTTTTGCGGCCATGTTCATATGACACTTTTACCTAATCCCCGCAGAGTGCTCACTAATAACAGCTATGTTTCAGGCAGTTAACTGATTAGCAGAGCAGTGTGTAAGCATTGGGGGGTGGGGAGGGAGCTCCCATAGCCTAAGCAAGAAGGTCTTGGTAGCACAACAAAACTCGGCATCCCATTGCTAAGGTGGGAAGCATGAAGTATCCTTAGCACACCTTCACTTCTCTAAGGCTTTTTCTATTTGGCCATTTTCTGACCTTCTAGAATAGTTGTGAACTCAAGTTCCTGGCTCTCCCCAAAAACAGATGCTTCAGGGCCATCCTAGCCATTGCCAGACAGTAGCCTCAGGCCCTTTGAACCTTTCTTTGCTGTTCTTTCAGTTGTGTGGAAAAGGCTAAGATGCTGAAATGTTAGGGCGATGGGAGATGAGATGAGGTGAGGATAACCTCGCTATATATCTCTGCTATCTCTCCCTTTCCCATTAGGCAAAAAGGCCCACGCACGGAATTACTGTCACCCAGAAGAAGACCTGAAGGAGCAACTTGAAGGGAATGTGCTTCCTACAAGGCCATGTCTAAGTCATGTGGGAGAAGACACACAAGATATCACCTGGCTCCAATTATACAAGCCCCATTTAGCAATCTGATTCTAGCAAGCTCTCATGTTCCTCTTTGCCATTTGCTAGATGTCCTGAGAGTTTCTTTAGGAATCTTTCCTGATCTCTCCTCTGTGGATCCTTTCTCTGGGAAATAAAGCTAATGAAATTTGAAATTCTTCGTGTTTCAAACCCCAAAGTTAGCAATGCATACTGGCCATTTCTTTATTTTTTCTTAATTGATTAGCCTTTCTTAAAAAAAAGTGACCTAGTCATTGATTGTCACTGTGGATATTTGAGAGGAAAGGTTACAAATGAAAACAAGATAAGAAGAAAGCAAGATGGGAAACAGGCCCTAGGGAATTGAAATCATAAAAAAAAAAAGACTGGAGATCCAGCTTAAAGAGCTTCATCATTATTAATTTAGGAATCTTAAAGAGGGTCAGTGACAACATGAAAAGGGCAGTAGAAAAACTGCAATGGCAAGAACAGAAATCTGCAAGAGAGAAAATATTAGTCAAATGAATAAATGCTCTCAAGTCCACTGTGGGGAGCTGGTGTTGTTTGAGCGCCCTGACATCTTTGGGGCTGGCCCTGCCATCCGTGCCTGTGGGGCATTGGTACCAGGTGGCAGATCTGGAAGGCAGCAAATATTCAGAAGTCCCTGAAGTCAGATGGGAGCAATGATGTTCTCTGCCTCTAGGCATACGGTGACTCTGTCCCTGAACAAGCCGAGTATCTGCAAAGCATTAGGGTTTCTGGACATAGGCTTGTAGGTTAGCTGTAATGGAGCTGTTGGATGAAACTGTATTCCTTCCATGAAAGGGAGGCTTAAGCTCATAGTTAGTCCACTGACTCTAATAGACATGCTTTGACATTGTACCGTCACTGTGGCTAAGAATGTCCAAGTTTTGGGAAATGTACTTTCTGTGTGTTCCATCACCTGCATTACACGCTTTGCCTGCATTCAATGTTTTGACTTCTCAAAAATTTAATGAAGTCAAAAAAGAAACTTGTTTTTTTTTGGGGGGGAGTGCCAAGTTAGGAAAATCATGGTAATTACCCTCTTTATGGCCTTGTCCCCCAATCCTCTTCAGCCCTTCCCCTAAAGGATACTTGCTCTTGATGTGCCATGGATATTAAATTAAAGGTGAGGAGTATACAGATTATAGGTCGTCATTATGATGATAAGATGGCGGATGACCACCATATTGTTTTCTTTCCTCTAAGATAGCAGCCTGGTATTCTGCATTGTCAGATCATTAGGTATGTCACTGGAAAATGCAAAATAGCCCCACTCTAGCATTATCAGCTTCTTCCAATTCCCTTAGTACAGAACCTCAGAAGTGGAGCGTGCTAATCTTATTTCATCACTTAGGCAATGGAAGGTATTTTTTTTTAATTGGGCTCAGTCAGAGGGGGCTGCTGAGCTGAACACTCCGGGCTCATTTTGGCAGAAGGCAGGTGTGTTGTGTCAATCTAGCCTACTTCAACTTAATCCAGAGACAGACAAATCTGATACACGAAAATCCAAATTTGTGAGAAAAGATAAATGAGGGGATAATTATTCCCTTTGCAGAAGAATTCACTACAGGGTTCCTTTAAATACATTTTAAAGGTACTCTGTGCATTTGTTGATTCAAATTACAGAAATTTAGTTGCTGCGGAATATTTCAGGAATCCACCTATTTAATAAAGCAAAGTACTAGAAGGATGGGTACTCAAAATCACCTATAGTCTTTGCCTAAAGTGATGTTGTAGATAGAGTACTAATTTGTAATCCAGAGACCTGAGTTCAAATGTCAGTTCTGCTACTTATAACCTGTGTGACCTTAGACAAGTCAATTAATTTGTCAGAATCTCAGTTTCTTCATCTGTAAAATATGGTCATTAGACTTGATGGTGCCTAAACACCCTTCTCATGATCCTACTGCTAGAATGGGGGTGAGGGTAGTAGAATATTTCTCCGGCTTAAGGGGACAATAAAGTTTTGTCAAGGGGGAGGGAGGTGGGTAGACCTGGGACTATCAGGCATGTTTAACCTCTGAGATCAAGGAATGCCATTAACTTATTCTTTGATGTTCAGGCTTCATTCACTCAAGAGAATCTGTTCCAGTCCCAGGGACTTCTGATGTCTGTTACTTAGAAGGGGAAATATGGAGGTCATCAGGTTTTGCTTCCAGTTACTGGGGTCATCTTGCAACTAAGACATTAGACTTAAATTCCAGGCAAAATTATGATCCCTCATCCCAATAAAGCCTCAGTTTCTTCATCTGCAAAACAGGGATCAGAAGTCTCACTTTTTTTTAGCAACCCCAACGGAATGCTGTGTGAGCTAAAAAGCTACAGTCTGTAGAATGCATGAGACCTCCTGAAAATGCATCCCATTAATAAAAAGGTTGTGTTTAGCCCCTCCTGTCAGCTTTGCTCCATTGGATTTGACTTGAACATGCTGTGAACAGACAATGTGGAGGTGCCTTTTTCTGCCTGAGAGCATGTGTCTATAAGCCAATGCTCCAGAGTTAGTGGAGATGAATAGAGGGGTCAGTGCCTGCTCTTATGTTAATTAGCGATTAATCGCTATAAGTAATAGATTAACAAGAAAGCCAATAAATTTATGAAATACATGAATCAGTTAATGAAGAGCCTAATGCACTATCTTTGGCCTAAATCATTTCTGTTCTTCCTACCAGTCAGATTCAGGCACATTGCTGCCCATTCTCAGCCATGCCAGGAATTACAGGGGCACTCATTTTAGCTGAAAACCTTAGAAAAGCTGTTAAGTGAGTTAATCTCCCACAGCTGGGTTGGGCAGAGCTGGTAAGAGAGACACAGTGCAAAAAATTGGGAGAAGGGTGCCAGAGACTGGACTCAATAAAAATGCCTCTTGTGGCTCAATAATGTGCAAATGCTGTCAGGAGGGGTAGGGGCAAGATGCACAGATATCTGCCAATGTACAAAAAAATAACCAGCAAGACAAGATTAAAATGGTGACAGTGGATGGTGGTGAAGGGACTTTTTTCTCCCTGGGCTCTCCACACATAAGGAGAATGACTCTGTCCCTTTCTCTGACTATTCAAACTCTACGTATCCTGCAAAACTCAGCTCATGCCCCACTTTCTTTGTGAAGCCTTCCGTGAGCTCCCTGTTCCAGACTCCAATGACGGCTCACTTTAGAGAAATCCTGTGTGCACATCTGCGTGTGCATCTGTGTGTGTGTGTGTGTGTGTGTGTGGCAGGGGTAGAGGGAGGGGGTGGTGTGGTGTGGGTGGATTGGAGCACATCCCAGGGAGTATATATAGGGATAGCCTAGGATGTAAGTGTCCTGTAAGAAGTGGTCAGGGCACGGGCCCATCCCTATGTATACTCCATGGAATGTGCTCCAATCCACGCTCCCAAATACACACACACATACACACAGACACACACACACCCTACCCATTGGGGGTGGCTGCTGAGAGCAACTATAAGCAGCACGACAGGCCCTTGGGTACCTGAGCCTCTGAAAGTGCTTGAGTCAATCCCCGCATGCAGCCAAAGGGGAGACGACAAAAGAAGAATGCGTATTTCGCTGCTCATGCTAGCACGTACCATGCAGATGCCACGTATACCATGTGTATCTCTTATTGGACTACCATCTTGCTGATGGCAGGAACTGTGTCTTATAGCAACAAATTATTTAGTTATTTATGCTTTCACAAGGCTTAACATACATTATCTTATTTGGTCTTTACAACAACCTACCGGTGCAGGTTGTACATCTTGTAGACTTCTTGTGTGAGAATGTGAAGGGCTATAGCAGAGAAAAGATTTGATTGGCTTTGTTGGGGAGAACCAGGAGGATGAGTGGGTAGCTACAAAAAAGACCATTTGAGGTTTAATGTCAGGAAAAAGTTCTAATAATTAGAGTTAGAACTGTCTAAAAGTAGAATGGGATTACTTTAAAAATTTTTTTTTAATTTATTTATTTTTAGTTTTCAGCATTCACTTTTATAAGATTTTGAGTTCTAAAATTTTTCCCTCCTTTCCTTCCCCCCTCCCCAGGATGGTATGCAATCTAATAATAGGATACAAGTACAATCATATTAAACATATTTCTACATTAGTCATGTTGTGAAAGAAGAATCCGAACTGAAGGGAAAAATCACGAGAAAGAAAAAACAACAAAAAAAAGAGCAAATAGTATGCTTCGATCTGCATTCAGACTCCATAGTTTTTCCTCTGGATATGAATAGTATTTTCCATCATGAGTCTTTTGGAATTGTCTTAGATTATTGCATTGCTGAGAAGAGCTAAATCTATCAGAGTTGGTCCACAGCACAATGTTGCTGTTACTGTGTACAGTGTTCTCCTGGTTCTGCTCATTTCACTCAGCATCAGTTCATGTAAGTCTTTCCAGGTTTTTCTGAAATCTGCCTGCTCACCATTTATTATGGAGCAATATTATTCCATTACATTCATATGCCACGACTTGTTCAGTCATTCCTTAGTTGATGGGTATCCTCTCAGTTTCTAATTCTTTGCCACCACAAAAAGAGCTGCTATAATACTTTTGTACAAATAGGTCCTTTTCCATTTTTTATGATTTCTTTTGGATACAGACCTAGTAGCGGTATTGATGGATCAAAGAGTATGCAGAGTGTTACAGCTGTTTGGGCATAGTAGAACAGGCTTCCCCAAGAGGTGGCAGTTTCTCTCTCCTTGAAGTCTTCAAGCAGAACCAGAAAGATCACTTTTCCGGCATGTTATGATGATGATTCATTTGGGGTATAGCTCAGACCAGATGGCCACTGAGGTCCCCTGCAATCCTCCAATTCTGTGATCTCTATTTTACAGATGAGGAAACTGAGACTCAGAGAAGTTTCCTGTTTCCTGAGACCACATAGCTAGCAAGTGGTAAGTTTGTAACTTAAACCTGAGTCTTTTGACCCCAAGGGCAGGCCATTACTTCTGTTTCCCACAGAACATGACAAAGTGCTTGGTGTATAGTGGACATTTGGTGAAAATTTGTTGGTTTATTGATACTGGTGTTCAGCCCTGCAAAAGTCCCATGGAAGAAGTAAGAGGTGGAGAAAATAAAGACTAGATTTGCCCTGCTCACCTAATGAATCAGTCAAAGAGCCAGATGTGACTCTAATTTAAAGTCTCATGCTTCATTTCTTGATCTGAAAGGTTTTCACTTCTATGCTTTTCTTGCTCATGGGCCCATTTTCTCACGTGAACAAGAGATTCTCAGTTGTCACCACATTAAAGTGCCTAATTCAAAGAAAATTCAAGTGTAAATTAAAATTGCCCTCTAATTCTTTATCCAGGTATCAGAAGTAGAACCTTGCTTTCAATTGGGTCTGCATTGTTGAAATAAGGCATTCCAAGTGGTAAAAGAGAATCTTTCTTTGGTAGTATAAAATAGAACATTCCATTATAAGGACATAAGATTAGTTCATAGCAGAAGCATAGTCTATTGAATGGACACCTGATATGTATATTCATAGATGTTTATGTTATGTGTATGTATGATATATTATATATTATATATGTGTACTGAGGATATCCCAAACATCTTAGTTCAGGTTCAAACTTTGATTGTATTTGTTTGTGTATATACATTTTCTTCTTCATTTTTCTTTTGTACTTCAATGGATTTGTGATGCATGTAGTCAATATAGATATCCCTTCAACAGTAGAGATTTCAATTTATCTGGGTCTTCTCAGACTATGTGATTCTTGTCCACATTCTTTCTCAGGTTTTACCCAGACTATACACACACTCTTCTAGAGGCCTTCCTTTGTCTTTTTTAGATTTTGTGGAACAGTAGTACATTTGGTAGGCAGCTGAGTGATCCAGAGAGTAGAGCACTGGGGTTTGGATTCAGGAAGACCCAAGTTCAAATTTGGTGTCAGATCCTTACTAGTTGTGTGACTCTGGGCAAATACCATAACGTCTGTTTGCCTTAATCTCTTGGAGAAGGAAATGACAAACTACTCCAGAATTTTTGCCAAGAAACGCCCATGGACAGTATTGGCAGGCTATGGGGCTCCAAGAGTCAGACACAGCTGAACAACAACAAAAGTACCTTTGGTTTGTTCATCTTTTATCATCTGATCTGACTCACCCCCAATCATTCAATTTCTCAGTGATATCCCTATGCCACTTCTTGAGTATAGATGATCATTGGAAATATGTTTCAATCTTCTTGAACGTTGCATGTATAAACTGTAGTTTAGCCTAACTCCCCTCAATCTTTAAAGAATCTAGGCACATAGAGATGGGGTCTTATCTTGGAGGTTGATCCCGAAGAATTATTTTCTTTTTAACTTGTTCTTACCCAGAATTTACTTTAGGAAAATCTTCAAATATATCTTAGCTATAGCTTATTTCTAGTTTTCCCCAAGTGTTGGTAATTGGAGTCCCAAGCTCCTACTTAGACACTCAAAGAGGCAAATGCATATTGGGTTTATCTTACTTCACAGAAAGAACATAGGATGTAGAGTACTCGTAGGAACATATAAACATTTAAAGAAAACAGATACTCAAATGACGCATAAGTTCTCCTCAAAAGAGAATTGAATTTAGGATTGCCAGCAGGTCAACTCCTTGACATTCCAGTGAGTTCTTCTTTTCTGCATGGTTCTACACAGTTCCTCTAAATCTTAGGAATGTTTGCGAATGTGTGTGTGTGTGTGTGTGTGTGTGTGTGTGTGTGTGTGTGTGTGTTTGGATTCCTCCTAGAAAGTAAGTGCTTTAAGGATACTAATCAAGTGATCTCCTTCCATCAGACCCACCCTATCTGAGCAAAGGCATAGAGAGGGTGAGGGCAGAAAGAGAATAGGTGACAAAGAATAATCCACGTTAGCTAAAACATGGGAAGGGACACAATATGGGATAAGGTTTGATGGATAGGTTGTAGCCAGATTATAGAAGGCATCAAATTCCAGAAGCAGACATTTATGCTTAGTTGTTGTTAGTGACAATGCATTGAAGATTTTTTAGTAAAGGTGATATAACCATAGAGGTGCATTAGTAAGATTACCTGGGCAGTCCTGTGGAAAATGGACTAGAGATGGAAGAGCTTGGATAACAATGGCTAACATTTATATAGGAATCATTCAAATTCATATGGTGTTTCAAGGTTTTGAAAGCACTTTCCTCACAAATAGATAAATAGGACAAATATTACTCTCCTTATCCAACAGAAGAAAAAAACTGAAGCCCTGAGAGGGTAACTTGCTCCGGTTATCCAGCAAGCAAGCATCTGAGGTGACTTTTAACCATTTACAAAGTGCTCTATAGAATTATCTCAACTGAGACCTCAGTGGTGTAAGTTGTTATATACAGTCACAAGGGCTAGTCTCCTTATCACACCTTTGAAGAAACCGGACCCCAAAGAGGTTAAGAAGCTAACCAAAGTTGTATGGAAAGTAAGAGTCAGAGAGGAGATTTGAAATCACTCCCATTACAAATCCAGCCATCTTTTCCCCACATCTGTTGCTTCTGGCCTGTAAACAATTAAGAGACTATTGCAATAGTTTGGGCCAGAAGAGATGAAGGTCTAACCTTGGATGGGTGTGGAAAGTAGAGATAGGATATGGAAGATATTGAGGATGTGGAAATTACAGGATCAGGGAATTGATTGGACTGTGTGAGGGAGAAGAAAGAATCAAAGATAACTCTAAGGCATATGTCTCAGTGAATAAGAAGATGGTAGTGCTATTTGCAGAAATGGTAAAAGGATTTTTTTAAACTTTTTTTTCTTAGCATTTATTTAGTGCTTTAAGGTTTACAAAGCACTTCACAAGTATTATCTCATTCTATCTTCGCAATAATCTTGAGAGGTAGGGGCTATTATTACAATCATTTTCCACATGAGGAAAAATGAGGCCAATGGAAGTTAAATGACTTGCCCAAGGTCACAGAACATAACTAGGCTGGAGTTTAACTCAATTCTTCCTGACTCCAGGTCTGCTGCTTGATCCACTATGTCACCAAGCTATCTGTTGTTGGAGGTAAGATTAGTTCAGGGTTATTTTTTTCTTTTGCATTTTGATCTTGAGGTGCTAGTGGGATAACCAAGTGAGATATTGAGAGGACAGATGGACTATTAGAATATGGAATTGGAAATCTAGGCAGAGGTTGAGGGTGGAGATATAGATTTAGTAGTATTCTGTATAGGGAGGATAGTTGAAAAAGAGTGAAACTACCAGGAGTAGAAAGTGAAGCATCTAACAGAATCCTGGTGTACCTCCATGTTTAAGGGACAAAAAGAAGATGAAGACTCAGCAAAAGAAATAAAGCAGAGCACTCAGAGAGGCAGGAGGAGAACCATAAGGGGAGCCTGTCATGGAAGTCAAAGGATCAAAAGGTACCAAGGAGGAAGGGTGGTTCCCAGTCTTATATGCCACCAAAATCAAGGAGGAGGCAAATAGAAAAAAAGATTTGGTGACAAAAGTGCTCAATAGTAACTGTTGAAAGCTATTTCAGTAGAGTGATGGGTATACCAAAATGTAATGGGCTGTGAAGTGATGGTGTGGAGATACTGATGAGCATTTCTAGGAATTTACCAGTGTATGGGCAGAGAAATATAGAACAACAGTTTGAAACTACAGCTTATACCTACAGCTTATACTAAACTTATACTACAACTTATACATGGAAGGTTCAGAAGATTGCAACATACTTCCAATGATAATGTGGGGTGTGTGTGTGTGTGTGTGTGTGTGTGTGTGTGTGTTAAAAGGAAAGTATAGACCTGAGTTTTTGTAGGATGAGGAAAGCCCCAAAAAGAGAATGAAGTTGTGTGAGAGGACGTGATGATAGATGACCCAAGGTCAGGGAAGACACAGGAACAGATGGGATGAGGGGTGACAAGTGAGACACACCTGCATTTTGGGTGGGTTGTGGTTTTTCAGTAGTGTCTGACTCTTCGTGACCTCACTTGGGGTTTTCTTGGCAAAGATACTGGAGTGGTTTGTCATTTCTAAACTGACACTTAAGAATTAGACATTTTATTACCATCATTGTTACTGACTTTCCAAGTCATTTTTCCTCTCTTCACCCCAGTTTCTCTATTGCTTAATTGGAAATAATAATAAAATTTGCCATCATCCAGCACATACTAGATAATAATAGCTGACATTTATATAGTGCTTTAAGGTTTGCAAAGTGCTTTACCTCCATTATCTCATTTGAGCTGAGGCTATAAATAATAATGATAGCTCACACTTCTATAGCACTTTGTAGAATGCTTTCTTCACAACAATTCTTAGAGGTAGGTGATATTAGTATTATCATTCCCATTTTACAGATGATCATATTGGAGGAGGTCACAGACAGGTTAAGTGATTTACCTATAGCAAAACAGCAGGGGAAGTGTCAGAGATGGGATAAGAACTTCTTATCTAGGATTCTTTTCAGAATACCTCACAGCCCACACATCCTAAATGTCAAGTGTCTCCCTAAGCAGTTGAACTACTGTCTGAATATAATTCAAAGCATTTTAAAAACATAAGACCTCTTATTAGCAGGAACTAAGTCACTTTCAGATCATAGTTCACACACATGTGTACATTTGCATACATACATGTATAGGCAACTATATGTATATATATACATGCATGTGTATAAACATATATTGTGTATATGCATGTATACACATCTATATGTATATATATTGTTGTTAGTTAGTCTTTTCAGTCATGTCCAGCTCTTTTTGACCCCATCTGGGCTTTTCTTGGTAAAGAGACTGGAATGGTTTGCATTTCCCTCTCCAGCATGTATATGTATATGAGTGTATATACACACATACAACAGTAGAAGACAGCAACATTTATTAAATATCTACTGAGTAAAGCCTTGGCCTAAGTAAGCTCTAGGAAAGAGAATTATTAAGAGAGTTCTTACCCTCAAAGAATTTAGTTGTGTTCATATAGTTCCTGGGTTTGTCTTGGCAGGTAGACTCCCAAGTATTTTATATTGTCTACAGTTATTTTAAACGGAATTTCTCTTTCTACCTCTTGCTGCTTGAGTTTGGTGGTAATATATAGAAATGCTGATGATTTATGAGGGCTTGTTTGTATCCTACAACTTTGCTAAAGTTGTTCATTATTTCAACTACTTTTTTTAGTTGATTCTCCAGGGTTCTCTAAGTATACTATCATTTCCTCTGCAAAGATAGCTTTGTTTCCTCATCATCTATTCTAATTCCTTCCATTTCTTTTTCCTCTCTTATCCTCAAGGAATTGAGAATCATAGCTTTAGAGTTAGAAAGGCCTTCCTTATTTTATGGATGTGGAAACTGGGCCGAAGGAGATTAAGTGACTTCATCTAATGGTGCATAGGCAATAAGGGACAGGTGGAGAAATGAAACCCAGGTCTTCTGACTCAGGAGCCAGTGTTCTTTCCCTTGTACTTCTTAAGATCTAATATACCATAAAGACACAAAGTCAGATAATGCTAATGCACAATATTCCATAGATATAATAGAAAGTTCTAAGAGAACAAAGTGCTCTAAGGGGCCAAAATGAAGTTCAGGGGCCTCCTGGAGAGTGACATTTGAGTTAGGCTTTAAAAGCTAGGTAGAAAGGTAAAGAAGGGGAAGGAGGGAATTCCAGGTACAAAATTTAAAAAAAAGAAACTCAGGCTCACAAAGATAAAATAACTTCTTCATGGCCATATACCTTGTCAGTTTCGCAGGCAGGATTCAAATTCATGCTTAAGTTTGATTCTAGGTCTCTCCTGCCTCCAAATCCAGTTCTTTTTCCAGGATATCTGTCCCTTCTATAAAGAACAGACAGATAGAAGGCCCAGAGCCAGGAAGAGCCAGGTTGAGCCCAGAGCCACAACCAATCAATCAATAAACATTTATTAAAAGTCTATTATACGTCAGATACTGTCCAAGGTGTTGAGAGGACAAAGACAAAACATAAATTAATCCCTAATTTCAAGGAGCTTACATTCTAACTAGGAGTGACAGCATGAATGTTTATACAGAAATACATATATGGATATACATATGCATATATATCCATGTACATGCATACACAAACATATACATGCACACACATAGATGACACTATTACATATACTATTATGCTGTTTTATATGTATATATATGTCAAATTAAACACAAGGTAGTTTAATACAAGGAAGAAAATAAGGAATTATTAAGCTCCTACTATGTAGCAGGCATTATGCTAAGCTCTTTACATACATTGTCTAATTTGGTCTTCACAACAATGCTGGAAGGTAGGTGCTATTATGATTCCTATACAGATAAGGAAATTGAGGGACATAGAGGTTAAGTGACTTGCCCAAGGTCACACAGCTAGTTAAGTGTCTGAGGACATATTTGAATTCAGGTCTCCCTGACTACAGGCCCAGTGCTCTATCTGTTGTGCCACCTGGTTACAAGGATGGGGAGGAAGAGAACCAAGAGTTGGGGATGGATTCAGGAAGGGCTTCAGGTGAAATTGGGTCTGGATTGTGTCTTGAAGGAAGTGGGGGATTCTATGAGGTGGATGTGAAGGAGGGCATTTCAAGAATGAGAAAGCCCATGCCAAGGCCCAGAGGTAAGAGATGGAGTTCTGTCTTCGAGAAATTGAGAGAACATTGAATCCTAGATTGAATCAGAACGTTGCTGGAAGGGGAAGACTGTGTAATGAGGCAGGACATATTGGCTGGGGCCAGGTTGTGAAAGGTTCTAAAAGTCATACACAGGAGTTGATATTTTTATTACAGAGGCAATAAATAGGGAACTGATGAATGCGGACTTAAGCTGGTTAACCATAGAGTCAGAATTTGGAAGGGAAGAAAGTAAAACCAGAGAAGGGATAAAGAGCCTGAAAAACTGTGTAGAGGTGGAGGGATTAGAGGTTGTGACCAAGAGAATAGGTTTGGGAGGGACGAGGCATAGGGACAGATGGAATGATAGGAGGTTATAGTCAGGTACAGCAATGGCAGAGTTTTTGATCAAGGATACAAAGCACTTGTGGGTAGTTGTGAGATCCAGGGTATGACCACCCATGTGTTGCTGAGGTAGAGTAGGAGGAGACTGAGGACCTGCAAACATGAAAGATACAGTCCCCTAATATTAAGGCAATTGTTGGAGAGGAAAAGAAGGGGCTGAACTCACTTAGAAAGGAGGGGAAATGACCTGGGGGCTGGTAAACAGCAGCCACCATAATCTGTATTGGGCAAACAACTTAAATAGTTAAATTCAAAGGAAAAGAGGTTGCTGAATGATAGCAACAAAGGGAGTCTGGAAGACTCCACAATGAGTGTCTGGGGTTGTCGGGGGACCAAGAAAGGTTCAAAGTCATTCAGGTTAGCCAGGAGTGTGCTGAAACTAGCTGAAACCAGCTCTCTGCTAAAATTTCATGTTTGCATTTACACCTCTAAAATCAGCAATTGCTATATATCATGGCTTGATTTATTGTTTTGTTGATTGCCCTAGACTTAAGAACACATGGAGAAAATGTTATTAGAGCAAATTAAATTTAAAAATGTGTTGGGTACATTTTTCCCACCAGAAAACTGGTTGTTAAACATTTACCAGCACACTCCAGAGTTCAGTTGAAATGTAGACTGTGTGGTTAGGTGGTGCAGTGGATAGAGTGCAACACCTAGGGTCAAGAAGACTCATCTTCCTGAGTCAAATCTAGCCTCAGACACTTACTAGCTGTGTGACCCTGGGCAAGTAGCTTAACACTATTGCCTCAGTTTCCTCACCTATAAAATGAGCTGGAGAAGGGAATGGCAAACCACTCCAGTGTCTTTGCCAAAAAAACAAACCTTAAATGGGGTCATGAAGACACAACTGAAAAATGACTGAACAACAACAAGAAAAATGTGTGGAAAGGAATGATATGAGATGAGGCTTGAAATGTAGAGCACAGTAAGATTGTGGAAGATCTTAGGTGCCAGGTAAAGGAATCTGAACTTTATCAGTAGACAATAAGGATCTAATGAAGATTTTATAGCAGAGAAGTGACATAGGTATTTATTGTTGTTGTTCAGTCATATCCTACTTTTCCTAAGGAAACAGAGGCAAAAAGGGTTAAATGATTTGCCCAGGGCCACACGGCTAAGTGTCTGAGGCCAAATTTGAACTCAAGATGATGCGTCTTCCTGACTCTAAGACCAGCACTCTATCCACTGCATCACCTACCTGTCAGGTATACTGAAAAAAACTATTCTGAAAGCAATATGAAAGACAGGCTGGACTAGAGATGTACTGGAAACAAGAAGAAGTATAAAGAAATGTTTGAGATCATCTAGGTGGATGGTAATAAGGCTCTATACCAGAGTTGTATCTGTGGGAATAGAAAGGAGAGGATGAGCTGAGAGACATTTTGGAGATGTAATGGACAAGACCTTGTAACTGATTGTAACTTCAGGGCTAGCTTTGATCCTTCATTCTCCCTCACCTCTTATATCTGAATTTAGAAGAAAAATAATGGTGCCACAGGCCAAAATAGTGAATTCAGAAGGAATGTGTTTAGGGGGAACAATATAATAAGCTTACTTTTGGACATGTAGAGGTTGGGGTGCCTGCGGGAAACCCAGGTAGAGATGCTCTATGGGTACTTGAGGCAGATCCATCATTCTTAAGAAAAGTCAAGTCTGAAAAGGCAGATTTTGAAGTCATTTGCATAAAGAGAGTGACTAAGATTGTTTAAGAAGTGAATGTAGAAATAAAAGAGGACTCAAGACTGATCCAGGTGGGGAATACCCATAGTAAGGAGTTGGGAAGACAATGAGGTGTCAAAGGATCGGGTAGAATTGGGAAGGGAACTAGGCAATGTGTTATCTATGGAACTGATCAATCAACCCACGAGCATTCATTAGGCAGCCATTATGTGTGAAGAACTGTTCTAGGCCCTGGGATTACAAAGGCAAAATGTTATAGTTCCTACCTTCAAGGAACTTAGATTCTTTTGAGGGAGACATATACATAAGTGTATACAATATGTATGAAAATAAATGCAAAGTAGTTTTGGGTACTAGCAGCTGGAGGTATTGGGAACGTTCTCATGTAGACGGTGACACCTGAACAGAGAGTTTTAAAGAAAACAAGAGATTCTTAGAGGTGAGGAGGGAGAGCCCAGATATCACCCTCTGCAAAGCATCAAAATTATAGTATTACATTCTCTTTAGGAAAAAAAAAACATCAGTTGTTAATACAGTTAAATATTGTATTAAGTTCCTGAAATGTCCTACCCTTTCTCTCCACAGGAATGGCTTCCATCAACTTCATCGGCTCCAGGGTCAAATGCCATATTTAACTGTGAAAGCTTATAGGGGCCATTAAAGTCCTTGCGTTAGTGAAATACCAAAGAGAATGGAAGAATCTGACTGCAAAGGAAATAGGTCTGAAGGCATAATGGGATGCACTCTTATGTGTGATCCTTTCATATTGGAAAGAACTCCATGTCTTCAAAAGATGTGTAAACCAGAAGTGAATTCTCCTACTCCTGAATATCTGCATTCACCTGTATACTCAACCAGATCTAAGATCCTTTGAGATGTTGAACTATTTAATCTCTGGTCTGCTTTTTGGAGATAGTTTAGGCTGATTAATTCAAATTGGAATCACTACAGAAGCAATGAGTAGCCCCAGACAGCCTAGAAATTATCCTATGATGTCTCTTGATTACTACGATGGGTCTGCTAAGGTATTGATAGCAATAAAAAAAAACTGTTTCCTCCCTGTTCCTTCATAAAATAAAATATAGCTAGCTAGAACAAAATGCTGTCTGCTTTGAAGATGGAAGTGATCAATCATCTAAGAAAAGAGGGGAGCCAATCTGAGAAAAGAAAATTCTGCTAGATCAAGCTTGGGAATGCTCTAGCAAGGATCCTATCTGCTGAAGGGGATACGCAAGGTCATACGGCCCCTGTAAGTCAAACACTGTAGGGATGCTTGAGGCTCCAGAGGCAGAAGGAGGAGAATGAATCCAGCCCCACTGTGGGAGGCAGCTCCTTGGCTTTGCTGCCAATGCCCAGTGACAGGAACTGCTAGGGCCCTTTGCAGTGTGGTGAATGTCACAGGTTCACATGAGTTCTGTCGGATGAGGACTGGGAACAAACAGCCAGCCTCTGACATCCTAAAATTGTCTGACCCCTGGAAAACCCCTTCCCTTCCCTCCCAGTGAGAAAAACCACCAGGAACCAGGAGAAAGCCTCGTGACCTCGACACTCATATAAAGTCACTCCTGCAGCTATATTGGATGTGAGCCAGCCAAGAATGGAACAGACTCCTCTCAAAGGCTCTCTGCCCTGGGTAGTGAGGAGTGGAAAGAGAGAGAAGTTGGTGGTCTGGGAGCAGTGTGGTCTGATGATCAAAGGAGATAATGTTTGTAAAGTTCTTAGCACAGTGCCCAGTAGCTGTTGGGCACTTAATAAATGCTTATTTCCTTCCCTTTCCCCATCCTCCCTTCATGTTGGCGTGGCCCGTGAGGACTGAGCTAGGAGAAATAGGTGGAAAATGCAAAAAGGTTCATTTAGGTGTGATGTCAGAAAAAAGAAAAACAAAACAACTTCTTAACAATTCAAGCTCTCCAGAGGTGGACAGTGGGCTGCCTTGGGAGGGAGTGGGAGTAGTCCTCCTCCCCTGGAGGTTCTCAAGCAAAACCTAGCAGACCACTAGTCTGGTATTTTGTAGAGAAAGTCTTTATTCAGGCTTTTAATAGAAAGCCTCTCAGGTGCCTTCTGACTTTGAATTTCTGTGAATGTAGATCTGTAGTGAAGTAGAAAAGAATACAGCTCTCCCTGCTCCAAGGCTTTATCCAGTCCAGTCGGTGTCCTTCTCAACTGCCAATGATCTTCCAGAAGCGCTGGTCTAACCACCTCACCTCTCTACTCGGTAAATTCCAGTGGCTCCCTATTGCCTCCAGGATTGGTTTTTAAAGCCCTTCACAACCTGGCACCTTCCCACCTTTCCATTCTTTTTCTGCTTTACTCCCTTCCATGTATGCTATAATTGAGTAATGCTGATCTTACTGTTCATCACAGGACGTGTTTCTCCTTTAGGCTCTGCCTTTTCACTGGTTGTCCCTCGGGCTTGTGATGTTCCTTCAAGGCTACTCAAATCAGAACTCTACAAGAAACCTTTCCTGGCCCTCCTTCATTCCCTCCTACTCCTTCCCAGTGGCTGCCTTCCCTTTGAAATTACCTCCCAGTCTCTCTCTCTGTCTCTCTGTCTGTCTCTCTGTCTCTGTCTCTGTCTCTCTCTCTCTATACACACACACACATATATATGTGTGTATGTGTGTGTACACATGTATGTGCGATATATAAGATTACACATATAAATACAACTACACATGAGTGTGCGCACATATGTGCATGCACACACACATACATATATAATCTCAGAGGGAAGGCAGGGACTAGGAGAGGATAGGGGGTTGATTGAGGAGGGCCAGGAAAGGCCTCTTCCAGAGGTGTTGGATTTGAGTAGTCTTGAAGGAGGGAGAAAATTTCAGGCCTGAGGGCCAGCCAGTGAAAAGGCAGAATCCAAAGACAGAATATCTTCAGTATGAGGAATAGTAGAGCCAGCATCAATGCATCTTAGCATATGTACATATAGGAACATGTACATACAAGATATCTATCTAGTACTCTCTTTCTCTCTCTATGTAGTTTTTGTATATACATAGTTGTTTGTGTGGCATCTCCCCCATTAGAATGTGAGCTTCTTGAGGGAAGGGACTGTTTTTGCCCTCTTCTGTATCCCCAGTGCTTAGCACACTTCCTGGCACATAGTACTTGCTCATTAATGATGCTCCTTGACTGACTGTTGTTGAATGAATAGGCCAGGCAGGCCCTTCCACTGAGGAAGGGGAAATGAAGATGAAGAATGAAAGATAGGGGCTAAGAGTTCAACCATATATAGGTTAGGGATAGATTGTGAACAAGGGTGCCTTCTGGAATCTTTGCATGGGGACTGGGAATTTCTAATAATGCCACTGAACAAGATACTACTACTATTACTACTACTACGAGGACTACAATGACAACTACTACTACTACTATTGCTACTACTACCACCTCTATACTACTATTTCCATTACTACTACTACTACTATTACCATTACTATTATTAATACTACTATTACCATTATTACTACCACTGTTACTACTGCTATTACCATTACTACTACTACAACTATTACTATTACTACTACCTAGCTAGCTATAATTATAGCACCATAAGATTTTCAAAGCACTTTACATATATTATTTCATTTGATTCTCATAATAACCATGTAAGGCAAGTTCTAGTATTATCTCCAATTTACAGATAAGGAAACTGAGTCTGAGAGAAGTTACGTGACTTGTCCAGGGTACCCTAGCTAGTAAGTCCATGTTGCCCATGTTTCAGTCAGAGAATCACCTGAGTACTTAAAATGTGCTACTAGTATGGAAATGACAGGATGGTACAGTAATTTCTGTCCCCTTAACTATTGGTGTTAATTGTCATGTGACCAATGTCTGGATGACAAGGAATCTATCAAATGGGCAAACCTCAATATATCCCAGGGTATAACTCCCTAAGGAGTTAGCTGAAGACTCAGTGATTCAATTTAATTCGATACAATATAACAAAGACTTGTTAGGCGTCTGTGAAGAACAGCTAGAAGAGAAAGGGAGGAAAGTCAAAGACTCGGTGGTGAAAACTGCTCCAGTCTCATACGGTTCCTCTCCACCTATGGTTTCCATTGTGCAATTCGGGAGGCAAAGGTCTGGTCACACGGACCCCCTGGGATCTTGCCTTTGTTTACTGGCCGGAATGAGACCTCTAAATTGGACTTCACACTGCTGTAAGCAAACAACGAGGAAGGAGACACATCCTGTTATATTTCCTGCGTCTTTTAAGTGTTTCTGATTACTCTCCAAGAGAGCATTTCCTTGGTTGTGTTTCCTCTCTCTTTTCTTGCCTTTCCTTGTTCTCTCATCTCAAAAAAATATGTAGACACTCTGCATGGTGATAATTAGGATGTAATGTTCTCTTGTAGTGGAAGAGTTTACTGTATGTGTAAAACAGATGTTTGCTACAGGAGGGATCAAACAGCCATATAATAAAGCGCTTGTAGGAGCAACATTGGGGCAGGAGAAGGGGAGGGGAAGAAGGAAGGGGGGGGGAAGGAGGAAACAAGCATTTATTAAGCACCTATTGTATGTCAGGCACTGTGCTAAGCTCTTTACAAATATTATCTAATCTGTTCCTCACAACAACTCTGGCAAGTAGGTGTTATTGTTTTCTCCATTTCACAATTGAGGAAAATGAGACAGACAGAGGTTAAATCACTTTCCTAGGGTGGCACTAAGGCAAGCTAGTGGTGCAGCAGATAGACTGCTGGGCCTGGAGTCAGGAACACCTGAGTACAAATCTGGCCTCAGACACTAACTGTGTGACTTTGGGTAAGTAACTTTACCTCTTTTGCCTTAGTTTCCTCATCTGTAAAATGAGCTGGAAAAGGAAATGGCAAACCATTACAGTATCTTCACTAAGAAAACCCTAAACAGGGTCATAGAGTCAGACACAATTGAAATGACTGAATGACAACAAAGAGTCACACAGCTAATAAATGTCTGAGGTTGAATTTGAACTCAGGTCTTTCTGACTCCAGCACCAGCCCTTAATCCACTGACCAGCCTAGCTGCTTTTGTGGGAAGTGCAGAAGACAAGAATGCCTATTCACTAGACTCTTACACATTGCTATATAAGTCTGTATAAGTGGTTATTCCCACCATTCCTCTATAAATATACCCATTGACTATTGCTATGAGCTGGAGCAGCTGGGTGGCACTGTGAGTAGAGTGCCAGTCAAAAAGTCGTGAGTTCAAATCTGGCCTTAGACACTTACTAGCTATGTGACCCTGGGCAAGCATCTTGACCCCCGTTTACCTCAGTTTCCTCAACTATAAAATGAGCTGGAGAAGGAAATGGCAAACCATTCCAGTATCTTTGCCAAGAAAATCTCAAATGGGGTTACGAAGAGTCAGACATGACTGAAAATGACTGAACAAAGACATTGCTACAAGACTGAGGGATGGCAGATTAACTTCATGGGATCCAAAGGTATCTGTGGAGCACTAAGAGATCTAGAAGGTGGTCCCTAGTTTGTTGCAGTGGAACATATACAGACCTGGATGAGAATTGCACTATTGTAGGGAGATTGATGCATTAATTAATTAATTGATGAGTGTTATGAAATACCTACTATGTTCCAGGCACTATGCTAGATGAATGAGTTCCAAATACACAAAATGAAGTAATTCCTACTTTCAAGGATCTTACAGTTAATTGGTACTATATAATTTGTATATTATATATGTATATATCATATATAGTATATATGTATATATCATATATAGTATACATGCATATGTATGTATGTAGAGAATAAATACAAATAAATAAGTGGTTTAATATAAGGTAATAGGAGGAGACTGTTAGCAGTTGGAGGAATCAGGAAGGGCTTCATGTAGAAAGTGGTGTTTAAGCTGTGCCTTAAAGGAAGAGAGGGAATTTATGAAGCAGGGACGTGGAAGGATCATATTCTGGGCATGGAGGACCTGTGCAAAGAAAATAGAATTGAAGTTGCTGGGTGTAAGGAGGCCTCTTTGGTTGGATCATTCAATGTGAGAAGGTAAGTAATGTCAGTGAGGCTGGAAAGACAGGGTGGGGTTGGGTTGAGAGACATGAGACTGATACTATCTTGCTGAAATGCTTTCTCTCCAGGGTCTTACGGATACAGCAGCTTCCTTGGCCTTATGACAAGGCAACTGTGCAGAACCTTATGGTCCCTGATGTGAGAAATAGAAAGGGAAAGGGCATTGCTGCCATATTCAATTCTTACTGTGGATACTGAAGCCTTTTCTTAAGAGCACGAGTCTGGTCCTCATGGTAATGATACAGGGTGACATGCCCAGGGTGGTCATATGCCAGACTTCACTGGGGGTTCACTCAACATCCTCTGGATCTTTTTGTGTTCCTTGGGTAACTGTGGAGCCACGAAGTTCCCTTGTTATCCTCCATCTTGTAGCAACAGTCAATAATTACATTTATCTCCACAACTTAGTGATACTGGCCTCTTTGTTGTACCTCACACATAGCATTACATCTCCCAGATCTGAGTACCTTCACTGGCTGTTGATCATGCCTGGAATTCTCCTTCCTCATCCCTGTCTCCTAGCTTCCCTGGCTTCTTTCAATTATTAGTTAATGTGCTACCTTTTGCAAGAAGTCTCTCCCAATCCTTCTTAATTTTAATGCCTACTGTCTGAGACTAACCCCCCCCCCCCCATTTACGCTTTATCTATCTTGTTGTATATAGTTGCTTCTAATTTGTCTTCTCCATTAGACTGTTTTGTGCCTTTCTTTGTATCTCCATCAGTTAGCACAATGTCTGGCACATGGCTGGTGCTCAATAAAATGTAGTTGGCTGACTGATTTATCTAACACTTTATGGTTACAAAGGACTTCCCATATACCATCTCATTCAGTCCCCACAGCAGAAGGTAGGTGGTATACATATTGATCTCCCAATTGTACAGTTTATAAACCTGAGCTTAGAGATGCTCAGAGACTTTGCCTAAGGTCATCTGGTTAGTAAGTGAAAGAGGAGGTGATCAGGCCCAGGGCATCTGATTATGAGTCTGGTGCTGCTTTTATCAGGGCATAATTGCCTAAAGCACTAGAAATGTGACTATTTGGGGAATGGGGTGGGGAGAGGGGCAGAGGAGGAGTGTTGTCTGTAAGAAAAGGTATACAAATTTGTAGCCTCTGATTAAGAAACAGTGGGATGAATTATACATTTCAATGTTTTGAACATCAACAAAATCCTTCAATGAAAAAACAAAAAATATTCTATTCCCATGCAATTTTCTCTGACATAAAAAAATAACTTTGAAAAGTGCAGGTCCCATTTTGATGTGTTTGAACTAGTTACTCTTCCTGGATTGTCCTTAGATAAAAGTCTCTGTTTAATCTATTGACAGGTAAGAGTCTTTCAAAGGACTAATTCCATTTGGAACAGTTGTTTTCATTGTTGATTTTCTATAATACAGATGTTTTTAGTCTAATGTATTCTACAGTATGTCCTCTGTCAGCTCAGGAAAGAAGACAAACAGCTGCTCTGTCTTAAACCCAGGGCCTTTCTATAAACTAGCTGACATAAGCTAAATTGAGCGTCACCCCATATAAAGATTTTAATAAACAAAACTAGCTGGTCAGCACATTGCTCTAGCATATTTAAACATCTCCTATGGTTTACTTCTATGTTTCATAGCCCTTGAGTTTTTATACAAAACAAGTCTAAATTAACTAGATATGAGTCTGAGCAGAAAAACAAAAACACTTCAGCCCTCTCCCAACAGTAGGAAGTATCAGACAGAGGCAACATCGAGCAGTGAAGAGAATTCTGGAACTGGCCACAGGAAGATGTGGTTTCAAACTCCACCTCAGACACACTAGCTGTGAAACCCTGGGCAAGCGATTTAATCTCCTAGCCTTGGTTTTCTCATCTGGAAAATGTGGATAATGCTAGACCCTACCCCACAGGGTTGTTGTGAGGATCAATGAGATATGTATAAAACGCTGTGCTAACAAAGCACTATACGAATGTGAACTATTATTAATCACTGCATTCATAGACTTTAGAGCTGGAAGGGCCTTGGAGATCATCTAGTCCAACTGCCTCATCTTATGGAAAAGGAAACTGAGAATGAGAAAAATGATATGACTTACCCAGGGTAATGAAATAACTCATCTGGGACTTAAGCCCACATGTTCCAACTCAAAAGCCATTGTTTTTTTCTAATATATTGTGCCCAGCTAAAATTTGAGATCCCTAGTCAGAAAGTTGGCAGAACAAATCTATTGGAAATGACAGATAAAAATGACTTTGTTCAAACTTTCAACTTGATTAACTTATACAACCAGGTCCCAATGACCATGAATAAGAAATCCCTTGAAATGGTCCCATTATTCAAATTTGCAATTTATATTTCCATTGGGCTGGAACCAATGACCATATTTTATATAATTATGACTTCAATTAGTGCAAATTCAAATGAACGCAACCACTTGATGGGATTTATTATTCGCCTTAATTGGGACCGAGCTACAAATACTGTGTGGAGAAAATGGGCTCAGACCATTCATGGGTCAACATGAATCTAGACATGAATCTTATTCATTTATAGCTTAATTATATACCTACTCCCTCAGGCTTCTTGTCTTCTCTTTCCAATCTCCAAAGGTTTCCAAAGGTCAACTATTAGTCAAGTTTGTAGCTCACGCACCATATCTTTTCCTCTACACAATCTTCACCTTTACTTTCTAACACATACACATGCACATGCATGCACACATGTATTTATCAACTCTGCCATAATAAACACCAAAAGGAAGAAAAAATGTCTTTGGAAAGAGGTTGGTTAATCTAGTAAGGAGGATTTTAAACTGGGTTGGATTTGGGACAGATGATCCTTGAAGGGTAGAACCTTGAAGAATTAAAATTATAAGGTAAAGAAAGGAAGTTATGATCTGGTGGTAAGAAAGGCAAGAGGAAATCCACCTAAGGCCACCTCCCTCTTCTCTATGGGGATGCACAGAGCTTAGAAAATAGACAGGTGTTGGGAGACCAGATTTATGTGCACTCCCACACCTATGACTTGAATGGAATAATTGAGAAAAGGTGGGAATAAGAATTACAGGATCCCAGAGCCATAGTGGGTTGGTTAAGGGAAACAAAGGAGCAGAACCGCAAGGAGGTTGTCTTGAGCCCATCTCAGGGCCATTTAAATAACATCCTCTGTAACTATACACTCACACACACACACACATGTACACACATATATACACACATACAAATAAACACACATATGTACACATACATACACACACAGAATCTTCTCAGTTTAATTATAGGCTCCCAAACACTGGGGACTGTGTCTTTCACTCTTCTGTATACCCTGTAATACCTAGTAGAGTGTTATGTATTTAAGCTGCTCTCAGTAAGTGCTTTTTGAATGAATGGATCAGTAGTTTCTTCAAAACAAGGGCTCAAGAAATTAAGGATTCATTGAATTTGCCTTCCAGTTCCAAGTCCTATAATTATTTCTTCTCTGTTAAAGGACTTTTATGTTGATGATGTCATATATGATTACTGTGAACTGTGCTTTTTCACCCACAAGCTTCCATTTACTTGTTGACCTCCATTTATTTCTCGGTTTATAATGTGCACTATGTTTCAAAGTTATGAGACAGCATTTCCTAAAAAAAAAAAACAAAAAACCAATAACAAAAACAACAAAAAAAACTCTAATGCAAACTTGGCTTACTATCCTTGTTCTGAACAAGTAATGTTCTAACTGCCCATAAGGTGTGGCACAGTGGATAGAGTGCCCGGTCTGGAGTCAGGAAGACCTGAGTTCAAATCTGGCCCTAGACACGTACTAGCTGTGTGACCCTGGGCAAGTCATTTAACCTTGTCTGCCTCAGTTTCCTCATCTGTTAAATGAACTGGAGAGAGAAATGGCAAACCACTCCAGTATCTTTGCCAAGAAAACCCCCAAAGCAGTCACAAAGAGTCAGACACGACTGAACAACAACAAAGGAAGGCTACTGGAGGAGTTCTTCACCCTCCAGCCCTTTAATCAGAGAGGAAGAATATAGAATAAGGCATTTGGGGCTAAAAGAATGTGACTCCTGGTCAGTTCCTTTTTCATTGTTTGGTGTGGACAATTTTTATCCCTATGACTGCTCAATGTGTTCATCTGTGACTTAGATGCCGTTTTCCTCCCTCTGTGTTTTGGCTTGCTTGGTCTCTCCCCCCCTTTAGTTCTTTCATCATGCCAGGCATCAATGTCAACCATTGGCTGAATGGGATGCCATTCATTTAAAACTAAAGCAAATCCCTGTATGTTCTACCTGTTTTCCAGATGGCAAAACTGGGGCCAGTGCAGGGAAGGCTTTAAAAAGCCCCATGTTCTGATTTACCCAGGATAGGGAATTCCTGGTGTAGAAACTCCTAGTCATGAATGATTTTTCTCTAACTTACCTTCTTTAGCTAACTGCCTGGGAAGCTGAGAGTTTAAAAAAATTTGTCCATGACCATGATGTATGTATGGGAGGAAGGACATGAGCCCAGGTCCACCTGACTCCAATGGTGGCCATTTATCTACTATATGAGGATGACTTTTCTAGTAATTTTAACTGTCCAAAAATGGAATATGACCTTATGAGGTGGTGACATTCTCATCATTGGAAGTATTCCAACAAAGCCTTGGTAACTCATCTTCAAGGGAGGTCAGGTAGGGTACCGCTGTGTAGGGCAGGTGGGTGGACTCTAATGTCCTTGCCCTTTAATTCTTTCTCCTTAGATCCCCAGTGCCTAGCCCTGCCTGGAACATAATAGGTGCTGAATCAATACTTGTTGATTGGTTGATTGATTGACTCTCTTCCGACATAATCCCCCAAGGCAGACAAAGCATGTAGCAAGTTCAGATTCAGTTATTCTTTAGGACCCACAAACATTCCTCCTCTTCCCCTTTCTCCCCCCTCCCCCTGCCCAGTGCCTCCACCACCATGTGAGGTTTTGTTTGTGTTTGTTTTTCTTGTAGATTAAGAACATAAAATCCAGGGGGCTTTTCATTCAAAAGCACTTTGTATAGTCCAAAAGGTAACTTCAAAAGTCACAGAGGCTGCAGGGGGTGCTTGTTGCAATCCACGTACAAGAGGCCTGGACACTTTTATAATGGTTCAGAACTATGAGATAAAGGGAATCTTCGTTCAGATGTTGCTAGCACTTATTTTAGACTCAGTTTCCCTCTGATCTACTTTTGGAAATAGCTTTTTGGTTTGAATAAAACAACTTAAGAAAAGAAAAATGAGCTGTATGTCACAAATAGATAGGTACATGTTAAAATATAAATTAAATTGGTGGTTTCCAAAAGGAGGTTCATGAGAATTCACCTAATGAGTACTCATGGATTGATGAGTGTGCTGCTATCTAAAGAGGGGCATCAGTGGAAAGAACACTAAATGGGCAACAGAAGATATGGGTCATAGCCTCAGCTCAAGCACTGATTTACTGTCTGACTGGTCACTTCCTCTCTCTGAGCTTCAGTTTCTTCATCTGCAAAATGGATGAGTCAGATGAAATGACATCTCAGGCCCTTTCTAGCCTTAACATCCTTAGTTCACACATAGACAAAGAGACATAGCAAACCAAAAGGGGGTATTCATCTGTGGTATTGTGATAAAACAGACCTTGAAAGGAAGCGTGGAGAGAGCTAGTTGGTTTTGGTAGTGCTGAGACTGAAGCAACTGTTATGTATCTGTTGCTGCAGTCCGATTATCAGGAGTGTGTGCTGGTTGGTTATGCATGATATGTAAAAGTAAAAGGATGGAATATGCAGCCTTGTTCTGGAGTGGGACCATGTGGGAAAGAGGATGCAGAGGACAGTTACCAGCAAACTTAAAGACCTAAGGGATCTCACTTTTTGCCTGGTCTTTTCCCCTCTTCACAGAAATAGGGTGACATGAAAGTGAGGGTGGGAAGGGTACAAGCCCAACTCTGAGTCATGATGATAGTGGTGGAGTCAAAACCAAGCAGAGGAGCTGGTGGTAGATGAAGGGATGCTAGGATTTTGAGCTCTCTGTAAAGGAAGGCACTGTCCATCACAGGGGTGCTGCTGCTGTTGCTGCTGGTGGTGGTGGTAAGGCTGTGCTGATAATACTGTTGTTGTTGTTCATTTGTTTCAATCGTGTCTGACTCTTCATGACCCCATTTGAGATTTTATTGGGCAAAGATATTGGAATGGTTTGCCATTTCTTTTTCCAGCTCATTTTACAGATGAGGTAACTGAGGTAAACAGGGTTAAGTGACTTGCCCAGGGTCATAGCTTAATAACTATCTGAAGCTGTATTTGGACTCATGAACATGAGTCTCCCTGATTCCAACTCCAGTGCTCTATCCACTGAGCCACCTAGCTGCCTACAATAATACTTTATATCTCTGTAATTTTTGTTATAAAAATATATGATTTTCTAGTTGGAAAGGTGTGGATGGTACTGAGGGGCAGGAGGAACTAGCCAAATAACTTCTGACCTTGAGATGAGAAAGTGATTGGATCTCTAGGTGAAGAAAAGGGCAAAGTGTTCAGGCTTTATTGGTCCTTGTGGTCCAGGAACCAAGGGTAAGCCAACCCAGGAGCTCAGAATCAGGATAAAAGAGGGAGGTGAGAGACAAGTATCCACAGACACTCAGATTCAGAGAACAGGCCTGCCCCAGGTGATAGTCTGCCTAGAGCAGGTGGAAGAGACTAAATATTAGCAGGTGAGAGGAAGAGTAACTTCCTATGGGGTCAGGGCATGCAGACTACGAGGAACGGGTGAGGAAGGTGCTGGACCTCCTGAAATCTGGGGATACAGGTAGCTTTGTGGCTCATATAGGGAAGTTATTTCTCCCTAAGAGTTCAGGCAGGAGGTTGATGGGGACGTGATCCAAGATAACCAGGTAGGGAGGCTTTGGAAGGGAAGCTTCTGCTTAAGTCTAGACTCCCATAGGCTGTAGTGTGGGTTGGGGAAGCAGGTTCCAGAAAGCTTTGGCCCTTTAATTTTGTGATCATGGAACTAGAATTGAGTAAAATCAAGACCCAGGATCAAGGAAAGATGCTTGGGGCACTCAGTTGGAGACTATCTTACAGTTGAACATCAAATATATCAATCAAAACACTTTGTGCTAGTTTTTCAACCAGTTCTGGGTCCGTCTAACTAGGATAATAGTAGTAATATTAATAGCATTAATGTGATGCTTTAAGGTTTGCAAAATAATTTCTAAATGTTATTTCATTTTGTTCTCACAGAAACCTTAGGATATAGGTGCTAATATTATCCCCATTTCACAGATGAGGAAACTGGAGAACACTCAGGTAGAATAATAATGTGTACAACATCACACAACTAGTAAGTATCTGAGACTGAATTTGAATTCAGGTCCGTCTGCCTCCAGGTCCTAGATTTTATTCACTATGCTACCTAGCTGCTTCCTCAAGCACTCTAGATTTCTTAATCTTGGCCAAGAGAACATTATACTGAATAGGTGCTGAAATCTGGGTATTCTATGTCTTAGGGACTTTTCTGTTTTAGGGACCTGTTTAGTAATTTGGTAAAAAAAAAAATGAAGTTAGTCTGTAATGATGTGTTCTTGATGGCCCTATCTTGACTACTACAGGGTAGTCAAAATTCTCAGTGCAGTTTTAAGCTATTATCATTAAGCTATTACAGTTTAAAACTGCATTAAGACTTTTGGGACACCCTATACTACTTATTCTAAGGGCTCAAAGTATGTTTAACAATATGTTCTTAGATTTTGCCAGAAGTCCACCAGGCTCACTGTCTTGAACTTTAAAGAATTCTCTTTATTCATTTTTTTAAAATTAAATTTGAACATCTTTTACCTGTTTTATGTCCTGTGATGCCCCTTTTTAAGAGTCTGGCTTTGGGGTACTGTCAGTCTCCCTGGATGATTTCCCAGTCAGCTTCACTTCAGAGGAAATCCAAAGGATAAGGAGGAATCCAAGAACTGAACACAAGCTGAGGTCATAACCTGGAGTCCAAGGAACTTATCAGAACCAAATCATGAGGAAGAGGCTCAGACTTTGATGTAACCAAGAGTCAATACTAGGCAACAAGCCAAAGCAGGAAATTTAACCTTGCTGACCTTTTCTTTTTTTTCTAACATCTCAGAGTAATGTCAGGAATATAGTTTTGGGTTTTGGGGGGTTCAATTTTATTTTATTTTTAATTTCAAATTCTCTCCCTCCACCCACACCTCTCCCAACCAATGAGAAGGCAAGAAATACAAAACCCCTTACAAATTTGAAGTCTTGCAAATGAAAAAGTCTTGCATTAGCCAAAGGAATTTAGATTTTACAAAGAAGACTTGGGTCCAAGTCATGACTCTAATCCTGGCTAACTGTGAGATCTTGGGCAAACCATGAGCTACTTTTTTTTTCTTATGTAAAATGAGGATAATCCTAATAATAGTTAAGAGTTATATAGTACTTACTATGTTCCAAGTACTGTGCTAAATGCTTTAAAATAATTATATTATTTGATGCTCACAACAACTCTTCGAGGTGGGTGCTCTTGGAGCCCATTATAGGCAAAACAAGATCAAGGAAGATTGTAATTAGGGTAGGAGTCACTTGTTACTTAGTCATTTCAGTTGTGTCCGTCTCTGTGTGACTCCATTTAGGGTTTTCTTGGCAGATACTGGAGTGGTTTGCCATTTCCTTCTCCAGCTTATTTTATAGATGAGGAAACTGAGGCAAATAGGGATGAGTGACTCCAGCTCATTTTATAGATGAGGAAACAGAGGCAAATAGGAAAGAGTCCACCCAGCTAGTGTCTGAGGCCAGATTTGAACTCAGGAACACAAGTCTTCCTGACTTCAGGACTGGTACTCTATTCACTGCACCACCTAGCTGCTCATATTAATATTATAATACAGACTATAGTAGAGAAAATGAGATATTATTATGAGACAATAAGTATATGAGATATTATATGAGATATGAGATATATATTATAATAATATCTCATTTTCTCTATTATCTTCTACTTTGATGTTTCATTGTAATGCAGAGGTGACCTTGGGTCCTCCAAGACTATGTCAACTAAGCACAAATTCTGGTAGGCCAGTTCTACCAACTTGGAAAGTTTTCAAGTACAGATTGGGGATGGGCTGTATGTCTGCCATTTGGGAATTAGCCTGGCTAAGCATAGAGGAGTTCTTCACCAGAAGGTTGACCACCAGGTGATTAATGTTTTTGGCAATCAAACCTAATGAAATGGATAATAGGATTGCCATCAGCATTAATGGAAGAAGTACTTATAAAGATGAAATCATAGACCTTGCAGAATATCTAAGTATAGCTCCTCAAATGAATAGGCCTACACATTTGTTCCTTTGAGAAGGAAGCAAAGTGAAGCAAATGAAATAAGATTGCTATTATAAGGCCAAAAGATTGGTCCCAGGTCTCCTAAGGAGCCATTTTCTGAATCGATGTTCAATAAACAATTATTGAGCACCTATGACATACCAGACACTGCTCCTCATGGATTGGATTTTGTGACCTACATCTTTGGCCAGCAACTTAGTCCAAGATGATTCCCCATTTTTACTGGCCTAAAGACCCCAGCTGTGCTTCATGTTTTCATTGGACAGCTAGTGGGTCCTTTCCAAAATGCCTAACAACTCTACTACAGGTATTACTTTTTTTTTTCAAAATAATTGCAGGGCATTGAAAAGAAGAGTTTGGAATAGAATGATTATCCATGTCTTATTCATTTAGTTATGACTATGAGACAGAAATAAGAAAAGACCCTTTACTATTATTTGCTGCACATATTTCAAAACCCACACAGTGCAGACATCTCTATAGTAAACAAACTTGGGTTTTAGAAATTATTTCTGAATCTTATTATGCTAGTGATTTCTCATATTGCCTTGTGACTTGCCTATTTATCCTTGACAACCAACATATGCAAACATAGACATTGCCTTGCAGTTTGCTGGATTGAAGGTGGAGGGCTGTGCTTAGCCATCAAAGCAGCTTGCACCTTTCTGAGGGAACTTTTTGTAATTTTTCTGAGAATGTATTGTTATTTCCCCATATCAAACCAGCATCTGCACCCCCCTGGGTCAATAACATTGAATAATAAAATGGAATGTTGGCTTTGGAAAGAACCTTGGAGATCATCTAATCCAATCCCCTTCAGTTTGCCAATGGAGAAATTGAAATGACTTGCCCATAGTGTTTTAGCTCAGTGACCAGAGCCTTCTGGTTTCCAGTTCAGGACTCTTTCTGTGGCTTTTCCTCTCTCACTGAGTTTAGGGATGTCTTTTGGGGTCTTGGTTTTTGATTTGTAAGAAGCAGCTTCCCTTCTTTCCCTCTTTAATAAGTAAGGCCAGCATCTAGAGTACTAAGTGTACACAATTTCAGTGAAAGCTTAGATATGGCCCTGCATAACTAAAGTCTTAAGATGCTTTTTAAAAATCCAGTGAATAAGCAAACCTGCCTTTGGCAGGCTTCCAAGTTGTAGATTTGTGTGCAAATATGTAGAGACCTCTTTGGGGAATCATCCCTTCTATCTTCATGTAGGCTGCCTTCTAAGCTCTGTGGAGCTCACTGCCTCCAATGGAGGGAAACTGTGCCTTAAATGCCATGTTCTTAGCAAATGTCTATTTTTATTTCAGCGTTCAGACAGACACATCCATGGCCTGGAGAAACCTCACTCCAGTGGAAAATGTTTCCCTCTCCTTAAACTATCCCCCTAATCCCCCCACCTGCAGCCATCAAGCCTCATCATTCTGGTTAGGCAGACTCAGTGAGGTGTAAATGAAAAGAATATGGTCCTCTTTGGGATACTGGGATTCTCAGGAAGGTAAAACAGCAGAGTTCTTGAGTGATGGAGCTTAAAAAACATCCCTCCCCTCAAGTTTCTGAGGAAATTCTGAGCCCCTCTAGAAATTCATATGACAATGGACTGAGAGAGATAGGAGATGTCAGATTGGGTAAAAATATGGTTAAAATATTCCTTCCTCAGAAGTGATTTTGGACTTGGGAGTGATTATAACCCATAGACACAGACTGCAATTAAATACACAGGGTGTTGTGTTTGAAAATATGCTTATAATGTACCTGGCAGATGCAAGATAATTCCAGCCCAAGGGTGATGGTGATACCTGATTGGGGAGGGGGTGTGTGTGTCAGGATCTAAGGCCATCCAATGAGTCTTGTGTCACCAGGCAACAGAGTTGTGAGGGAACAAAGGAGCTCTTAGAGGTTCAATGAGAAAGGGGGGGATGGGAGAACTGTGATATTCATTTTGATGAGAAGCATTAAAAGCAAAGACAAGAATAAGAAAAAGGAAGAGACTGAGCTAAGAGGAACTCAGGATAGGGTTGATTAATAAAAGAGATAGGGAAGCAGAGCACCAAGACAAGTGCCCAGAACCAAACTAAAGGCTAGTCAGAGGATGAATTTGGGCTGATCCAGCTTCATTGGTGGGTCAGGTGGTCTTGAGCAAAACAATTCTGACATAGTTTTGGGGTGGGCAGTGGAATGATGGTCTGGACAGAAAAGGACTTTGCTTCTCCCAACTAACAAATATCAAGCACTTAGGATAATGAGGGAGGAAAAAGAATCCAGACTAGGTTGAGGGATAAAAGCAGCATAAACTAGTAAGAGAGGACCGTGGAAATAAAGCACATCCTAAAAGATTGTTAAATACTTTCAACTTGGACCAAACTAGTGGAGTAATATGAGATTATAAATTTAGAACTTAACTCAGATTTTGCCCAGAAATCCCTTGGACTGTAGTAAAAATTAGGTGTATACTTCAGTGAGTTACACAATTTGAGAGCTGGACCTCAGTGACTAATTTCAACTTCCCCTCCATACAGACTGCTTGCTGTTCCTCACTCATGGCCCTCCACCTTCAAACTCCATGCCTATTCACTGACTGTCCTTCATGCTTAGAACTCTCACCCACCTCCCACCTTTTAGATTTCTTTCAAGACTCACTCAACTCTCACCTACTTCAAGAGAATTTTTCCTGCTCTCTTCTCTTATGAGATTACTTATCATCCACTCTGTATGTATCTAGTATATATCTAGTTATTTCCATGTTGTTTCCCCCAATAGAATGTGAGGTCCTGGAGGACATGGATTGTTCTTGCCTTTCTTTGTATCCCCAGCACTTACGCAACCTGGCACATAGTAAGCGCTTGATAAATACTTATTGACTGCCTGAATGGCCAAAAGGAATTCCTATAATAGTATATTAAACAAGCGGACATCTAGACTCTGCTTGAAGATCTCCAAAAAAAGGGTAACCATTTCACAAGAGAGCCAGTGGCACAACTGGTGGAGTACAGGACTTAGAATCAGGAAGATATGAGTTAGAATCCTGCCTGCCACACTCCCTAGCTGAGAGAACTTGGCAAATCATTTAACCACTCTGTGCCCCAGTTTTCTCATCTGGAAAATGGGGAAAATAAGTAGCACCTACTTCCTGGGATTGTGTTGAGGTTCAAATGAGTTAATATTATAAACCATTTTGCAAACCTTAAAGAGCTAAATAAATGTAGCAGTAGTTGTTGCTATCATCATCATCATCATCATCATCATCACCAACAACTCATATCCACTTTTGAATAACTCAAATTGTTAGAAAGTTTTTCCTGATGTTGAGACCAAAAGACCTCTTTGCCTCTTGTACCCATCTCTGCTGTTCCGCCCTCTGGACCCGAACAGGACAGACCGTAAGCTAGACTTACTAGATCTCCCTCTTCTTCAGTTCTATGACCTACGGGCACTTCCAGGAACTTCTGAAGACCATACTTAACAGGACTTCAGAAGCCATCTAGTACATCTTATACTTGTCCAGTGATCCCACTAAAATCTCCCACTAGTAGTCAGCCAGTGTCTCTCTGAAGACCCTCAAACGGGAAACTCAGCTGCTTCCTGAGTCAGCACATTTCATTCAAAAGTGCCCTTCCTCAGTTCCCCTCAGATGCAGTGTTAGCACATACTTCTAAGAAGTACCTCCCCCTCCCCTTTTAGCTTATTCGACTAACTTTGACACAGGTTGCTAGAGTAGGCATGGAAGATTAACTTTCTTTTTGTCATGTAAGACCAGTGAGAAGTATTTTAACAATCACCTTCAGTCCTAATGCAGGGCAGTGTGAGCCTTGATCTGGGTTCCAGACCCACCCTGTTTGGTTACTAACCAACTGATTAGTATGACTTTAGATAAGTAAACCAAACTCTCTGTGTCTCAGTTTCCTAATCTATGAAATAAGAAGGAAGGAGTAGATCTTGATTTGGAGACTATGAATTTTTTTAAAAAGCGAATAACTGTTTCAATATGGCTGTTTTCCTTTGTAATGCTATGTATTTTATTATATGCATTTAAAAACTACACTCTGAGGCCCATAGGGTTCACCAGGCTGCCGAAAGGACCCAGAACATCAAAAAGGTTAAGAACTCCTGAAGCAAACTATGTCTAAGGTCCCTTCTCATTCTGACCTTTGATGATTGCTTGCTGGTTGTTCTGATACTGGTTCACTTAATGGTGGATCTTCTTTCTGATCCAGTCAAATCTCTCCCTTTGAAATGTTTGCTGAGAAAACTCATTTGAAAATCCAGAAGGTCAAATAATACCCTAAAGAACTACAAGATCTACATAGGTCTATTCAACGGCCTAGAGGATGATGGGATCCTTAGGGATTTCCACTGATATAGTTCTCCTCCCCACCCCAGCCTCCATCTCCTACCAGTCATACATTAGTGTGATAATCATGAATATGTTCCTATTTGACCCATCTTGCCCTTAGGATTCTAAGGTACTTGAAGGCAGTGACTATATCTCTCTCCTTCATTCTTTCTAATTCCCCACAGAACCTAGTACAGTATTTTGCCCACAGCAGGCGTTCAATAAATGTTGTTGACTTGCTGAATATTGATTTTCATCATCTGTTCTGTGTGCTGACCAGAAAGCTGAAGATAAAGGGTTGACTTGAATCTATTTAGGGTTCATTGTACTCTCCTATCAGATTTCCACCCCAACCCCCTCCCCTCTTGCTTTCAACTATGACACCTTCTGACCTTTCTATTTATGTCTTGTTTCCTCAATTCATGGAAGCTGATGGGAGGGACAAATTGCTTTCAAGGCTCCTTTCTGGTCTATGCTCCCCTCCATTTCAATTCTAAGCACAGCCTAGAAAACATGACCCAGTGGGCCTTTTTTAAAAAAAATTATTACGTTACCATCCTTCACAGGAGAGGAGAAAGAGTGCAAGACTGACCGGTGGGATGTTGCTTGAGAGGTTCAAGGTGACAGGCAGGAGGCCAGGCTCAGGTATGTGAGAAAACCTCCAAACACCTGCAGTAAAGTAGTTAGGGCACTTCTGCAGGAAAACTGGCTCAAAGCCAGGCCTGTCTTGCCTTGACTGTAGCCAGTGTAACAAAAGCTTAACAATCACATTAACAAGCCATTTAGCAGACATCGTAACTGCCTGGACATTCAGGTTTTCATCATATTTTGCCTCCTATGACAGGCCCTAAATGAGCCTTAAGATTTAATATGATTGGTTTTGGCTGGTCTGAGTTTCCTGTCTTCCTGGCATACCTCTCTGTCATCATGGAGGCTTAAGCAGGGACACCTGTTAGTGAGGGCATTGTTGAACTAACGCATTTAAAGCATTCTACCTCTGGCTATGTTTATAGGGGAAAAAAAAGAGTATACCTTTTTTGTCCTACACGCTTTTATTATGAACCTGAAATGATCACACCAAGCATTAAAATTAAAGCAAAAACGCTTTTAGCAGCCTAAGTTATCTGGCACAAAATAAATTTAGAGAAATCCCCTTTCTACATTGTAAGAATGGTACTGGTTTCTTTAAAAAAGCAGTTGACTTTGTAGAACAAAATGTAGCCTTGAAGTCCCCCTTTTCTTCTTTCATCTTCCCCTCCCTTTCCCCTTTTCTCTTCCCCTTCCCATTTTCATCCTTTCCCTCCTTTTCTTCTTCCTCCTCCCCTTTTTCCTTCTCTTCTCTTCCCCCTTCCTCCTCTCCCTCCCCTTTTTCCCTTTCCCCTTCCCCTTTTCTCTTCTCCTTCCTCTTTTCCCTCTTCCCCTCCTTTCCCTCTTTCCCATTCCCCTTCTTCCTTCCCTTCCTTTCCCTTTTCTTCCTTCTCTCCCTTCCTCCTTTTTCTTCCTCCCTTTCCCCTTCCCCACCTCCCCTTTCCCTTCTCTATTATGCTATGCATGAGGTATCAGTAAATATCATGCCTAATACAGAATGAAGAGATCCCTGTAAAGATAGGGTTGTTTTTGTTTGTTTGTTTATTTATTTTTTTTTGTATTGAGTTTGTGTATGTTTTTACCTGCTTCCAACATTATTCAAAACTGTTCTTATTGCCTGTTGCGTGGATATATGGACAAATCTCTCCCTAAGCTAAAGCCAAACTGCCTTATACCTAGGACAAGTGGAGGGATTTCAGGGACACTTAGAAAGATCTCCATTGGAGGACAGCAGGGAGAAGAGGGAAAAATGGTTCTCCCACATGATGGCTGGTAGCTCTTTATTCCATAATTAGAGATAAAATTAAAAGTGAAAACACCTCAGAAGTTACACATTGTGCTAAATCAATATTGGTTAATGGGTTTACACCCAGCTGGAGCACTTAGCTTAAAATCAAAGTGATCTTTGAAAGCCCTTAACTTTTCAGAGCCTCAGTTTCCTCATCCATGAATGTTGAATAATAATTGGTGCACTATTTGCTTTACAAGGTTGTTAGAAGGAAAAAGCTTACCCCCCCCACCACCATACACATACTATATAAAAAAAATAGGTGTGACATATCATTTTAAAGTTTGCACACTACTTTAAATATGTTTTCCCATTTGATCCTCACAAAACCCTGGAAGGCTATTATTATCCTGCTTTGCCATCTGAGGAAACTGAGTCTATGAAAGTTCAAATGACTTGCTCAGCACCATACAGCTGATTAAGTTCCTGAGGTAGGATTCTAATTCGTGTTCCCATACCAAATCTAGTGCTCTATCTACTTCAAATCTAGCTGCATCATTATTACTGATTGACTGCATACTAAGGCTTATAGATGGTCAACATTAGATCCTTTGCTGGGAGTGGTATTTTAATGAGAAGTGAGGACAAAATTAAGCAGGCACTATGGGGGTTAGTTGGGGCTTCACGGGAAAACACTCAATGAGAAGGAAAGAGCCTGGCTCACAAAGGGAACAGAGGAGACCTCAAAGGCAAACTTCACTTGAGACTATTTAGTATAAGGACATCCGCCTGAGGTCCAAAGACCTTTGCCTCCACCCCCTCACCCACCCCTCAACCTTGCTCCCTCCAAGCGCTTCCTATCTTATGACCTTGAGCTAATTATTCGACCCCTTCTTTGAACCTCAGTTTCCGAATCTGTAAAATAAGGACCGTACTGCTTATATTCTTTACCTCATAAAGTTGTTGTAGAGAAAGTACTTTTGTAAATCTTAAGTCATTGTATAAATGTGAGTTATTATTATTACCATAGATGACTTCATAATTTTGCCTAGGGCCAGGTCTCCAGGATAGAGTTGATGTCAAGGGAGTATCATTTGTTGGAAGCTAGCCTGATTTTCTTCAGGCCTGGGGTCTGCAGGCCCATATTGATTTATGAAGTTAGAGTTAAGCTCCCTTCCCCCCTGCAAGAATCAGACATGATTGCCAAAGAAAACCTTGGGGTCTCAAAGTCTTTCCTGCAAAGCTAAAAGAGCATTTTCAAGACGACTGAGCCCAGTACTGTTCACGTGGGGGAAGTCCCAAAGCCACAGCAGCAAAAACACAGGCAGGTCTGGGACCAATTTTCTCAAAAGAAAAACACTGAAATATAGGGAGGGGAGAGTGTATGTGTTTAGGGGGTGGTGGTCGGGGTTACACCCTAGTGCCTCAGTTTTGAGTAGAACTAGGTCACTCAAAGGGCCAGTTTGTCTTAAAAAAATCAAAATTGATTTTGAAATGAGATGAAGGTCAAAGACAATCTGGAGCCTTGAAGTTGGAGGGGGAAGGGAGGCCAGAGAGTAAATTTGAATTTTAAGTAACTGAAATGGGAATGCAAGGGGAAGGGATCCTGATTTTTCATTCTTGGGGGGTTTGCAAATGAAGCCTTCCCTTTTTAAAGAAGAAAGTGTGAGCCTGTGCATTAGGCTTCAACCTTGACCGAGGGGAGATTTTTTTCAACTCTAAAAGGGGTAGGGGGTACTGTTGACTTTACCCACTGGGGTGCTAGGCCCTCTGTCGCTAGCTTAGGCATCAGTACTTGAAGCTCAGCTCTACCAGGGGCTGCCTGTGAAAATAAATCTTGGGGGCCGCTCTCAAGTGTAGGAGCTGGCTCTGACCACAGGAATCATGCTCCCCGGGATGCTGGGACTGCTCACAATGCAATCCATTTATGAACTAGTTGGCTTTACATTAATTAATTCCCCAGCCATTCACCGACAGTAACAATCCCTTCAATTAAAGTCCCGGGCTCTGGAAAGCCCTGGTGTTTATTGGAAGCGACATCTGCATTGGAAAGTGTGACTGTGTTAATATGATAAAGCACAAAGGGGCCCAGACCCTCTCCCCTTCCCACCCCTCCCTTCTCTTTGAGTGTTGGAAGAAGAAAGAAGAGTCAGCAGATATTAGGAGCGTTTAATTTGTGATTTTTCCCTGGTGGTGGTGGCCTGTCAGCTGAAGTTTCCTCATCTGACCCCTCAAGGAACCATCCATTCTGGTATAGTCCGAACAGTCACTTGCCTATGGGACCTCAAAGTGTCTGGGTACAGGAGAAGGTTGAATGGGGGTGTTATTCCCAATGTAGATGCCCCAAAGATGGATTACAAAGTTTGGGGTCCATCTGGGGAAGCTGTGGCTTGGGGACATCTAGTGGCAAGGTCACTATATATGGAAGTAGTTTTGGGGGGTACAAGTCTGTCAGAGCATTTATTAAAACTGCAGGTACTGTGCGAAATACTGGGTATACAAAGAAAGACAAAAACAGGACCCTGACCATGAGGACATTCTAATTGGGAAGATAATATATAAATTACTGGGTGCATATAAGACATAGACAGAGTACATGGACTTGGGGCTCCTTTGGGCCAGCCCAGGTGCTGTGAGAAAGGGGAAGGGAGAGGCAGAGTGATTGTGGGAAGAGAAGGAGCTTTGGATTTGGATTTGGAATACAGTGTGGAGCTTTATTCAAATTCTGGTTCTTCCTCTTAACTACTTTGCCTGGGTGACCTGGGGCAAGCCCCTTAACCTTTTTGGACCTTGGTTTCTTCATCTGTAAAAAAACAAACCAAAATAATAACAGCATTTCTAGAATACTTTAAAGTTTGCAAAGCACTTGATGTACCTTATCAGCTTCAAGCCTCACAATAACCTTAAGATGTAAAATATAGACATGCTGAGTATTATTATCCCCATTTTCCAAAAGAGGAAACTGAGGTTCAAGGAAGTTAAGTGGTTTTTCCAATAGTCACATAACTAGCAATATTCAAAAGCAGAATCTGAATTCAGGTCTTCCTGACCCCTGCCCTTAGCACTCTAGTTTCTCTATTATATTGCCTTTTAATGAAGGGGATAGATTAGGTGACCTATAAGGTCCCTTCCATCTTTAAATCTATATAGAACCCACGATCTAGATCTGTATTTATATCTCTAACTTATGACTTAGTATTGTTCCATTTTTAAACAATTATTTAATATTTAATTGATGGATTAGTTACTTTGCCCTCCCCAAGATATCCAAGTTCTAAAGTTATGACCTTTTTTTCAAAGCCTCTTATATCCTCCTTACAACTTGGACCCAAGATTCTTGGGTTTAGAGATTGAACGGACCTTAAAGGTCATCAAATCTGAGAGTTCTTAGCCTTTTATGTCTCATGGAATCCTTGGCAATGACAACAAAGTTGTCAAATACATAGAAAAAAATTCATAGGAATACAAAGGAGACGGATTATGCTGAAATTGTTGTTGTTCAGTGGTTTTCAGTCACGTCCAACTTTTCTGACTCCATTTGGAGTTTTCTTGGCCAAGATACTGAAGTGATTTGCCATTTCCTTCTCCAGTTCATTTTATTGGACTCAGGTATTCCTGATTCCAGGCCTAGCAAGCACTCTATCCACTGCCCCATATAACTACTCATACTGAAATACGGTGATAAAAACAAAACAAACAAACAAACAAACAAAAAGAGTAAGTTCAAGGGCTCTAAATCAAGAACTTCTGATTCTAGTCTAGCTGTCTCATTTTATAGATTTATAAACTGAAGCAAGAGAAGTGGTGTTCTGTTCAATATCAGACAAGTAGTAAGTGACTGAGATGGAGTCAGAATTCAAACCCAGTTTCTCGACTCCAGATTTGACTCTGTTTGACTGTGCCAGGAAAGGTATGCCAGGTAAACTGTTAAGGATCTTGATTCTATTTCATGACTTTGTAGAATTCTGGATTGCTACATGCCTTCAAGAGTTCATTGTAAGTTTTGCTACTAGTTTGTAAGATAGTGGGTCACCAGCAAATTCTCATTATTTAATTGTACTTTTATAAATCTAGCACCTTAAAAACACTATGGCTGGCCTAGAAGAATCCTTTTTTTATCCCTAGAATCCAAAGAAATCTTTTACCCAAGATTCTAAAGAGTATGACAAGTGGAACGAAGCTGAATGAGCCTGCAGGGGCTGTATCAGAGAGCATGTGTCCAGAGCTCCCCTGGAAACTCCCTGGAACTCAAGCATAATGTGACTCATTGCTTGGGCCCTTGAGGATGATGAACTTCCTGGTGACTCCCAGTCATGTGTTGGCCCAATGTTGAAAAAACTTGAATGAGGCTTGAATCAGCTTTCAATTGATTGTACCAGTTGTGATAATTTACTGGGTCATGTTCTAATCAATTTGTAATACACATGATAATTCTTTGATGGCACCTTAGAAGGATGGTCCCTTGATCATTCTCCCCTCCATGTCTCAGTAGAAAATGGGCAGGGTGCTATTTCTGATAATAGAGGAAACTTGTGGCAGCCAACCCACTTTTGCTCCAGTTTTCCAGGTGACAAGATGGAATTTTGCTGAAAGATAGAGAAGGAAACTCCTCCTCTCCCCTGACATAATGGCACTGGATCCTCCCTACATGGCGTGTGCACTCAACATGCCGAGCTTGTATTAGGGCCTCTGGCTTTCTTTGTCTCTGGGTTTCTTTCCTTTAACATTGACCTTGTGAACAATGAAAGCTATTAGGCCTAGGAAGCAGCAACATCTACCAGAGTGATTGTCATTATAGCAGCAGCAAAAAGGAATAGGCTGGTGCCAAGGGAAGAGTTAGTATCAGAAGGAGAGGGCTTCCTGGAGAGAAGATAACAATTGACCTTTCGCCTCCTTTATGCTGAGTAGAGGCGAAATGTAAAATTAGCAGTATTGAAAAAAAAAAACTGTTTCAATGAGGTTTGAGTATTAGTTTTCCAACTGGTTGTATTAGTAGTGATAATTTACTGGTTACATTCTAATCATTTTGAAATATAGACTGTTATTCTCTTATACTTAACATTTCCTTTCTGAGTTGCAATGAATTTGTTCCATACTTTATTTGTATGGTGAGTGCCTTTTTTTACTTTTCCCCCTAACCCCATCCCTTTGGGGAAAGCACTAGACTGGAAGTAACATTACTATAATTAGCAACTTTCTTCAGGGTCTGAGGTGGGAGTGATGAGCTAATAAATATGAGACTTGGGAACCCCTCTTCACCCATTGAGAAATCAGGCTTTCCCCAGAGCCGATCCGTAGAAAACAGCAATGCTTACAAAGGACAGGGATTGGCATGGGTAACATGCTAGATAAGCATTATGTGATGGGTCAGCTAGGTGGTATAGTGGATAGAGCTGGGCATAGGGTCAGGAAGACCTAAGTTCAAATCCAGACTCAGACACTTCTTAGCTACGTGACAAGTCATTTCCTCAACTTCTTCCTTCTTCACTTTCCTCAACTATAAAATGAGGGTCATAATGGCACCTACCTCTTAGGATTGTTGTGAGGATCTTTGTACAGTGCTTAGCACAGTGCCCTGCACATAGTAAATGCTACATAAATGCTATCGATTATTACTATTAGAGTGAGAAGCAGAGAGTGAAATAGCTGCCTCAAGAGTGAGCTATGTATGCAAGCTGGACAGTCTGGTAGAATTAGGATGGGGTTGGAAGTCAGAAGACTTAGGTTTAAGTGAAATGCTCTTAGGTCAGTCATTTAATATCTTTGGGCCTCAGTCTCTTCATCTGTAATGTGCAACTTTTTGTTAGATGTGAGTCTGTATTAATACACTTAGGGAAGGAGACTAAACTTCACACGCTCTGTCACAGGCTAAACAGCCAGTCTTAAAACCTCTGACTTCTTTCAGAGTCCAAATCAGGTCCACTGGGATCTCCTGTCTTTATCCAAAGACTCACCATCAGTCATGGTCTCTCTTTGTGACTCTCTCTCCCGGGTCAGAACTAGGAGCAGGGAAAGGAAGATTTAGCTTTCACATAAAAGAAAGTTTCTTGGCAGTTCGAGTTGATGGAGAGTAAGAATATATTTCTTTGTCTGAGGTAGTGGGTTCCCCTTCCCTGGAAGGAGGAATGGATAACCCCTCCCAGTGACCACTTGTCAGAGATGTTTTAGAGGTCATTCCTGTTCAGATACAAGTTGGAATGGATGTTCTCTGAGGTCTTTTCTAACTGAGATTCTGGTAATGGAATACTATTGTGCTGTAAGAAATGACGAATGGCAGCAATGCAAGGATCTAAGACAACTCCAAAAGACTCACGATGGAAAAAGTTATCCACATCCAGAGAAAGAACTATGGAGTCTGAAGGGAGATTGAAGCATACTATTTGCTCTCCTTTTCTTTTGTTGTTTTGACTCTTTTTTCTCATGGTTCCTCCCATTGGTTCTAATTCTTTACATCATGACTAATGTGAAAATATGCTTAATATGAACATACAAGTAGAGCCTATATCAGATTGCACGCTGTCTTAGGGAGGGGGGAGGGAAAGGAGGGGGAGAAAATTTGAAACTCAAAATCTCATGGAAGTGAATGTTGAAAACTAAAAATTAATAAATAAATTGCTTAATAATAATAAAAAATGATGAGCAGGCAAATTTTAGAAAAACTTGGAAAGACTACATGAACTGATGTTGAGTGAAGTAAGCAGAACCAGAAAGACATGGTACACAATAACAGTAATATTGTGTGATGACCGACTTCGATAGACTTATCTCTTCTCAGCAACACAATGATACAAGACAATTCCAAAAGACTCATGATGGAAAATTCTATCCACACCCAGAGAAAGAATAGTGGAGTCTGAATGCAGATCAAAGCATGCTATTTTAACTTTTTTTTGTTTTTTGTTTCTCACGGTTTTTTCCTTTTGTTTTGATTCTTCTTTCACAGCATGATTAATGTGGAAATATGGTTAACATGATTGTACATGTGTAACCTATATCAGATTGCTTGCTATTTTAGAGAGGGGGGAGTTGAGGGAAGAAGGGAGAAAAGTTTGGAATTCAAAATCTTATAAAAATGAATGTTGAAAACTATCTTAACATGTAATTGGGAAAAATAAATTACTATTAAATGGAAGGGAAATAAAAAAGAGAGATTGTGCGATTCTGGTTTTTAGAATTTGGTGCTCCAGTTCATCTGACCATCTAATTCTGCCTGATTCCTTTTCTTTTTCTTCCTTTTGCTCCTGTTCCAAGCCTGGCCTGTATTTTCCTTTCCTTCCCTTGCACTTCTGCTGGGCCCCTCCAGCAGAACTTGTCCCGAGAGAGAAAGAGTGGGTTTAATAGCTTCCCCTTAAATGGCCCCAAATCCCTTCCAATGATTAAGATTGGAGCGGTGGAGAGAAGGAACTTCCACACATCAACAGAGCCTGCTGGTACAGAAGGTGAGAGAGAGAGGGAAGGAAGCAGAAGAAAGAGAGTGGCTGAGACTCTGGGCCTCGGGGACCAAATTAAAAAAGCATCGACGCTTATTCCAAATCAGATGAATGTCAGTGGGATGTTTGTCAAACAAACTTGTCATTATTTGTCATAATTTGAGGAAGTATCAGTCACTAGTGACACTTGAGCTTGTAACAGAGTTATTTATAGCCTGCCAGGGTACAGATTTTACTACTGCAGGGCGAAGGTTGGCTGTTGGAACAAACAGCTTTATTTGTAATGATTGCCTGGCTATAATTAGCCGATTGGAGCAGAAGAGCTCTTAGCTAGATCTATGGAAGCCAAGAGGAGTGTGGTGGGGAGGTGAGACCTCTTGGGTTCTTTTCCCTTCTCCTGTGGTGACCCTTTATGTGGCTGTGAGCAAGTAGTTTCTAACCCTTGCCTCAGCCTTCCTGTCTGTAAAATGAGATGAGCGTCACTGACCTCTCAGATAATTGCGAAGTTTAATTAATTAATTGATTGATTAATTAGGGCCTGCCACAAAGATGTCCAGCCAAAAGAGTAGGCATGTGGGGTTCAGTCTCTCTCCCATAGGCACATTCATGGACAATGAGATAATTGCAGGGATTTCCCATACTGCAACAGAAGATACTCGGATATTCTGGCAAGCAGACAAAGCTCCCGTGTGTTGTTTGTTGGTTCAGATTTAATTTGACCGACAGCGATTGTCTTTTCTAAAAATAAAAGCTTGTCAGAAGTGTAGAATTTTACTTGTTTCCTTTGTCAGGAGAACACAGCCTGTGGAGTGGGGAGGTAGCTCAGGGGGAGAATAAGGAGTAAGGCTGGAATATGAATGCATAAATTTTACATTGAAATGCACTGGTACGTCTGTCTGTACTGATCATTGCAATGATCAGCTCACTGGGGTAACATCCACCACCCCCTACTCCAGCTGACCTCCCTGATAATGTCTTCTTGTTGCTCATTTTTCTTCCTCTTTTCCCCCTCAATTTTGGAATTCCCTGGTAGAATCCAAATGCTATATCCTCTCATTCTTTAAGCTTTTCCTGGATTTTTAAAAAGACAGACATGTCAGCCAAAAAAATTATTAGACCTTAATTTGCAAAATTAGTTCTGGTTGTCTTTATTGCTATAATTTAACACTCATAATGATTTTCTGACATATATGTTTTAGCAGCAAGATCTACCACCCTATTCATTTTTCATTTCAATACAGCTGAAGTATATTATGCAGGGCAGTACATATTATATAAGATGCCATATCCCAGGAGACTCTGACTTCACCATTACTGTTGTCTTGACTTCCAATTCACTCCAGGGTTATTCCAATGGGTATATACTGGAATTCTCCTTCAGAAGGTAGATTTCTTCTTTTCAACTCCCCCCCGTCCTGCCCCAATTTAGGAGCAGACCGTACTGTAGGATGACTGTATATTTGATCTTACAGGCCATCCCATCTAACCCCTTCATTTTACAGATCAATAATCCGAGTCACAGAGAGGTTATTGAGAGTCACACAGTTAGTAGATGTTTGAACAGGATTTAAACCAAAGTCTTCCTGATTCCAAGGCCAGGACCCTACCCACAACAGCAGAGGTGTCAAACACAGCTCCTAGTGTGGCCCAAACCAGATTAAAACATAAGTGGGAGGGGGGAGCTAGGTGGCGCAGTGGATAGAGCACTGGCCCTGAAGTCAGGAGGACCTGAGTTCAAATCTGACCTCAGACCTAACACTTGACACTTACGAGCATGTGACCCTGGGCAAGTCATTTAACCCCAATTGCCTAAAAAAAAAAACAACAAAAAAAACCCCATAATTGGGAAATACATAGCAGAATAAATAAAAATACAGCAGAACATAGATAATGTTAATATGTAGTTTACTAAGTCTATATGGCAGGGATCTTTATGTAAGGGTTAGTGGTCTTGTTTCTATTTGAATTTCATTACCCTGCATTACAGCATGGCACATTATTCAGTTCAGCACTTATTCAACTGGTGGCTAGGTGGGGAGGTAGTTTGTTGTTGTTGTTGTTGAGTCGTTTTAGTCTTTGTAACCCCATTTGGGGTTTTCTTGGCAAAGACACTGGAGTGGTTTGCCATTTCCTTCTCCAGCTCATTTTACAGATGAGGAAACAGAGGCAAACAAAGTTAAGTAATTTGCCCAGGGTCACACAGCTGGTAAGTGTCTGAGGCTGGATTTGAACTTATGAAGAGGAGTCTTTCTGATTCCAAGTCCAGTGCTCTGTCCACTGTACCACCAAGCTGTCCTTTGTCCATGGTCTGCAGTCTTGAGAATGTACCTGCTCTGCTTTGTCAAGTTAATCCTATTTTGTTTCCAGTCTCATACGTTAAAAAATTAAAGTACATTTGTGTGTGTGTCTTTACATACAATATGTATGAGTATATATATATACATATACACAATATTATTATATGTATATGTATGTCTGCATGTATTCTACCAACAATATCCCTCTATACCTTCTTATATAGGTGCTGGAGTTGTTAGAATTTAAAAAAAAGTTAAGTCATTTCCTAGAGACCATCCTTCTGCTGATCAATCTCTCTGAACTTAACCTAGTTTGGTCCTCTAGTTATAGACAAATAGTCCTTCACTGGCTCTGTACTAAAAGAATTTGTCGTTTTCAGGACTTGTCAGAGATTGTCCTCTGCTGGCTCATTTTTTAAACATCCAAGGTCACCTCCGTGCTGGGATGGCAAAACTTTAATGGAGAAACTGTACTTATATGAACTATTTCAATTATACTGATTATTTGGCATCAAGTAGTCAACTGTGAGAGATAAAATTGTTAGGCTGAATGAAGTCAAAGTCAAGTCAATGAGCATTTATTAAATTTAAGTGGTTTTCATGTGTAGACACAGCTTTGTAGTGAGTCTACAGGATAACAAATACCTGAAGAAAGAATTAACTAGCATATGTGAATGTGGACCTTGGTATTCTGGGTTCTGATTCTATCCCATGAAAATATTTCATCTACATCATCTTTCCAGAGTATTGGTTTCTAGTACTGTGAGGGAAAATTTCTAGGGAAAAAATGTTTCCAGATTAGTGATGAATCAATCAATAAAAAGACATTTATTCAGTACCTGCTTTGTGGCAGGTATTATACTAAGCACTGAGGATACAAATCATCATCATCATCATCATCATCATCATCATCATCAGTAGCATTTATATAGCATCTACTGTGTACCAGGAATTGTGCTAAGCACTTTATAAAGATTATTTCATTTACAGTTAGAGAAACTAAGGTTAAGTGATTTACCTAGGGTTACTTAGCTAATATGTATCTGAGACACATGTCTCCCTGAACTCAGGTCTTCCTAACCCAGGGCCCAGAGCTCTATCCACCTACACCATTTAGCCACTCTCAGTCAATCCCTCCCCTCAGGTAGTTCACATTCTAATAGGGAAGATTCTCTCTCTCTCCCTCTCCACACATATATACACATACATATACAAACACACATAGGTATATATGATACATGTATATTTAAATGCACACATGTGTATTTATAGCTACATACATGTGTATATATGTGTGTGCACATATATGCATACACACACCTATACTATATATATGTATGTATGTATGTATGTATGTATGTATGAATGAAAATGGTGGCCAGTTGATTGACACACACTTTCCAAAAGCAATGGTACTGTTAATTTTATTATTGTGCCCACTGCAAAGGGTAAAAATCAAGGGGCTAGTTGGGGGTAAAAGGGGAGGTGGTATTCATATATGAGTAGCACAAATGAAACGATGGCCTGGATGGCCGCCTGGGTAGAATGTGGAGGGAAATCTGACCTGGGACCTGTTAGATATAGTAAGCTAGGCAAGTGACTCCTTCAGTTACCAATCAAAATCAGCCCCAAGTCAGGAGTTCTAAAGTTGAGTAGATTAACCTTCCCAAGGGATTGAGGGCATAAATTATGATCACTGTTATTATTATAACTGACATTTATTGTGATTATTATTAACATATTAGCACATATTAGCATATTAACAACAATGACATTTATATAGCATTATTTCATTTTTTCTCACAACAGCTCTATCAAGCAGGTACTACAAATATTATTCTGATTGTTCAAATGAAGAAATAGAGGCTTAGACAGGTTAAGTGGTCATTCAGCTTGTAGTTATCTGGGGTAGGTTTAGAACCCAAATCTTTCTACCTCAGAGTCCAGTACTCTAACCACTGTCCAACACTGCCTCTTGGTCAAGGCTATAGACCTTCCCACTAGCTGTCAGTGTGTAGGTCCTGTGCCATGCTTCAGGGAACAACACGGGCAGATGCAGGTGCAGGCAGTGTGTCCCTTTAATTCCACTCGAGTGTTTATGTAATATTTTTAACCCTGTAGCTGCCACTCCCTTGCACTATACAGAGTAGTGGGGGCTCTTGGGCTGGGGAGAGAGGGAAGATGACATATCACAACTATGGGAGTAGAGAGATCTTCTTCAAGGTCAGAGGAATGTCAGGAACATAGGAGTGGCAGGTTTTTCCTTGCTGGGAACAGCTAGTGAGTCCACTCACCATGCTCAGGGATGTGTTAGTTGAAGAAGCCCCTGACTGATAACTGAGACCTAGAAGGTTCTCAGCTGTGGCAGCTTTTATCTTCTCTAGCATCTATCGCCTTATATACATACCTAGAGTTTCTCCATACTTTCTGAATCTCCATCCAATGACTGGTTCCTGTGAATGAATGAATCAAACCCTCTATGGAAACTGTGTTATTTACACTCCTTTGCTTATTCAGGGGAGGACCCAGACTCTCTATCTCCTAGATTTCCTGGGTTCTAATCAATCTTTTGTCTAAGGGAATCAATGGAATCTACAAGAATGGTAGGTTCATAGCCACTTGATAGATTTTATTATCTATTGTTTTCTTGTTATTGTGCACTGTCTGCTTGCTTATTCAACTTCGTGCTGCAAGTAAAAACAGCTGTATCTAAGCAAGCGTATCTGCTTTTGTGTAGAGCCATTTCCATTAGACAGAAATTACATAACAAGGGCTCAATGAAATGTAGCAAGTTCAAAAATTAGAAGGAGGTAGGATTTTGTTGGAGGATGCAGATCCCCAAACTGGTTTCTGATTGGGTAAATCCATAAATTTAGACAACCCTTGATAATGATTTAATGCTAACCCATAAAGAGAGGTAGAACTGAAGGATCCCTCAGGTCACGTACTCTGAAAACCATCAAGAGTGTAGGATTGAGCCCTTCCACCAATTATAATGTATCCAAACTATGATGATGAATACAGAATTCTCTAAGACCTTAGACCTGAAAAGGATTGGATGAGTGTCTATCTATCCCACCTGGGATTTACATTTAAAGACTCTTTTGTCCATGGCATATATGAGAGGCCCTGATTAAGAGTAACTTTAGTGACTACTTTGTGTTCACTAGGATGGTAATACTGTGCTCAGGTCAGATGAAGAACAAGAGAGAAAAAAGATGGAAAATAGAACAAGGAAGCAATCTCTCTGTGAAATTTTCCTCCCCTATCTATTGTGGCTATTTAAAAAATGGGTTCTGCAGTGCTTAACTTAGCATTTTTTTAAAAGGTAGATGACTCCCCATGTTTGTTTACAGGGAAAAGGATTTTTGGTACTAGTAATATCAAGCTTGTTACCGGGGAGATGATTCCTGGAACTGAAATGTGTTTTGTCCAATCAGTTACAGCCTCCATCCCAGCCACATTATGATTGCATATAATATGAACCTAAGTGTTCCCATTCAAAGACAAAAACAGGAACAGTGGTGAAAATGTGCGACACAATGCACAAATATGATAGACTTTGGATGCTTGATTTTTGAGGGTTATTCCTCCCTTATTTCCAAGTACTTTTTTTCCCCTAACCTCTAGTGAAAAAGAGAAAAAGTAACTGCCTTACCTAATTCACTTTGGCAATTTGTTCTTAGAACTAGAATCGTAGAGCTGAAAGAGTTTTTCTTTAAAAGATCATCTTGATTACCCCCTTTGGGCCTCAGTTTCCTCATCTGTAAAATGAAGGCATTAGATTAGATCATCTTTGAAATTTTTTCCAGCTTTAAATCATAGGATCCTAGAATGAGAGCTGAAAGGAACATTTGTTATTCAGTTGTTCAGCCATGTCTGATTCTATATGAACCCACAGACTTTGTCTGTGGGGTTTTCTTGGCAAAGATACTGGAGTGGTTTCAATGTGTTCCTGTTTTACAGATGAGTAATTGAGGCAAATAGGGATAAACTTGCCCAGGGTCACACATCTAGTAAGTGTCTGAGGCCAAATTTTAACTCAGATCTTTGAGTCATCTAGTCTAACCTTCTCAAAGTATAGATGAGGAAATGGAAGCCTAGAGGAATGAGGTGATTTTCCCAAAGCCACATAGGTGGACGGGGCAGACTGGCTAGAAACAAGATCTTCTGATGTTTCTCTCCCAGTCCAAGGTTTTTTCTTCTGTGCAGTGGTATGAATATTTCTGTAAGCCGGAGCTTTCTTTCTGAGAAGTAAACAGAACTTTCTCTTTCTAGAGAGACCCTAGACATACTACTCCTACAGTCTGCCCAGTTGACCTCGACCACCCCAACTATGCAGGGACATGAGTTAAACCATTCTGGAGTCAGGTCATGGAATCAATCCTGCCTGCCGAGATTCCAACTCCAATACTACAGACTGAGAGTGAGACCTACGTGAGATTTCCTGCTTCTCTTAATTAGGAAAATAAGTGTTACCGCTCCAGAACTTCCTCTGTGAAGGGTACAAATGGTGAGATATGCCAGTCGTCAGCTTGGTGGAAGATAGCTGCCTGAAAATGCATGACAACAGTTCTGCTGAAGGGATTTTTGCTGTTGTTTAGAATTGTGGCGAGAAGCAAACACAGTCCTCTCTCATTTGCACTGGCTGTCTGCTGTGCTATGGAGCTACCAGAGTTATGCACAGTATCATTCCCCCTTCCATATCCTACCCGCTCCTCCACAAGCCCTAGCCTCCTCCTCTCTGTAGTGGTTAGTCCCTCGGCAAATGTCTTTCTTGGAAAAAATGAAAACAACCTGCACTAGCTGGCTGGTCCCCTCTTGGTTCAAAACTCTGCTCTATCTCTTTTGCCCAGCTGCAGCCTTTACCAGCCTTTTTCTACCTGACAAAAGCAGATACCTTTGATAATCAGGCCCACCACAGAAGCCGAACAAGCTCTAGGTTTGGAAACAGAGGAACATTCATTTGGCTTTGGTTTATCAGTGGTTTCAAAAAGAAAAACTGGGATGAATGCAAAAGACCATAGGGGACAATGGGAAAAAGAAAGCTCTGGGAAGAAGAGAGGGGAAGGAGAAGAAGGTAGTAGAAGAGGGGCCTGGCAGGGATGCTGAACGAATAAACTAGGCTTTCATCTTAGAGTCTGATCCGTTTCTGAACCCTGATGAGAAAGGTCATGAATTTTAAAACGTGTCTCTCCAGCAGACAGCTCCAGTCATGAAACCAATACTCTCCATAGGGCCCGGATGACTGGGAGAGACTTCAGTCTGAGAGAGATAGGAGGCTAGGAAAGTCAGGGTTAACCAGACTCAGGTCTTATCAGAATAAAGGGATTTGGTATTTGGACTGGGACCTATCCTCCCAGGCAGAGTGGCTTCATTTAGTGTGGCTGGCTGGTCTTCCTATTTCCCCTGCTTATTATGCTCTCTTTTCTTTGTCTTTTCTTCTGTGTCTGACATCAACTGAGAACTTGACTGAGCATGTCTTAATGGGAGATCTAGTTGATTATTCATTTGCATTTCTATGTAGCCACCTAGTACAGTCTTCCAAAGGCAGCAGCCCAGGCCTAGGCCACCCACACCCACATCAGCTGCACTGAGAATTGTTGGATGTTACAGGCAGATCAAAGCATTCCCTTCAACATTAGGGGACTTGAAATGTACTGGGGAAAGAAATATCCTCATAAAGGGGTGAGGAGTGAGGGAAAGAGAGAGAGAGAGAGAGACAGAGACTGAGCAAAAGAGAGAGAGAGATAGAGCAAGGGGGGGAGACAGAGGGATAGAGACAGAGAGACAGAGACAGAGAGGGACAGAGAGAGACAGAGCAAGGGGGGGGACAGAGAGACAGACAGAGACAGATAGATAGACAGAGACAGAAAGACATAGAGAGAGACAGACAGACAGACAGAGACAGAGAGAGAATAGAAACTTTGAGAGATGCCGTGAAAATCATTCTTGGCTTCTGTGATCCATTTCCCCCCACTTTTTTTTCTCTTTTTTGGTGAGGCAATTGGGGTTAAGTGACTTGCCCAGGGTCACACAGCTAGTAAGTGTCAACTGTCTGAGGCCAGATTTGAACTCAGATCCTCCTGACTCCAAGGCCAGAGCTCTATCCACTGCACCACCTAGCTGCCCCTTTTCTGTGATCCATTTTCAAACTTGGCCAATGTGGGAATTTGTTCTGTTTGGCTACACATATTTGTTACAAGGGTTTCGTTTTTCTTTCTAAAACTTTTCTTTGTCGGTTAGAGCTGAGGGGAGGTGAAAGGAAGAGAAAGTGAATGCTTGTTAATTGAAAATAAAATAATGTTAATTAAAAAAAAACTGCTGGCTGTAAGAAGTTACACAAACTGAGCCTGGGATCATCAAATTTAAACTGGAATAAGGCTCAAAGGTCTCAACTTTTGGTCCCAGTTCAACTACTGCATAGTTTTAGCACTTTGTATGAATCACTTTACCTCTGCGAGGTTTTTTAAATGAGTAGAATAATACCTGTCCTGACTATCTGAGAAAGTTTTAGAGGATCACAGAGTTAGATCTGAAAGAGACCTAAGAGGGCCGCTGGGTCCAACCTAGTCGACATCAGAGAGAGAGAGGTAAGGGTCACACAGCTAGGGAGTCTCTGAGGCAAGACTTGAATCCAAGTCTAACAAATGCCATGTCCAACGTCCAATATACTCTGCCATAAAATTGCTGTTCAGGGCCTCAAACCAGATAAAATAGACCAAAGCGCTTCTATACAAAACTGAAGTATTTCTCTGTCTTTCCAATTTATTTTCTTCTTACCATTTTCACTGCCTATATCTGAATCTAAACCTTCCAGCCTTTCTTTAGCCCTTACCTGAACTACAGCAATAACCTCCAGGTCTTTTCACCTCCATCTTCCTCTCCCTTCAATCCATAGGACATAAGCATTGGCAGTGGAATGCAGTGGAAAGGATGTTAAATTTGTATTTGGAGGCATTGAATTTCTATTTGGAGGCATTGAATTTGACTCCCAGCTCTGCCACTGGGAACTAATCTCTGTGGGCCTCTCTCACCTGCAAAATAAGAGGATTGTAAAATGAGATTCTGAGGTCTCCTTCTGTGATCCTATAATGCCACCATCTTTCTCTGAAGCTCCTTTTGCCAAAATGCTTAGCCTTCTGTTCAAGGCCCTCCACAATCTGGCTCCAGTCTCTTTCCAACCTTAGACAGTACAACATCTCTTCAAGTACCCTACGTGCAAGCCAAATTGGATGATTCATCATCTCTTGAACTCATCCCATGAGGTTGCTCATGCTGTTTATGAAGTCAGAAATGCATACCAACTTCTCCCCAGTCCTTTACAATCCAGTTCAGATATAACTTTCCTTCAGAAAGCTTTGCCTGACTTCAACATTTGGAACTGATTAAGCTATCTCACCTGATCTTAAAGTACTTAATATATTCCTCTAATGCTTACCATACTCTAAATTTTATTAGAATTACCTGACCTCCTCTCCCCACTCCTCATACTATGATGTTACCTTCTTGAAGTCAGCACTATATTTTATTTACCTTTGTATTCCTGGTTTACAGTACAGTGCCTTACACAAAGTAGACATTTTTTTTAACGAATGCATTAGATATAATGATCAAGTTTATTCAATCCATCCATCAAACATTTATAATTCCTGCCCTTATAACTAGATGCTGAGAAGGCAAAGATGAAAAATTGCACATTTCCTGTCCTTAAGAACCTTACAGTCTAGCAGAAGAGATAAGACATGTATAAAAATAACTATAATAAAAGTTAGAAAATAATTCAGTGCACACTCAACAAATGTCTGTCAAGCGCCTGTTCTGTGGAGAAAGAATATGTGATAGGTAGGTGGGAGATAAGCAAAGTTTAAGTAAGATACAGTCCATTTTTATGACTTTACAGTCTACAAATGAGATAAGGAACAAATATAGATAATTAAAACACATAATATTATATATGTAAGTGCATTAGAGGCAAAGAACAAAATGCTATGTGAGGTCCAAGGAGGAAGGTTGTTTCTCTGGGGGGGATTAGGGAGAGCTCCGTGGAGGAGATAGCATTTGACTCTGGCTTTTTGAAGAGGGGGATGGATCATATTTCCAATATAAGAAAAAATGTGAACAAAGGCATAGAGACTGGAAAGTATGTTTGGGGGACAGAGTATACTCCAATTTTTATAAATTGTAGAGTTCATGGAGGGAAGTATTAAGAGACATGGCTGGAAAGGGAATGTGGCACCAGATTATAGAAGGCCTTGAATGACAGATAAAGGCGTTTGAACTGTACTCAGTGGGAAATAAGGATTCATTGGAAATCTCTAAGCAGAAGAGTCATATGACCAGGTCTGTGCAGGAGCAATAGTAACTGCCATTTATATTATATAGTGCCTTAAGACTTATAAAATATTTTATATACATTATTTTTGCTTGACTCTCACAACAATCCTGTGAGTTAGATACTATAGGTAATTATCATTCCTATTTTTCATACACTGGGCAAATTGAGGTTTATTGAGTTTAATTGACTTGGCAATGGCCACATAGCTAGTAAGTGTCAGAGATGGAATTCAAACTTTTGGGGTTTGATAATATTTGTAAAATGCTTAGCACAGTGCCTGGAACATACTAGGGGTTTAATAAATACTTGTGACCTTCCTTTCCTTCCTACCTGACTCCCATGTCCATCACTCTGACCACTAGATCATGCTGAAGGGAAGTCAGTGAATATAAGAAGACTCATTAAAAGGCTATTGCAATAGTTTAGGTGAGTGGCAATAAGGGTTCGTATTGGGTGAGAGTAGGAATTGAGAAGGGGGGCAGATCCTGCTGCACTCTGTGTCAAGGTTACTGGTTATAGAAGAGAATCAGTGATTAATGAACAGAATTCTAGAGTTGAAGAGAAATGAAGGCCGTCTAATCTAACCCCTGGCCCAATAAATAAATCCCTTCCACAACAGTCCTGACAAATGTTCATCTGTCCGCCATTTAAACACTTCTATTGACAAGGAGCACATTGATGAGGCAAGCACTGTCCTTGCAGTCTGGGTAGAGGAATAGGTATGTCCAGTTCTACACAACTTGTGTGTCCTTGCCAAATTGTCTATGGGCTTTTACAGATCAAATCCTCTTTTAAAGGATGTAAAAGTAACCCTGTAGAATCATTTCCCAGTTCATCTATTTCACCAGTTTAGCATTTTGGGATACAAAGTTTTCTTAAAATGGGGACACCCTAGTAACTAAAATATCATTGCCCACTTGCCTGGGAATAGAAATTACCCAAGAATAAGTGAAAGCCTCACCAAACACAGCTTTCTATATACACTGTGAGTCAGAGGAACTGTAGATTGTGTCATTTGGAAGAAAGATGTCATATGTGGCTTCCAAACAACTCTCGGGGTTATCCTGACTGAGTCTCAGGGAGATACAAGTGAAAATCTTCTTCTTCTTTCTCTCCCCTCACCTTGCTAGACCCTATGCTGATGTTATGCACATCCTACTACAATGGTGGAATAATGGGAGCTTTCCTGTACCAGGTGAAGAGGTTGCCTGTCCACCTTCTTTCCCACGTAAAGACTGCTTAGATCAGAGTTTTCTTGTTACTCTCTACCCCAGAGGGTTTTCCCCTTGACTACTTATGCTTTTGTGAGAGGGTTATGAAATGCATTTACCCTCAGGCAACGTCTCGTGTCCACTGCTAGGTCATCAATCATCTTTTGCCCCATTAGAATGAGTGTTCTCCAAGGCACTGCCTTAGGTTTTCTACTCTTTCCTCTCTTCTCCTCTCTCCCTCTCTCCTCATTACTGTCCCTTCTCTCCCTCCTTCCCTTTCTTTCTCCCTCCCTCACTTTCTCTCATCTCCCCCCCCACATTATCAGTTTTTATGGGTTCAGGTTGTTGTTGTTATTGTTTGTCCTTTGTTCTTAAAGAGGACCATGACATTAGGGAATTGATGCCATGCCATACAAGTGAATAGGATTTAAGTGAGGGAGGGCTGTGCAAAGTCACCAGCCTCACTTCCTCCTCCAGAGCCATCTGGGTCTATTGGCAAGATATAGATAAGGATGACTGGAGATGGGTCAGATAGTGGGAGACATTGGCCTTTTTAAACTAAGGTCTTTCCCAGGTCTCACTTTGTCTGAGGTGATGTTCATTCAGTGATTAAAGATAGGTAAGAAATGAGGCAGAGAATGACCTCTTTTACCTAGTTAAAAAAAATCAATCTTGGAGGGGAAGACTCTCAGGATTTCTGGCCAAAACAGAAACAATTGCTTTTTACATTCACTCTGAGCCAATCAGGGTCCGAAAAATGACCAAGTGGGGGTTGCCTATGGGTGGTCTGCAAGACATCTTGGAGTTTACTGGCTAGATTTTTTTTTTCTCAAGGACCATGCCTTAAACCCAAATCATTCCAGCTCTCATATCATTCATGCAAATGATACAAACATATCTATATACACATATATACATATATATATACATACATATGCATATATACGTATATACTTAATTTCTCTCCTGAGTTCTATCCCTATATCACCAACTACATGTAAGAAATCCCCACCTGGATGTTCCACAGGCACCTCAAGTTCCACATGTCCTATGCAGAACCTTCCCTGCTAGATCTGTCTCTCCTTCTATTGGGTAGTGAGCATTCAAGCTAAAATTTGAACTGAAGTCCCCTGACTCCAAACCTATTGCTCTTTCCACTGTATCATAGTAAACAAGAAAATTGTGGGAATAGTCTAGACACAAGACCCACGATGACAAGAACAGGGAATTCCTTCTGTACTCTGCCCTGGTCAAACCACATTTGGATCACTGTGTTCAGTTTTGGAAACTACATTTTAGGAAGGATGTTGCCAAACTATAGTGAGTCTAGATGAGGGAGACCAGAATGAGGATGGGACTGGAAACCATGCCATATGAGGATTGATTGGGATTCTATGACTGTAACTGACCATTTTGCAGATTTGCCAGGCAAACCCCAAATGAGAAGAGTTGGACACAATTGAAAGGACTTCTTTTAAAGAAGGAAAAAGGCAATATACTGAAGGGAATATCAATAATACTTCACTGAAAGAATAGACCTTGAGAAAAACCTGGGCACATTTAGATGAGTTAGTTAAGTAATAATCACAGAGCAATTTGGAGCTGGTGTGGCCTGTGAGTGTGTGTGTGTGTGTGCTAATTATTTAGCTTTGTTTGGCACTGTCCCACCCCCTACCCTTACTTCACTCCACCTCCAGTATTATAAGTTCCTTATCATCTCCCTCCCTGCACAATTCACTTTGAAGTGAATGAGAGAGAAGAAGACTGAAGCCAGTCAATTATTAACTCTGGTCATTACAGGGTGGTGAAATCAAGATAACATGGACTCAAAGCTGTTCCCAGCCTGTGATCTCAGATTGTCTGCAGACACCAGCTTTGCAAAGTTGGTTTCTTTGTACCAAATGAGGCTTAGTCTCCTGAAACATCCTGGACCTTCTATTCTCCCACTGGGTATGTCAGGTGGCACATCTTCCTTCCCTTTCTAGGATGTGACTTAACGGCTCTTTCTCATCCTTCATCCCTTCTCAGCTCTGTTCTCAGCAACTCCTTTTTCCTCCTATTTAATGGCCTCTTTCTTCTCATGCTTTCCGGTGAGGCACCACCAGCGTCCTCAAGCCCTGCCCAAATTCATAGGATTATGCAGTCACAGAGGCTAGTGCTGGAAGGGGCCTCAGAGGGCAGCTGGTCCAGCGAGGAGGCTGATCAAGTCGTCCAAACCTGTATATGTAGTAAGTGTCAGAGGAGGGATTTGAACCCAGGTCCTCTGACTCTGGAATCAGCACTCTTTCCATTTTACTACGGATGACATCATACTGCTACATCACAATGTCATGGTATGATAGATATGAATCTCAGAGACCATCTAGTTTAACCCCCTTAATTTAAGATGAAAAAACAGTCTCAGGGAGGTTGTGACTTGCCCAAGGTCCCATGGGCAGAGAGTGTCAGAAGCGGGATTTGAATCCAGGTTTTTTAACTTCAGAGTCAGTGCTCAAGCCATTTTACTATGCATGTTGCCCTAATTCTAAATTATTACTTGCTACAATTGACCCTGGTTTCCCCCTTTTCCCAGGAGGCAGGATGTCTGGTAAAATGAAGAGATCAACTTTCCCGTTGCTGGCTCAACACACTCAAAATGAAAAAGGTACTTTATTAATTTGGCCTTCAAATTCTTTCTACCCTGAGTCTGAGTGGTTCTCTACTTCTAGCAACACCCGCCTATTTGTAGTTCCTTGAACATAACACTAGCCATTTCTGGTCTCATTGTCTTTCCACTGGCTGTCTCCAATGCTTGCAATGTTCTCCCTCCTACTTCCACCTCTTAGAACACCTGAATTCCTTCAAGATGATGTCCAAATCTCCCCTCCTCCAAGAGGCCTTTCTTGGTCTTCCCAGCAACCAGTGTTTTCCCCTCTCGTAATCTCTTCCTTCCACTCTGCATGTATCTTGTATCTACCTAATAGTTTGCATGTTGTCTCCCCCATTAGAATGTGAGCTTCCTGAAGGCAGGTCTGTTTTTGCCTTTCTCTGTATCCCCAGTGCTTAGCACAGTGCCCCATATTCAATGCTTAACAAATGTTTGTTTACTGGGTGACTAACAAAATGATCTGTTTAATGGACTGTTTAGTCCCTGCCCTGGAGAAGCTTTCAATCTAGCAAGGAAAGATTTTGTGTGTGTGTGTGTGTGTGTGTGTGTGTATGTGTGTATGAGATAATATATACAGATATATAATACACATATACATATATGTATACATACATTTATGTATATGTTTATATGTATGAAGATGTGCATATAGACATATATGTATATATACATATATATGTATATGTATATACATACATACATATATATGTATATGTATATACATACATACACACACACATATATATATATCTCCCCTGTTCACATTCATATAAGACAACTTGGGAATAAGGGTTGGGGTATAGATGAAGAAGGGCTTTCTACAGAAGGTGATACTTGAAATGAACCTTGAAGGAAGCTAAGAATTCTAAGAGGAGGTGGTGAGGAAGGATTACGTTACAGACATAGGGAATATCCAGTGCAAAGATTTGGAGATGGGAGATGAAGCACCATATATGAAAAAACAGCAAGAAGGCCAATTTTTCTGGACCAAAGCATTTATAAAGGAGAATAAAGTGTAATCAAACTGAAAAGGTTGGTGCTAGGCTGTAAAAGGCTTTAAATTCCACATCTCCAAGGTCTCAGCAGAGACAGATACAAGAAGATGACATTCTCCTTCAATGATACCTAGCATTTACACAACACTTTAAGGTTATTAAAGTGATTTACAAATATTACCTCATTAAATCCTTACCACAACAATGAGAGGCAGGTACTATTATTATCCCCATTTTACAACTGAGGAAACTGAGTCAGCAGAGGTTAAGTGACTTGCCCAGGGTCTTGCAGTTGGTTGCCTTAGGTCAAGATTTGAAGTCCTGGTTTTTTAGGTTTTCAGGTCTAGTGCTCTGGGAATACAAATAGAAGTGGAAAGAAAGTCTCTGCCCTCAAGAAGCTTATATTCTTATGGGGCAAGGCAACATATGAAGAAACCTCAAAAGCCAGAGGAAGGAAGAAAGAAGGTACTCACATTGGGGCATGTTGGAGAGAGTCTGGAGAGTCAGGAGTAGAGCCTAGAGAGGAGTGAAGGCATGGCTAGGTTGGGCATTTTCCTTAAAATGGAAGATCTGTAGGTATCAAATAGATATAGTAGACCTTAGATATTATGTAGTTCAATCCCTCTATATACAGATGAGAAAACCAAGGCCCAGAGGCCAAACCAGGACTAGAATTCAGTTCAATGCTTTCCTTCTGAAAGACCATACAGAGATCACATTTATAAGAGCTAATCCAGGAGATGGAGGCTAACTCTATGTAAGTAGTAGAGGAAGTGAATAGAAACCAAAGAAGGGTTAGAGAAATAGGGATAAATGAAAAATGGTAGATGGTTTATGCAAGTCAAATCCTGTTTCACAAAATACCATTGCATTACAATCAAAATCTCTGGATTTCCATGACCCACCTACAATTTTTTAAAAAATCTAGTTCAGGGATTGGAGTACCACCTTTGGAGTCCATTGTAATGGGATTCGACCTGCAGCAAAGGGGATGAAAGCATTACGAGATGAGAATGTGTGTAAGGGATAATATTAATGAGAGGAAATGTGAGGGGAGTTGCATGAGGGAGGGTATGGATTAGTGGGGGCTTTCAGAGGAATAGGTGGGGATACAATTAAGAATAGGAGGACAAAAGTATGGGCCAAGAAGGAAATAAGAGATAAAAAAGAAAAATTGAAGAGTGAGAGCAGGAAGAAAGGGAGTTAAATGATAGCACTTCCTTAAGCACCCCTCAGAGTAGACTAATTTACATAATTAAAATCCAAATAACTAGGATGGTGAATGGTGGGTAAAATGACATAGAGTAACAGAGACCAAGAGGAAGAAAGAAACAAAAGGAAAGCTGAAGAAGAGGCACAAAGGCATGTTTATATCAGAATGAAGAAGACCAAGTAGAGATCAGGGGACGAGACAGAGAACGGAAGTGAGTGGGAAAGGGATGGGGGTGGGAGGCTAGAGCATGGTAGAAACGAAGGAAAGGGCGGGCAGAAAAGTTGGCGGGAAAGAAGATAAGCAAACGCTAATGGTCCAAAATCAAGAGAAAACTGAGAATTTTATTTTATTTTATTTTTTGGTCTGTGGTTTTGTAGAAATCTCAGTCTAAATTGTTTAGAGGGCTAGTTCCTCAACCGTAAGTACAATGGAAAGCTGGCATATGAAGATGGAAGACAGCTAAAGACAGGAAATACTGCAGAGAAACTCGGCAGCTCCTACAACAGGGGAGGGAGTAAAGAGGTGGATAATAATATACTGTAGGGATAAATTAATAATACTAAGCTACCTCACCAGGGTGTTATGAGTGTTAATTAATTAATTATTGTTTGCAAAGCACTTTGACGGTGGAAAGCGCTCTATAATTATTATGAATAAAATGTCAGAGATAATATTCTAGCTGAATGCAATGACCTCATCAGAACCCCATTTGCATTGCATAAGGTAATGCTTTGATTCAGGGATTTGCTGCCAAAGGGAAGACCTGCAGAGGACAACAGATGCCCATCTCCACCCCCCACTTTCTCCTTGCTGTTGTCTCTCCTTTAAACCCCAAAGCTATGGTTCTCAGTATTCTTGACAGTAGTTCCATGAGAAACAGTGTGAAAAAATATTTTCATGAAGCTTTAAGATATGTATGTAGGAAGCTTTAAACTTGGATTTTTAAGAGGGAAACAAATCGAATTCTAACGGTCTTGTAGACTGGTGGAATTCTGCTGAGTGTTTTCCTGCTTTGCAAAGACCTTCCTAACTGGTTCTGATGAGGTAAATGATATAAGGTCCCGGAGCAGAGCTAGACTACGAATCCAAAAGGATGGGTAAGGAGTACATTTGCTATTTAGGAGAATGAAGATGGGGCATATGTAGGAAGGAAGGGAAAAGAGAGAAATTTTAAGATCAGGGAGGCTGAGAATGATATGGAAACTGGGTACTTGAGGATGGTACAAAAATAATGTGGTTGCAATGATGCTTTAAGGGTACTGAATGAATGTTGAGAGCTCTTTTTTAGAGAAGAGATTCTTAACCTTTTTATGTCACAGACCTCTTTGGCAGTTTCGTAAAACCTATGGACTTCTCAAAATAGTGTTTTTAAATGTATAAAATAAAATACATAGAGTAATGAAGGGAACTAATTATATTGAAAAAAAGATTGACTTTTTAGGTCCATGGATCCCTTGAAATCTAGTCACAGATCCCTTCAGGGTCTTTGAACACCAGATTAAGAATCCCTGATCTAGAGATAGTCAAACTGTTTTGGTCCATGGATTACTTTGTGGGTTCAAACACTCCTCACAACCTCCCTTCCACCGGGGGAAAATAACATCCATTCCGGCTTGCTAACTGCAATACAAGAAAAAAAAGCAAAACAAAACCCCCAGTATGCCTAATATGAGGGCACATTTTGATTTGACAGTCAACACCAAAGAGCTAATACCGTAGCAAATTATTAATTTATACCTGAAACAATAGCATGAACATTGGTTGAACTTTTTACCAGCCAGATTACTAGCTGGAAGCCTGTTCTGTTATAAACCATATATGCTGGGGACAAATGGGATGAGGCAAAGGGTTAGCTAGGAAGGAAATAATAATGACAGAGGGGGAAAAAGAATCAACATTTGGCAGGGAGAGAAAAGAAGGCTGAACATTTTCGATAGGGACAGAAGAGGGATGGTAGTGGTTAAAAGCATACAGATTAGTCCCAGATTGGTGCTGCACCTCCTTGAAGACTATTAGTGAAGGAAATACCACAGCTGTTAAATACAGTAGATGAAAGGCCAGGGTGAGTGTTACACTCTCCTCACTCGGCCTCTCTGCTCCCCGGTCTACCCTTCATAGCTGAGTTCCTAGCTCCAGCCCCGGGCATCTGGAAACTCAGGACCCCTCTTCGGCTTCTCTAGGGAGCTTTTTGCTTTCTCTTCTCCTGCCCAGATGGTGCCTGGGGTCAGGGTGAGAGGGGGTTGCTACCTTCACGTGTTCTCCATGGCATTCTCCTGTTCCATTTGGTTAATGTGGAGTGAGTTCTGACAGCGTGTGATACTCGTGCAGAGTGGAAAATGAGACCTGATTCTCGTCAGAGCTTAAATCGGGTAGCTGTGTTGAGAAACTTGGTGCTGCTGTAGAGGTCTGAGCGACAGAGGATCTGGCATTGAGTCTTAGTTTGGCTTCTTAACTTGGGCAAATCACTTAACCTTGCTGAGCCTCAGTTTCCTCATCTGTAAAATGAGGGTAATCATCTTGAGGAAAAAGGGCTGTAAACCTCAAAGCACTACAGAAACGTGAATTACCACTTTTGCCTGGGTATAAGAATAAGGCAGTAGTGGATTGAGAGCTGGATTTTGAGTCAGATAACTGGGATTAAATCTTGATTCTGCCACTTTCTCTTGGTGTGACCTTAAGCAAGTCACTTATCCTTTCTGGGACTCAGTTTCCTCAACTGTGAGATGAGAGAATTGGATTAGATGGCCTCTAAGGTCACTTCTGGGCAGCTAGGTGGCGCAGTGAAGAGAGCGCTGAACCGAGAGTCAGGAATACTTGAGTTCAAATTCAACCTCGGACGCTTACTAGCCATGTCACCCTGGGCAAGTCACTTAACACTCTCTGCCTCAGTTTCCCCATCTATAAAAATGAGCTGGAGAAGGAAATGGCAAACCACTCCTCTATCTTTGCCAAGAAAGCCTCAAATGGGGTCATGAGGAACTGGACATGACTAAACAACAACAAGGTCACTTCCAGCTCTAAACCTATGAACCTATAAGCCGACGCTACTTTTGGTTGATATGGTCGAGTAGGGGTGGGAGGAGGGGGCACTGTTGTTTTATCTCTTCATCTAAACGCTGTCCTCTGTATTATGTTGTTAATCTGCTGCTGTCGCTGCAAACAGATGTATTCTTTATTTCCAGCCAATGACCTATTCCTTGAAAATTATCTCTGGAGTCAGAAGAGCAGAGTTCAAATTCTCCTTTTGATGCCTGCTACCTGTGTGACCTTGGGTGCTTAACCTCCGGGGCTTCAGTTTCCTCATCTATGAAGTGAGAGGGTTGGGTTAGATGACCTCTGAGGTCACTTCAACCTCTGGATCTGACCCGTAATCCTTTTGGTTTGATGAGGCATCTGACGGGTGTAGGGATGAGGAACCTGTAGCCCCTGAGGCCAAACGAGACCTTGAGGCCGCAGGTTCCTGGTTATAATATAGAGATCCAGAGCATGCTAAATGGGGAAATCCCTCAGTGTGGACGTATGTATTTGCAAGATGCCTTTGCCAAGTTTCTTCTGTCTTCCTCTTCCCTTCCCTTTCCATCCCCCACCACCCCTGTTCTCCTGGCAGGGAACTGTGTGTGCATAAAGGGCTTTGAACAGGGACTTCAAAGAGAAATGGAACTCTGTTCTTCCAATAGGTTTATAAAGAGATTTTGATACAAGACAACAATACTTGTCAGCAATGCCCAGTTATCACTCTTCACTTTGTAGTTTTATTAGGAAATAATTTCCCAGCCAGGGAGACTCCTGGTGTGCCTCGTTTCTCTGTCTTCGATTGGATCTGCCCTCCACCCCACCCCACCCCCCTCGAAAGGCTGGCCCTGATGGCGCGGTTCTGCCAGTTGGGGGCTAGGAGAAAGACATCGTCGTAGAAAAGGGCTTGCTGGGTTGCTCAGCAGCCAATTTACCATCTGCCCCACCCCTCCCCCTACCCCCCTTTGTAGCAAAAATGCAATTTGTTTGACCTCTTGGGATGTTTAAAATCCCTGCTTCTAAAGTGCCTTTAAAAAGGGGAGGGGGTGGAGAGAAAGGGGGGAAGGGAAGACTGTGGCCAGAAAATAAAAGAACCTATTAAGCTTTCTCACCCTCTATCTTAGGCAGCATCCTAGGCCTGCAGTCAATCCCTAGAGGATTCCCAATAGATTAAAAATAAGCCTAGTCCGACAGCAGAGTAAAATACAATCCCTCTTATAAAGGCAACGCTCACCCTTTGGAGGTGAATGATTCTTCTTGGGAGGCCAGAAAGCTGCCTCAGAGAGGTGGGTTTTATTTTTTTGTCTTTTTCAAAAAGGTACTTATTCATACCTTGCAACACAGAACGAGAAAATAGTGGTGCTAAGACGAAACTGAATATATCCGCTAGATGGACGTTCTTTTTTTACAGAACAGGAAACTGAGGCAGACACAGGTGAAGGGACTTGTCCAAAGTACCAAAGCAGACGAGCAGCAGAGTCAGGGTTAGAACCTGGGTCTCCTTGACTCGGGCCAGGGAGAATTGTTCTGAGTAAAATGTGATGTGCTTGCCGAGTTTCTGAGCCTAGGTCTGTTACATCTTAACCTTTTGGGCCTGGGAAGAGGAGGAAAGGGGAAACAATTCTAATTAGGACAAGGTCTGCTCAAGGACCAAGGAAATCCTAAGGGGTCCTAGTTTATCCTTAGAAAATCTTGAGGCTGGAGGAAATGTGGTATGGTAGAAGGAACACTGATTTTAGAATCAGAAGACCTGGATTTGAATCCTAACTGTGATACTTGCTGTCTGTGTGACCTTGCCTTGACTGTTATGAAAAAAAAGAGGATATTGCAAACACTAGTGTTCTGTGGAAATGTGAGTTGTTATTAAATAAACATGGGTTGTTATTGGTTCTGGATCTCTTAAGCTAGTATTTGAGAGGGGTATGTTTTGTAGAGGATGACTGTATCACTCTGTCAGTACACAGTGCCTGGAGTCAGGAAGCCCTGAGTTCAAATCCAGCCTCAGATACTTGCTATGTGACCCTGGACAAGTTACTTAACCCTATTTTCCTCAGTTTCCTCATCTGTATAATGAGCTGGAGAAGGAAATGGAAAATCACTCCAGTATCTTTGCCAAGAAAACCCCAAGTGGGGTCACAAAGAGTCTGACATGACTTAAAATGACTGAATAAAGCTGAACAAACTCATAGAATCATACACTTAGAGCTAGAAGAGATTTTGTGCACTACCTTTAATTTACTGACCAGGAAACAGGTCTAGAGAGATTAAGTGACTCGCCCATGGAAATACAGGTAGAAAACCAGAATCTGAACACAAGTCCTCTGATAATCTTTCCACCGCACTCTGACTCCCAGAAGATATAGAACTGAACCCATTCCCTAGGATCCTTAAATCTTGAAGAGACTTGGGGCTAATCTGACTTTCATTACTCCCTAGCTGGGCAATCCCCAGTTGTCTTGACTTCTGTCTTGCCATTGGAGTCCAAGCAGAGAGGCTAAACACTTTGCCCAGCTCTGCCTCACTTAAATCCAATTCAAGAACATGTCAAGATGTCACCCTTGTGATGTTATTGGTCCTCTTCAAGAATGAAGGACGAACAACAATAACAAACTACTCCCCACCTTTCCCCTACAACTGTCCCTCAGCTTCATTCCCATCGCCCTTCATTGCCCCATCACAACTTGTTTAAACTTCATAAATAATCATAATTGTTGGAAGGGCCGTGGGAGGACAGACACATTAATACACTGTTGTCAGAACCACAAATTGGTCCAGTTTTTCTGGAAAGTAATTTGAATCTATGCTGTCAAACTCTCTAAACTGTACATATCCTTTGACACAGGGATACCACTGTTAGGCATACTGACCCCCCCCCCCCCACCCTCACCCCCTCACCTGAGAAGTCAAAGCCAGAGGAAAAGGATACAAATGCACAGAAATTGTTTGTAGGAACACTTCTTTTTTGTAGCAAAAAAACAAAACAAAAGCCTAGAAACTAAGTGAGGGTCCATCAGGAAATGGATGAACAAATTGTGGTATATGACTATAATATAATCTTATTGCTGCAGAAATGACAACTATGACTAATTCAGAGGAACCTGGGAAGATTTGTATGGCCTGATGTAGATTGAGGTAAGCAGAAGCCAGAGAATAATTTACAATTTGGCCAAAATAATGGAAATTGGAAAGACTATAAAACTCTGATCAATGTAGTGAATAAGACAGACATTTTCACAAGTGGCCAATGTATTGAATTGTACCTGACTATACTTCTGTATATAATCTAATACTTCTGTGTTATATGGGAAGGTTTCTATTACAGGAGAGACTAAGTTAGCCTGTAGAGATAGTGGGGGGTGGGGGAAGGGAAAGAAAGAGCCCCAATAAAACATTTAAAACATATATGGTATAAAACAAAAAGGAATTCAAAAGGGGAGACGGACAAACTGAGCAATTTTATTATGACTGTGTTAAGCTTAATTTGCACTTAAAATTGTATATATAACGAGTTCATAGTTCCATAAACACAATCCTTTCTTTTATTCGGTGTAGACTGAAATGTGCATGTTTGCTGATGATTGTTAAATTCGTAGTAGAACTAAATTTAAGTTGAATAAATTAGACAGTAGCCTGATTCAAATAAACAAATTTAACCTCACCCAGAGTTTAGCACAAGGTTCTATACACAGGTAGGTGCTATATGTAGAAATTAATTTGAATACTAGTGAGTTCTCTTTGGAATATGAGCTCCATGGCAAGAAATACGTTTGTTTTTTTCTTTTGTTTTGCATTTTCCCAAATACCAGACCTCAGGAATATAGCAAAGCAGTTTATTGTTCTCATAGCCCTATTAGTCACTACCTACAATAAAGATCAGGGTTATTATTCCCATTGCGCAGATAGGGGAACAGAGACTGAACAAGTTTGTGCTTTCTTTTCCTGAAGTCATAGTGAGACTCTAAGCCTCAGCATTTCCTAGTTTCCAGATCCTTGTGCACAGAACACAATCTTAGAATAACTGCTAACATGAGGTTTACAGACCTCTTTATGAACATCATTGAATGACAGTAGCATGCATTCATTCCCCTAGAGCTTGAAGGGATCTCAAAGGCCATCTAATTCAATCTCCTCTTTTTACAGAGGAGAAATCTAAGACCCCAACAGAGTAAGTGACTTGTTAAAGGTCATGTGGGAAGTCGGTAGCAGAACCAGCAATCACAACCAGTCTTTCTGATCTCAAATGCACAGTGCTCTTTCCTCTTTACTCTGTGTCTTTCTCTCAGAATAATGTTTATTAAGTAGGTAGTACAAGTATTATTAGCTCCATTTTACAGATGAGGAAACTGAGTCTTAGACTACTTAACTTTGCCCAAGATTCTATAAAGGCCGCACTGTTATTCTACCCTAAGTCTTCTAACTCCAAAGCCGAAGTACATTTTACTACACCAATCATTTAGGTCCCTACACATTGAGAAAACAGATACAAAGAATGAAACAATCTGTACTCACAAAGAGCTCACGTAACAAAGGAGAAGATAGCAAGTTCATTGTAAGTACAGTCGGTTTTGCTTCCTAAAAACAACTATGTTATGCAAAATTGTGCAGGGTTTATGGAGAAAATGAGGTTAGGGACTCAGCACTCAAAAACTTCAGGAGTGACACATTAAAAAAAGATATGAACCTAAAATAAACAGTAGCACAGTTTTATACATGTATTAAATTAAATTAAATTAATTAATTTAATTTAATTCAAGCATTTAGTTTAAGAAACATATAAATACTGCAATAAATAGTGGTAGTATCTCTCTAGGGCCTTGGGTTGCCACTCAGCCTGTGCCCAGCTCCCATGGGGCCTAGACTGGCAAAGTACCTTTGGTCAACTCTGGAGGCCAGGGCCTTAGCCATGGTGAAAGGTAGGGTAGATGTAAAAGGTAGACCAGTCCTCCTCAGTCCATAGCTCCTACTACATGAGATAAATAAATATGGCACAATAAATAGGGCCCTTTACCTTGAAAAAGATCCTCGGTTTCCTTGCAGAAGTGGGTACTGGGGGGGCTGGGCTGTGGTTTGTAAGTTATTACTTTGCATCTGCTGCCCTACCTCAGAACAAGATGCTCATGCCAAGATAAGCTCCTCACTGCTTAAACTCACTGCCATGCTGCTGACTCCAGCTTTAACTAAAACCTGTTTCAGCTTCCTCTTCCCTCTGACTGGAAGGCTAGCGGACAGGGTACAAAACTCCTCTCAATGCCTTCCTTTATAGAGGGCAGAAACTGCACTCACTCCACTTTGCGTCTGCTGGTCTGCCTGGTTTCAGTTCCACAGAGCAAGATGCCCCACTCTGAGGACACCATCTGGGTACCCCTTCTTCCCACCCCCCTTCCCGCCTTCTTTTGTATGTTGTCTCCCCCTTTAAACTGTAAGCTCCTTGAGTACAGGGACTGTCTTTCTTTTCATGAATTGTATTTCCAGCAGTTAGCACACACCATAGGTGCCTAATAAATGTTTATTGGATTAGATTGGATTGAATTGGTGCAGTTTTCTATGTTCTCTTGTTGTTTCTCCTAGGTGAAATCAGGTAAAAGCGAACACAAAATTCCCATTATGCTCAAATCATTCCCTAATATATCAATCTTGTTGGAACAAATTCATGTTTTCAAAACAATCATTATAGCAGAATTGACTGTATGTGCAGACGAAGACAAACAAACCTGGCAATACACCAGAGCTGCCTCCCTATGCTGCACTGCTTAATATCAAGCTGCAGTAAACATTTTCTATTTCCAGGGAACTTTGCAAAGGTACCCTAATACTTAAGAGATATTATAACAACCCTGTAGTTTAGGCAGGGGACAGAAAATAATAATAGCCCACATTTCAATAAGACTATAAACTTTGCAAGGCACTTTTACATGTATCTCAATCCTTAGAAGATTCTATTTGAGCCTGTGAGAGAGAGGCTATTATTGTCAGCCTCCTTTTATAAAGATGGGGGAAACCGAGGCTAAGGGAGAGGAAGGAGAGAACAAAGCATTTATTAAGTGCCTACTGTGTGCCAAGCTATTTGCAAATATCTCATTTGAGCCTCACAACAACCCTGGGATGCAGGCACTATTTTTATCCCCATTATACAATCGAGGAAACTGAGGCAGAAGGTAAATTATTTGTGCTATAAGTGTCTGAGGCTGACTTTGAACTCAGAGAGGTTTACAGACTTGCCAATAATCATAACAATAATGATGATAATAACTAGAATTTATATGGCACTTTAAGGTTTGCAAAGCACTTTATATTTGTTAACTGACTTGATCACATAGTTCTTGGGGAGATTTGAAATTTAGTCTTTCCTGACTCCATATCCATTTTCTTTGCACCTAGTGGTTTTGATTAGGTTAGACTAGGCCAAGGGCAGCTGAATAGTTTCTTAGACGCCTTGTAAGAGGTATTGTTGTTCAGTTGTTTCAGTTGTGTCTGACTCTTTGTGACCCCATTGGGGTTTTCTTGGCAGAGATATTGGAGTGATTTGCCATTTCGTTCTCCAGCTCATTATACAGATGAGGAAACTGAGGCAAACAGGGTTCAGTGACTTGCCTAGAGTCACACAGCTGTTAAGTGTCTGGGGCTGGATTTGAACTCAAGTCCTCCTGACTGCAGTCCCAGCGTTCTCTATCCACTGCATCACCCAGCTGCTCCTGTGAGAGGTAACCTGCCCTATCAAAGATGGAAGAGGGAGAAACAGTGGCTAACTAGTTCTAAAAATTGCTTCATTGTCCAGCATTAAGGGGAATTTGCCTGAGTTGCTTTGTGAAAGCCACCCAACCTTAGGGTAGGGAATATAATAGGATTCTCATTTAGTTAAGTGGAGAAACTGAGCCGGTTAAGTGGCACTGAGACGTGGAAAGGGCCATACCATGAGCTAGTGCATAGCTGGAGATTGGCGCTAGGTATGCCACCTCCCCATTGAGCACACTGATCACCAACCTCCTTGGTCTCCACTGCTAAAGAACAATGTGCTCAGATGTGCCACTGCTGAGATGGGAAACTGAACATTTGAACTGTCAGGAACCATCAGTGGAGAGGCTACTGGTCCATGCTGAAGGCCCCCTGCAGAGACCGCCAACTGCCACTAACACTATATGACACCTAGCAGCCGCTGATGTGAGGTTAGAGAAAAAAAAATAGCTATTAGACCCTATTAGTGTAACATATAGGCCAATAGTGTCATCGGGGCTATAAATCCCAGCCCTCCCTTGCTCAAGGCCAGGACTGGCTCCAAGGAAAATTATGTGCTGGGCAATATTCATCTTCAAAACCCCCTTTCCTCTTTGGCTGCCAGAGCTCCTCTAATTTGTCAGAGACATTGGTTGCCCTACATCCAGTTTTAAGTACAGTAGGAAAGAGTCCCCATCCTGATTTTTCCTTTGATGGCTGATTCTGCTGACCTCTGCACCCACAGCAGGGCACCCAGCAGACAGGAACAGATTACCCCCCACAATGTCCAAGTTGATTTCCAATATCAGATTGGGTCAGAATGACTTTACAAACTGGTGTCCTCCTCTAACCACCTGGGTAGTCTGCTTTCATCCTGTACCAGAGTCCCCCGGTCTCACCTCAAACCAATTGTACCCTGAGGCCCCATGAGTTCCTCTAGAGTAGGGATTCCTAACCTGAGGTCTTTCATGGGGTCTTTGAATTAAAAATTTTTTTTGATAACTTTATTTCAATATAGTTGATTTCCTTTATACAATTATCCCTTCCACACTGTAGGCATTAGGGGCTCGTTGCTCCTGCAATCTGGAAAATCTGTGTAAAAGTTTTTGGTCCTCCCTTTGTACCAGAGAAGAAGTCCGAATTACTAAAGTATTAAAAGATAAAATATGTTGATATTATACAATCCTATAGATATATTTTATGCATTTCTGAATTTCTAAACTTTTTCTGTGTCATCTGCGGGCCTTCATGTGTTGTTTGCGGCTTCCGCAAAACTCCCCCCAAAATTCCCATTTAATTTCTTATGCCTACCTGTGATATATATCGGAACCACAATGGGGAAAGTCTTGATGGGGAAGGGATAACTGTAATCCTATGCATTTGCATAAATGCATTTATTTTATGCATTTGCAATCATTATTCTGAGAAGGAATCCATAGGCTTACCAGACTACTCAAGAGGTCCAGGATACACACAGAAAAGTTAAGAACATCTACTCTAGCACCACCTGGGTGGGCTTGTTCAGTTTAGAGGCTGGTATCCTCAACATTGAGAGTAAGGAGAGGACACTGTGGCATTAGGAAAGCATTCCACTCTGGAGACTCCACTTGCCATGAGGTTAGAGGAGAATAAAAGTTTATTGTCCCTGCTACCTAGAAGTTGAATTTGAATCTGAATGCACATATGTACCAGTGAGAATGTAAACTAGTCCACGGCAGGTGCCATATCTTCTCCTTTCGTGTCTCCTCCACCATGCCTAGCACTAGACTCTGCCCTGCGTTGAGGTTAATACCATAGAGGGCAGTCATGCTTTGCTTTGGTTTCTATTGACAGAGACCAGCATCAGTGACCTGGCTGAATCGTAGCTCTGACTCGGGGCAGCATTAGTCGTGTTCTTCCATTTTATTAATTGCTGCAGATGAACATGGGTCTTTCTGTCTCTTTCTCTAATTCAGTAAATGCGAAAGCATTTATTAAACACTTCATGGAGTTTACATTTTAATAGTGGGAAACAACACACATATGGGAGGGATATACAAGGAAGGAGATGTCTGAGCGGTCATAGGGATGGAGATTAGAGTCATAGCCCAGTTAAGTGATAGGCCCTTTCCAGCAGCAATGATAGTATGGTGGTGTTTATTTAATTCTTGAATGTGACATATAACGTCAGAACTAGAAAAATATTTTTATAGATGAGGAAATAGACCTAGAGCAGTGAGATGACTTGACCAAGGTCACACAGGGAGATAGTAACAGAGGTGGCATTAGAACCTAGATCTTCTAGTACAGTTCTCTTTTCACGGCTCTTCTTCTGGACTATTCATTTAACTTCCCTCAGCCTCAGTCTACTATCTACACAATGGGGATAATAATACTTGTGCCTCCAGGGTTACTGTAGGAAATGTTCTTTGTGAACCTTAAAGGTCTATAGAAATGTGGTATTATTACTCTTCATAGGCCTCAAGTGGGGTAACTAGGTGGTGCAGTGCGTAGAGTGTCAGGTCTGGATTCAGAAAGACTCTTTCCTGAGTTCAAAACTAACCTCAGACACTTCCTACCTACGTGACCCTGGGCAAGTCACTTAACCCTGTTTGCCTCAGTTTCCTCATCTGTAAAATTTCCTTCTGGAGAAGGAAATGGCAAACCATTCCAGTGTCTTTGCCAAGAAAAACCCAAATGGCGTCACGAAGAGTTGGGCATGACTGAACAACAATAGGTTTCAGGCAGCCTCCCATTTTCCATCCCCTCATTTGGGACTCTTTTTATATTTCTTCTCTTATGTAGAAATGCTGGACTGAATAAAGTAAATGACATGGAATAACTGCCCTAGTGAGTCTTGGCTTTGTCTGATTCCTTTAGACCAACTAGTTATGAGAGCAGACCTAGATTTGAATGACTACATACACAAGCTTCGGTTCTAAGGCCATGAGACCAAATGTATTATGTAATCAACCAATTAATTACCAAGTGTTTATTAAGTGTCTGCTATGTGCCAGGACCTGTGCTAGGTTCTGGGGATATAAATACAAAGAATGAAATGATCTCTATTTTCAAGTATCTTATAGTCATAGAAGAGGGGAGGGAGACAAGTACAAATATATACATACCATGTGTAAGCTTATATAGGATAAATATGAAGATAATCAATACAAACAAATTCAAGGGAGGAAGGGAGGATACTAGCTGTTGGAATGGAACATATGCCTACATGCATCACACACACACACACACATACACACACACACACACACACGTGTTTCTCTACCCTGGGCTAACATTTGTGAGAATGCTGTCAGGTCTAAGGGAATAGCCTATGGCCATAGAATAGAATTGTCTTTATTATGGTGGCTCCAACTGGGCCATGTGGGAGACTGAGCCTTATTGAATAGCAATCACACCAACTCACAATATTCTTGTGTGTGTCATTGTAAGTTAACTCCATGCAATTCCTTTCTTGTTTTTCTTGGGGGCCAATTTCCTTTGCCTCTCCTTCGGTAGAAACCAGTTGGAAATAGTCCCCTGTAATAGGTGTTTCAAAACACTTAAGCATCAGTATGAGCCTATTAAACTCCAGCAGCTCTGCTGGCAGGTAAAACTCACATTTATAGATGTAAGAAAAAAAGAAAGCCCACCTCTGTGTTATTTGCCTTCTGGACTGCTAGGGCTCTTTTCCAGTAGTCTCAGTGCTGAAGGTCAATATGTATTTAGGGGTGGGCTTTGTTTTTGGACTTTGGACTGCTCACATTATCCTTCTGGACTGCTTTGATTATAATGAAGTTATAGCAACTGGTATTCCTCTTCCAACTGGGAAATATCCCCAAGCTAAAGAATGGGTCACCTATGACTCAGTCATGGACTTTGTAACCTCAGAGTTTTTAGGCTTCTACCTTGCCACACATTCCTTTTTCTACAAGCTGGTGAAAAAAAATCCTAGTTCTAAGATTTCCCTCCAGCCTGGAGGAGAATCAAGGCACCTCCAGAGCTCCTGGATGGTAGGTGGCTATTGGCTTCCCTGACCTGTTATTCTACAATTCGTTTCAGGGACATCCAGTTTTAGGATCTCCCGTATAATGACTTGGTATTTTTTAAATTTTTATGAATTTTATTTATAGAATAAAACAAGCATTTTTTTTGAGCTAGGATTCTTTGATTCTTCCTCAGAGCCCTTAATTTAGAGTCAGAGACCCTGGATTCAAATCCCACCTTCCTGTATTGTAAAATGAGAGAATTGGATATGATGATGTATAAGAATGCTTTCAGCTCAAAAATCTATGACCCTATGATCTTTTTGTCTGTACCATTTAGGTTATGTGAATTAGACCTGGAAGGAATCCTAGACACTATCTGGTCTTACAGATGGGGAAACTGAGTCCCAGAGAGGTGGGGTGACATATCCAAGGCCATGTAGGCATTAAGTAGTAGAGAAAATCTAGGTCTTCTGGCTTCAAATATAGGGCTCTGGGCACTGCTCCACAGTCTTAGCCTGTCTCTATATTCCCATTCTAGTTGATTTGGTTCACATGTGTCTTTTACTCGTGTCTGCTTCTGTGGTTTTGATAGTTTAGCTCCCTAGCACCTCCTTATTTTAGTCTGTCCTTGTTGTAATAACCCAATCACATTAACAGTTTACAGCACACATTGGTTTCCACCACATTTTTGTTGTTGTTCAGTCATGTCTGACTCTTCATGTCCCCATTTGGGGTTTTTTTGACAAAGACACTGGAGTGGTTTGCTATTTCCTTCTCTAGCTCATTTTACAGATGAAGAAACTGAGGTGAACAGGGTTAAGTGACTTGCCCAGGGTCATACAGCTAGTAAGTTTCTGAGGTCAGATTTGAACTCAGGTTTTCCTGAGTGTTCTATCCATTGCTTCACTCTAATACCTGATCTTAGACTACGTTGCTGAGGAACAAGGATGCAGAACAGAGAAGGCTGAGGAAGGAAGGAAAAAGGAGCAGTATCTGGCAGGCTTACTAAGAAGAGGGAATAGGAAGAAAAAGGATTTTCGAGGTAAAAAGTCACTGGCTGTGGGTCATAGCTTAGAAGCAGAAGTAGGGAGAAGACACAGCTGGTATGCAAATGCACAAGAATCTCTGCTATTTAGCACCATGCCAATGAGGAAACTGTGAGCCCAAAGGCAGGGCTATGAAATTAGGGAGCTGAAATCTTACAGTCTTTTCTAAGCACTCAGTTGGGTCTTTCTGACGATTCCGGGACCTCAGACTATAAATGTGGAATATTACAAAGAGCACTGAATCTGGAGACTGAAAAAGTGTGGGTTTCAACCCTACCCCTGCTACTTCCAGCCTGTGCATTCTTGGCCGAATAATCATTTTCCTTGTGTAAAATGAGCAGGTTGACCAAGATCAAGGCTGGAGAAACTGCAGCCTCTAGGCCACATGTGGCCCTAGGACCTCAAGTCTGGCCCTTTGACGGAATCCAAACTTTTGTTCTGTGAAGTTTGGATTCAGTCAAAGGGCGGTAGTTGACGACCTAGAGGGCCACATGTGGCCTTAAGGCCACAGGTTCCCCACCCCTGGCCTAGATGATCCATAAGGTCAATGATCTTCATAACCCAACAGAAGACAAATCCTTGAACCACCAAATTTGAATCCAGAAATATCCTTGAGAATTTCACAAAGAAATTTTTGGAACCAGAGTCTAACACAGAGAAAACTATCACTCAGACTCACCTGGACATATATCATTGATCCCTAAAACTTTAGGAGCAATGTTCTTAACAGGTGTTGCTATTCTGAATACTCATAATCTTCAAACAACATGAAGGAAAACCTCTCAAAATATGGAGACCTAGCAGAAAAAATAAAAAATATGCTGGAGCCAGAAGAAACGTATGTAATCTCTGATCCTCTATCTGTTACTGAATTGTTTCAAAGATGTTTTCAATGAACCAACAGAAGAAAAGCCTAAATCTTCACACTTTTGTTAAATTTAAAATATTGACCATGCTGGAGTCCTCAAGATGTACGATGGAGTTTTTCTACCAGGCTTCTTGAACAGCTTCGAGCCTTATCCAAGCTAGCCTCGGCTCCTACCAGTAAATAGGATGTGAGCCCTATCTTGCTCCTGTCACCAGTGCTACAAGGTCCTTGTCTAGAAGACAAGAGACATTAGGGCATATTCTTGGCTTATTTTCATGTTTTTGGCCATGATTGTTTGTCTTCTGCTGATTCCGAGGGAACATTACATTCTTCTATCTCTTGTCCTACTCTCCTGTGCCTAGACCCAATTATAACGTAGTGTTTTATAGGAGGGAGAATGATTAGTGAGATTAGAGGTAGAGGGCCCTTTCTAATCCCACTTCCTTGATTTCACTTACTTCTCAGTATTATCTTCCCATAGATGAGCGGGAAGATTTATTTGTAGTTAGAAATTCTCCTAGCCCTGGAAATGATCGTGTATCTTCAGTATGGCAGGGGAATATGAGTCCCTGAACAAGTCACGGAGAGACATTTTATCGTATGGTTCTGTTGCTTCTCTGGGATTGCTAAAAAGGCTATGGTTATGATGGATCTAAAACATTTTCTCTTCTGATTCAAAATAATAATAATAGACATTTATAATGCTTGTCAAATTTTTCAAAGTGCTTCACATACTCATTTGTAGCTCATAAAAGTCTTGTGTGGTTTTTTAAGTATTATTCCCATTTTATAGATTAAGTAACTGAGGTTGAAATTAAATGACTTACTCATGGTCACACAGCTAGTAATTATCAGAGGTGGGATTTCAATGGAGGTTTTCCTGACTTTAAGCCCAGTACTCTATCCACTAGCAATAGTTTCTATTTACTTCCTGATAAAGAGGGTGTGAATGGGGAGGGAAGGACAGGGCAGGGAGTACTCTCTAGACCAGGGGTGGAGAACCTGCAGCCTCAAGGCCACATGTGGCCTTCTGTGGCCCTTTGACTGAATCCAAGTTTTATGAAGGGGATTTGTTCTGTGAAGTTTGGATTCAGTCAAAGGGCTGCACTTGAGGACCTAGAGGGCCACATGTGGCCTCTAGGCCAAAGGTTCCCCACCCCTGACCTGATTGTTTCTTTTCACCATTATCCTATCATTTCAGTTTAGCACTGCTGTGTATGGTGATGGAACCTTGGATGGTATTTTTGCTGTGGTGACATGTACATGTGTTCCTAATCTGTAACTGGTCACATCTCCAAATGGTATTCTTTGGGAAATGATCAGCTAGGTCTCAGTAGGCAGAAACTCTTCCAATTTCATAAATAAATAAGCCTGTCTGTTCAGATCTGCCTGTTTTGGCCCAGGTGAAGGGTTAAGCACTCAGGGCATATTTTAGAAGCCAATCTCATTAAAACAATAATAATAACCTCAGGAAATCCCTCCAGACAAAAATGTCTTAGGCAGTGGAATAGATTTTAAAGGCGCCTAAATCTGTAGATGCTTCCCAAGCACCAGTCACTCATCCATCCAAGTGAAGGGCTTGCATTTTCCTCTAAGTGACTGGTCCTTGATGACATCATGACAGCTGCTATACATATGGACTGGGGCAATGATCAGGCAGCAGGATTGACCTTAGGCAAAATTGTGTCTATGGGCAAAGTCTGTCTTCAGTGCCTCCCTGCCCCCTCCCGGTCAGTTGGGAATCGACTCAATGCCCTTCCAGGGCCCTCAGCTCCCAGACCTTTACAGTTTGTTGTTCCCACATCCCTGGAATATTGAAACTCACAAACTCATTGTCCTGGATTTCTGCCCCTTGGGGACAGGCTCTGTGTGCTTCCCAGGGTGGTAATTAGCTAACCTGAGAAATTAATTTGTGCTAATGAGAAAAAGCTGAAGGAGAGTCGCTACCTAGGTTCCCCCACCCCCACCCCAAACACTCCTTTCTTTCCTGGCTAAAATGCATACTTTCTATCAGAGGCCTTTTGGATGTATTTAAATATCCAAATAAAGATACATAATATACATGTATTCATATGTGATATATATAAACCATACATATACAAGTTATATATACATATGCATATGCATGTGCGTGAGTGTGTGTGTGTGTATATGTGTGTGTGTGTGTGTGTGTGTGTGTAGTACGTATACAGTTATCCCTTCCACATCATGATTTTCCCCATCACAGTTTTTTTGTATCACAGGTTGGCATAAGAAATCAAATGGAAATTTTTTGGAAATTTTGCAGAAACCACAGATGACATGTCAAAACCAGCAGACAACACAGAAAAGGTTTAAAAACTCAGAAATGTATAAAATATACATACAATATTGTATGATATAGCCTATGATCAAATACTTAACCCAAATTTTAAAATAAGGTTCTGCAAACATCCCATGAAAGAAAAAGAAAAAAATTCAGACTTCTTATCTGATACAAAGGGAGGGCCAAAAATTTTTACTCAGATATTCCAGATTGTCGGGGCGCCACACTCCTAACTCTCGTGATGTGGCAGGGATACTGTATATATATTTCCCCCCTTACAAGGGTGTTGTAGTGGAGAGAATGTTGGATGTGGGAATCAGAAGACCTACTTTGGATTCCTGGCTCTATCCCTAAATCGCTGTGTGGATTCATTAAACAACATCTTCAATTTCATTCTCTTCATTGTGATTGGATTAGATTCCATTCAACCAACATTTATTGAATGCCTGCTATATATGTGAGGAATGGTGCTAGGTGCTAGAGATACAGAGAAATGTGCCCTGCCCCCAAGGAATCCCAAGCAGAAGGGAAAATGTAGTCAAAAGAATGTTCCCAGAGGAACTAAGTTTATATCCCTCTCTATCACATATACCTGTCTGAGCTTGGGTAAGTCATGACTTCTCCAGGCTTCAGTCTCTTCACTGTAAAACGTAGGGGGTAGACTAGATGATGTCTAAGGACCTTTCATCTCTAGATCTATGGTGCAAAGACAATATGAACATAGATAAACAAACATAAGGTAATTTGACAAGAGGGAGAACACTATTAGCTAGGGGGATCAAGGGAGAATTAATGGAAAAAACGTACCTCAACTGGGACTTGAAAGAAGATAAAGATTCTGGGAGACAAAATTGAGAGAGTGCATCCCGTGCATGTCTTGGAACAATGCATGGAAGTGGGCGATGGGGTATTGAGTTTGGAAAACAGTTAGAATTTCAATTTGGTTAGAGTGTAGGATGTGTGGAGGGGAGTAATGTGGGAGTAAGGTTAGTAAGGTAGGAGAGAGCCAGACCACAAAGGCTTTCAAAGGCCAAGCTGAGAAATCTGGAAGCTATCCTATAGGCAATAGGTAGTCCTGAAAGATTCTTGAACCAGAGAGTGACATGGTCAGAATTGTATTTGGGGAAGATATTTTGGTAGCTTTATAGGATAGATTGAAGAGGAAGGAGCCTGGAGGAGGGAGGCCAATTAGAAGGCTATTACTTTAATCCAGTGATAGGAGAGGAGGACCTGAACTGGAGTGGCAGCCGCCTGAGTGGAGAGTAGGTGATTAATTTGAGAGGTGTGGAGACAGAAAGAGCCGAGTACATCATCAGGCTTCATACTTGATCAGATATGAAAGGGAAGAGGAGTCCAGGATGACTCAGAGGTTACAAAACCGCATGGCTGGAAATACAATTATGCCCTTAATCAGTATTTTTGTGTGATTGTTTATCTCTAGGAAGCGGTATAACTTAGGAACCAAAGATGATATTCTGAATTACTGGCTTTGACCTTTGATCATTAACATCTTAGGGGCAGTTGGCAATACACAAACAGGTTGATTTGCCAAATCTGAATTGGCCAGCAAGTTATAGCAGAAAAAACATTGACAAGTGGGACAGTGAGAGTGAGGAGAACTGGGTTCATGTCCTGAATTGCCACTAACTAGCTGTGTGACCTTGGGCAAGCCACAAAACTTCTCTGGGCCCTCAGTTTCCCTATTTGTTAAATGAAGGATTTGGTCAAAGGGATCCAGCTCAGCTTCAGATGCACATTGCACAACACGTAGCCTTCCTTGAACAAAAGTGAGAGTGGCCAAATCAGAGAAGCCCCTAACTGTGGAACTGATCTTCTGGCTAGTCAGCTACAGTGGAAAATGACCTTTCACCCTCTTAGAAGGGTAACATTTTCCATGACAAGATTCACCTTCCCTGGGCCACCTTACATTTCTGAAGAAGTAAGTCGGAAAGTCAACAAGTCAGAAGCATTTATTAAGTGCTTATTATGAGCTAGGCACTGTGCTAAGAGCTTGAGATACAAATACAAGCAAAAAGGACAGTTCCTGCCCACAAAGATCTTACAGTCTAATGGGGGAAGGGCAGTGCACAAAAAGGAGCTAGAACGTGAGGCCAGGAGAGGTACCTGTGCTGAGGCGTGGTATGAAGTCTGGAGGAGCAGAAGCAGCTAGGGGAGGAATGAAGGATGGGCCCTTCCTTCCTCAAAAGTGAGATTCCAGGAAGAACTCAAGAGTGGGGCAAGGGGGTGGAGGGAAGTTCCAATGCGAGAAGGCAGCTGAGGCAGATTGGAGGTCTGAAGAGTCAGAAACAGAGCTGAGAGAGGAAACAGCTAAGCATGTGGCTTTTTTCAATAAATCTTTTCGTCTCTGGAACTTAGGAAATCTATTTTATTAAAAGCACTAGAAAAAAACCTGAAGCAATGTGAAACTCTTCAGCCCACACCGTTGTTGTTGTTGTTATTCTTGAGCATGTTTCTGCTTGAAACTAGAGACCCTTTCAAGTTTTATTTTATTATTATTATTTGAGGTAAAGGCAATTTTACACAATGGCTAGAATGTTTGACTTGGAGTCAGGGAGACCTCGATTCATATCTTCACTTAGACACTTACTAACTGTGTGACCCTGGACAAGTCACTTAACCTCTTTGGGCCTCAATTTCCTCTTTTCTAAAATATGTGGAGGTGTTTTGGACTCAATGACCTGAAAGGTCCCTTTTGTCCTCTAAATATATGATACTATGATGGGGAAAAGGAAATTAAATTAGTAGCTATCTTCAGAATTCCAGAAAGACCTAGCAGATGAGGGAAGGCTGGGGCATCTGGGGAATCTGGGTCCTTTCCTCCACTGCCGCTCATTCAGTGACTCATTTTAGCACAAGGATGTGATGCCTCTGTGACTCAGTTTTCTCATCTTTACAATGGAAAAGAGAACTATACCAGATGGAACCTACTGAACAATAATGAGCTACTCCTTTTCCTGTGACCCCCAGATAAAAGACAAAAGATAAAAGGGAAGTATTTTTTCACGTTATTACCATCATCTTCTTCATTCTTCATTATTAATTAAGGAAGGACTTGCATGTATTTGATTTGGATGGAGATTTTGTTAAAGCACTAGCCCAGAGAGACCTGGAAAGGAAACCAAAGGAAAAACATGAATTATAAATATAGATCCTGCTGTAGGAAGTTGATGGAAACATGAAGACTTGGGATGGAGACGGAGGTCTCTGGGCTCCTGGCTCCGGAACTGGGAACTGGAGTTAATGTGTACCACAGGAACAAATACACAGCGGTGTGTTAATGCTTGTTAGGGGGCCGTAGGTTATGCTTCTTGTGAAAGGAGATCGATACGAGGGCGGGAACCACAAGATTTGTGGATCTTCAGATGTCTTTGACTCTCAGCATAGGACTAGGAAAATCAGATGGCTGCAGAGCTGTTTATTTTTTAAAATAAGTTCTTAATTTTATAAAGAATAGGTGATTAGAACTTACAACGACAATAATAACTTCAGAAAGATGGCATTTCTAAAATATCCCTTCAGAAGCAGGTTGAACAGTAAGGAGAAAGAGGCCCTCGAAAACGTGGAGCCCAGAAGATATGGTAGTATTTATCTGAGCAAAGAGAGTGACAGGAGGCTGGATCTGGAAGAAAATGTTGGACTTGAAGCCTTTGCTATGTTGAGTAAGGCTGGATTTCTTAACTGGAAATATCTTGCAGCTGAGAATCAGTTTTATGGTAAGCTGGAGTTATAAATTTGGATTGCCCGATCTGGTGTGGTGGTCTGAAGTGAATAGGCTTGGAAAAGGGGCCCAGCAGGAGAAGAACAGCACTGAGAATAGGCCTTGAATTGGTCTTTGAGGGAGGAATAGGGCTCTTTTTATTATCTTAGGATCTCTAGTTTCCTTCTAGGGCAGTCAAGTGTCACTTTCTACACAAGACATCCCCCAGGTTCCTAGTGGTCTCCCCAGTCTTACTCCCAATATCTGGTATTTACTATTTACCTATTGTATATATCCTTTTTTTTTTTTTTTTTGGTAAATGTTACATCACATCCAGTTGTATCACCTACTTCAAGTCCCATCTAAAATCCCATCTTCTACAGGATGCCTTTCCCAACTGCTTTTAATTGTAGTGACTTCACTCATTTAATTATTTTCTATTTTTCCTGTTTATACTTTATTTGCATATATTTATTTGCTTATCTCCTCCATTAGATCATGAGCCCCTTGAGGATAGGGACCATCTTTTGCCTTTCTTTGTATTCCCAGCTATTAGCATAGTGCCTGGCATATAGTAGGCACTTCATAAATGTTGATTAATTGAAAAAAACAGACACAGTAAAATGTCAGCTCCTGGAAAACGGGGGAGCTGTTGTTTTGTTTTGTCTTTGCATCCTGAGTTCCTAGTACAAGACTTGTCTCATAGTAGGAGCTTGATAGATAAATGGAAATAAAACAATGGAAAGTTTATGGAGACAAGCAGTGATGGAACTTGTTGGGGTGCCCTTGTCCTTCAGGGTGTGTTTACACAGAAGAAGCATTAGGACAGAGTTCTATTTGAAGCGGGGGAGCTCCTTGATTATAAATAATCAAGGAATGATTATATTTTATATAAATGAGTATTTATGTAAGTGAGAATTTAAATCCTTACCAATTTTGATAGTCACCTTTAAAAATACTTTCTACTGTACTTGCTAAGTTTTAGGAATTATTTATATGATTTAATAATTAGAGAACAATAGTCTCACTCACTATCGTTGTTCCTCAAGAAGGACTACCCACTTCACTAAGTTTTGCTCATGGAGCATAGATCTGAAGTTGGAAGAACCTTTGAGACTGTCCAGGGGTGGGGAACCCGTGGCCTCCAGGCCACATGTGGCCCTCTAGGTCCACAGAGGTTTTTTCTCATTTTTCAGATGAGGAAACTGAAGTCCCACACCAACTGCTCTTGAGGTCGTCTAGGTTTAGGCAAGCACCACAGACAGAATTTGAACCAAGACCTTCTGATTCCCTAGCCAGGGCTTTTCCCACTCAACCACACTATCTCCAGTTCCAGGTACCTAAGAAGCACTCCTTTTCTAAATACTTTTTTTTTTAAAAGGCAATTGGGGTTAAATGATTTGCCCAGGGTCACTCAGATAGTAAGTGTCTGAGGTCACATTTGAACTCAGGTCTTCTTGACTCCACTGCATCTGCTGTGCTGCCTAGCTGCCCATCCTCACTATTATACTATCTCATCTATTAGGTTCAGAGAGGCCCCTGACAGAAATTCAGAATACCCAACCTTCCTGTTCAGTATATTTATCCTAGGCCCCAAAGTATCTATTTATGACTTTGCTTTTTATGTCTGTGAGTTTTAAGCTTTGTCTTTTGCTCCCAGACACAGACATTCTCTTCTTTGCTATCTTCCCCAAGGGTCTGCCACAGCCTCCTGGCCCCCAGTGTAAATATTTTGGTCCAGTCATATCTCTGTTTACATACCCTGCCTATCCTGTCTTGTGCATTGACCTCCTCCCAGAGCAAGGCAGACGATGGGGAGGAAAAGGAGCATTCTGGGAATCTAGCCCTTTACTTTCATAAACCATATGCAGCTAAGCTGGGAAGAACAGGGAGGATTTACACTGTCCCCACTGCCAGGCTCTGTCCTCTCATTTCTGATAATGGCCAGTATCTACAGCTCCAGTTCTAGAGAGGAGGAAAAGGGAGGCGGGGAAGAAATGGTGATCCTTCTCCAAAGCACGCTTAAAACCACCCTCACCTCAGATGGCTGCTGTGCTAGTGCTGGAAAGAGAATGGTGGTGACACAGGGACTCCTTCTCTGTGACTCTATTAAGTCTAAAGCTGATAATGGTAATAATGGTTAGGAGTATGTACTTACTTCTGATTCCAAGTCAGGAAACTGTTCCATCTTCACAGGTTGCGAGTGACAAATACAACTGGCCAGGCACAGCTTTCTATTGGAGATGGGGAGCAGGGGGAGTGTAGATAATAATCCCCCGAACACATGCTTTGTGCCTTTTAAAAAATAGGCTTTAAAAAGATTGGAAGAGATTCTTGGACAATAAACAGCTATTACCAGGTAAAATTGAAATGAGTAAATGGATTACAAATTAAGAGAACAGGTGTTTAGGAATATTTTAGAAAGAGTTTAATGTGTTCCCAAATCTCAAATCACATCTGGATTTGTCCAGTATTATTAGCAACGTAATTATTCATGCCAGGTATATCCGGTAGCTCTTACGAAAACTAAAGCAATAAACCATGTGGCCCTAAAATTAACATTGCCCAAACTATCTCCATATTGAGGAAGACAAGCTGATCTATTACTCTATTTTGAACAGTATATATAAAGCACTGTTTGACTGGAATACTAATTAATCACTCATTTGTGTTGGTATACACAAGCCTAGCATCGGTTATTTAAACACACAGGAATAATTGTATGAATACAAGTATGCAGCACAATGGGGCAATAGGGCTACTTAATGAATAATACATTAGTTAATGAGTGTTTATCTTTATTTATTGTACATGCCTAGGAAAGTTGGTCAACTCCTCTGGCCCCACTGGCCTGCAGCTGGCACATGCCTCCAGCTGCCACAGGAGTCAATAGAAAGTGTGTCAGGGGTGAGAGTTGAAGCCTGTGTTTGTGTTAGAAGGATGCTGACGACAACATGTTGGCCTAGCACTCATGAAGGCCCTTCTAGCAGCTTGTGAAAGCGCGTTGCCTCCAAGCCCAAGGAAATGTGGTCCTACTTCAGGGATTTCTATTTTCAGCTCCAATTTCAAGGTGAATCAGGTTGGAGAATTCAAGGGGAGAATTGGGACACAATGGATTTTTTCCTTCCCACATTGGTTGATTAGCCCCATATATGGTATTTGATTAATGTCTAAAAGCTCTAATTAGCAATGGCTAATCTGCCCCACAAACACTAGGATATTGATTTTTCCCTCCAGAAAACTAATCTAATTGTATTCCTTATCATTAGAAAATGGGGCCTCGTATTGAAATGACTAACTTGGCAGTGGACTTGGAAAGACTGGAGGATCAAGATGCCAAGAACTGACTTTCCCCAATACCTTAGGAATACCAGAAACTGTTAAGAAATTGCCCTCAGTAGTGAAGGGAGGGGAAGGGAATAAGCATTTATATAGCACCTACTATGGGCCAGTATTAGTTCATGAATTTGATTTCCATGAGGATCCCGTTGGGATCTTTAGAGTGAGAAGCAACATAGATAACAGCCAGGGAATGGGATTTTGTTTTTTAGTAGAACAGAGGGGAATCAAATGCGTCAGCTGAGCAGTGGAGGAGGGAGAAAAAAATCCAAGGCTGAAGACTTTGCTGGCATCTCTTGTTTTCAGCAAACAGCCAAGAACCAGACCTGCCTTTGTGGGATTTGGTGTGCCACCCCCCAAATGACAGCATCTCCCACCCCTGTAATAAAGGCATCTCACACTGTTCCTTTTGGCAGCCCCCTATGTCTTAGGGGTTTCATGAGCTGATGAAAACATGGTATGGGGTGGGGAATTTGTCAGAAGGAAAAAATGTCTCAACTTGGGTGGGTTTTATATGCTTTTGTGAAAACTGTCCTTTTCAGATACTCAAGTGGTTGTGTTTTTATTATTATTTTTTAATAAGAAGAGCATCTGGCAAAAAAAAAATGCCTCCCCCTGTCCCCTACTACTTTCAGCAAATTCAAACATGGTCTTAATTTCCTGGAAAATATTTGGCAAACATATATTAAATGCCTACTATATGCAGAACACTAAGTTATGTGCCAAGAGGGATGCAAAGATAAATAAAACCTAGTCTTATTGAAAAGCTAAAATTTAATAATCTGGAATCCCTTTTAAAGGCCCAGAGTGATAATATTTCCAGTAGTAGAAGGATACATTTATAATAGCCCTGTCTGCATGGTGCCAGCAAAGTTGGCTGATTCAATCACTTCAGCCCTAACCTTAACCCTAAACTGGTCTATACCTGAAAAAGACATCAGTCAAACCAGTTACTTGATTAAGTAACTGGTAGCCCTGCATGGAAACACAACTCTAGTGAAGCACATTTCTTTTATTTAATGAAGTAGGATACTCCAAGGTCTTTGTTTTTAATGGAAATATGAGGCATCACAGTATAAAGAATGGTGGGTTGGAGTCAGGAAGGCCCACGTTCGAATCCTGCCTGACTTACTCAATATATGACTATGGTCAAGCCACATTATTTCTCCTAGGCAGCTACATGATGCAGTGAATAGAGCAATGGGTCTGGAGTCAGGAAAATCTGAGTTCAAATCTGGCCTCAGATACTTACTGGCTGTGTGACCCTGGGCACCTCACTTAACCTCTTTCTGCCTCCATTTCCTCAACTGTAAAATGGGAATAATAATAGTGCCTACCTCACAGGGCTAATGTGAAGATCAAATGAAATAATATATGTATACTTCCTTACACATTCTAGGTGCTTAATAAATGGCTGTACCTTCTTTTCCACTACTCCTCTTTCCTGCCGAAGCCCCCTGGGACCAACACAATTTCCTCATCTGTAAAATGGGGATGATAAAAATAACTGTATTGCCTTCCTGATAGGGTTGTTGTGAGAATCAAATCAGATAAATCATGTAAAGTGCTCCCTGATCCTCAAAGGGCATATGAATGTTGGCTATTATTATCCCGTGGTTTAAACAAAATGGGGAATCGGAGATCCTAGGAATCAATACCTTGCCTTTACTCAGGTCACAGTTTAATTTGCCTCATCCACCCAAAAGTCACTTTTTTAGAATCTTAGCATGAAAAAGATCATCCAGTACAGCGCTCTATCATGGTAGAAATGGGGTAAATGAGACCCCAAAGTCTCACGGCTAGTTAATGCTGGCGTTGGGATTTGAACTTGAGTTTTTGGACTCCCAGTTTCTTTCCCCTCATCAGTCATCAGCTTCTACCCTAGATGAGGTCATGTGAAAGCATTTTATAAATAAATTGAAAATAAAATAAATTTTTTAAAAAAGAAAAAGCTTTACAACTTTAAATTTGAATTTAAAATTGAATATGAATTATGTTTATAAACTATATATTATAGTTAACATGAATTATAATTTGAGTCATATTGCCACTGAACCAGACAGATGCTCCCTCATCTTTTCTTAAGGACTAAATAACCAGATGTATCCAGCTTCTCACCAGAGCATCTAAGGTGTTGCACACACAGAGATAGATGCCTGCCGGAGGAACTACTTTTTCACAAGGACAGTCAGATTTAGCTTGCATTTGTTTATGTCTTTGCTCTCCCAACCAATTTCTAAAGAATTTCAGCCAGTGAACTTGTTGGAGGACAGTGCCCGCACCGAACTCTTCAATTCAAAAGGGCCAGGAGTAGGAATTGTTTCTGAAGCCAATCTGAATGATGAAATGCCATTCACTCTGTGTTAGCTGCATTCTTTCAATCCAGAGCTCCAGGTCCTTTTATCACTGGTTTAGTGAGCATTTTTGATTCTCATTACAGACAGCATAGAAAACCTGATCAGCAATTTCTGTACCAATTATGTCTCATAGGGTATTTACATTCTGAACCTACTCTGACGAGTTTGTCAAAATAATACTTGCTACTTAAAAGATCATACGGCAAATGAGCAGATTCTCAGAGGGTTCTATATCAAGATCTATGGGATAGTTGGGAGGGAGAGGAGACCCAAAGAAGGTTAAGCAGTTTTTTCTGAGCTATAGGTCTTTGAGACAAGATTTGAATTCAGAATTGCCCATACTTAATTCTCTGTGGAGAGAGATGGAGCACCTTCATTAAATAAAGGATGCCCAGTTGCTGTTATTGGCTAATTCATACTTTAGTGACATATATGATTCTAACTATCTGGATTAAGAATAAAAAAAAAAAGCCAGTGATAGGTACTGAACCTGTGATTTCATTAGCATAGGGGACTCCCAAGAGAGGAAAATCCCTGTACCAATGCTGGTTGGTGCCTTCTCTGGCATAAAAAAGTTAAGTAACTTGATGAGGGCTACTCAGCCAGTTCATATCAGAGGTGGAACTTGAACCTAGTACCTTTTGATTTTGAGGATGGCACTATTGTTGTTCAGTCATTTCAGCCGTGTCCAATTGTTCATGACCTGATTTGGGGTTTTCTTGACAAAGATACTGGAGTGGTCTGCTCTTTCCTTCTCATTTTATAGATGAGGAAATTGAGGCAAACAGGGTTAAGTGACTTGCCCAGGGTCACACAGCTAGTAAGTGTCTGAGGTCAGTTTTGAACTCAGGTCTTTCTGACTCTAGGACCAGCACTCTAAACACTTCATCACCTAGCCACCCCCTAACCAATATACTAACATGTTAATAAATACAGTAGAACCTTAGTTATCCAGACCCTGTGAAGAATGAATTATTTTGGATGGTTTGGATTCACTGTCTTAACATTAAAATAATTATGCTTAATAACTTTTGATGGAATATGAGGTCCTTGAGGGGAAACCTGATTACATTTTAATTTTTGTATTACCAGTGCCTAGAATAGTGCCTGGCACATAGTCAGCACTTTATAAATAAATGCTTAGTGAGTGATTGTTTACTTGACAGATGGAAGGCTTTCTAAAATGGATCCCCTGACTTCTTAAGCAAAGCAAAAATACAATGTTAACCTGTTTTTGAACCTGTGTGATGCTGGGCAAATCCTTTAACCTCTCAGCTTTGCCTTCATCATCTGTAAAATAGTGCTGATAATAATAGCATGTAACTCACAGTGTTATGTAGAGACCAAATAAGAGAATATCTGTAAAAGAACCCTTAGAGCTCCTTGCAAATGCCAGCTAGGATGATGATGACGCCTAGGTTGGTGACTCAGAGTCATCAGAGCACATCAATTATGCTGTAATGCACTCAGGCTCTATATACAGCTATTTGCCTCTCCACCAAAAAAAAAAAAAAAAATCAGACAACTGTACTTTTTTGAACTCTATTATTTTATTTTTGTAGTTTTTCTGTTTACTCCCTTGAAGAGCTCAGTATGTCTGGATGCTTACCCACAGCAACCCCCTCTCCCCTTCTAATTGGTTGCTTTTAATCTACTAATCTTCCCAGTCACTTTAAGTCATCTTAGACTCTCCACCTCTATCTCTAATTAGTTACCAAATCCTAGGGCCCCCACCTTCCATCATGTTACTTACATATGTTCCCTCTTTTCATCCTTACCGTAAAACAGACCTTCATTCTCTCTCTCTACTAGAATAATGGAATAGCTGGGATTTCACTGGTGTCGAGGACTGCCGGGAAAGAATTTCTCAACTGATTTATATTGGCAACTGTTCTGTAATGTAGAGTAAATGTTGCCTGGGCCACTGAGGGGTTAAGGGTTAAGTGATGTCACCAGGTTCACAAGGCCAGTGTGTGTCAAAAATCTTCCTAAAACTTGGCTCTGATCATAACTTTCTGTTCAAAACCAACCATCACTCAAAGTTGCCTGCTGAATAAGGTCCATGTTACTTGGTGAGATAGGTTATTAGCTAGGTGCAATGAGTGATGGGCTTGGAATCAGGAAGACTCATTTTACTGAGTTAAAATCTGGCCTCAGACACTTACTAGCTGTGTGACCCTGGGCCATTCACTTAAGCTTATTTGCCTCAGTTTCCTCATTTTAATGAGCTAGAGAAGAAAATGGCAAACCACTCCAGTATCTTTGCCAAGAAAGCCCCAAATGGGGTCACAAAGAGTCAGACATAACTGAAATGACTCAACAACAACTTAGTATGATGTTCAAAGCCTTCTGTTACTTGATCCCAACCTATATTTCCATATTTATCTCTGATTCATACTTTCTTAGAACCAAACTGGAACTCACTTCCTATTTCCCAAACATGTCCTCTACCATCCTATCTGTTTGCCTTTTCCTATGTTTTTCCCTCTACCCAAAATGCCATTCTTCCCTTGGGAGATGTCATATCATTGTGTCTAGATATTTGGTACACAATAAAGTGCTCTGAATACTGCTGGTACTCAATGATAACTGCTTGAGTGAATTTGGCGCTATGTTATTTGTAGGATTCAGAGCCTGAAAGGTTCTCAGAGGTCAAGTAGTTCAACCCTATCATTTTACAAATGAAAGAAACTGAGGCCCAGAGAGATTGAGTGACTTTCCTGCTGTCACATAGGTAGTAAAGGGGTAAGCCAAGATTTGAACCTAGATCTTTTGAGTGTACCAATGAGGCCTCTAGTTGATATGCTGATTTTGAAAACTGCAATCTTCCCCCTTTTTCTACATAATGTCTGACATAAATGTCTAAGTGGTTTTGTCAGGGGCATCTATTGAAGCACCCACTTAACAATCCTCAAGGTTATGCTTTGTTATCAGGACAAAGGTGAAGATTTTTTCTGTCTGCTAAGAACGGCATACCTCTTCAGCATGTGATGAAGCAACGAATTGAACAGCAGAGGGCAAGTGAGTTCCATAGCTCCTCCTCCCCAGGTGACTTGTGCCTCAGTTTCTCTATCATGAAGGTGATGATGCTGACTGCCCTAACAAGGACATCATCCAGGCGTTGATGAAATAGCAGTTGAAAAATTGGAGATAACAATGGGGCATTGCCATGGCTGACAGTTTTCCACAGGCCTTGAAATTTATAGACATTAGCTTAAGGCTGGAAGCAATAAATTCTAACCTTGCGCCTCAGCTCAACAAAATGGTCTAATTATCAGTACTAGAGCTGAAATCCAAGAAGGAATCTTGTGTACCCAAATCCCTGCATGGTGGTCCGGAGCAACTTGCCTCTTCCTGTCAGGTGATAGACAAGAGGCCCCAGTGCACTTAGAGCCTCAGTGAATGAGACTAGCTAAAGCTGGGCCAAATAGCCCTGGGGGGGCCACCTACCTTTTGCAATATGAAAAAAAAATCTGGGGAGAGCAAGGAAGTCCTGAGACATTGCATCTACAATACTCTTGAAGAATTTCTTCAACAAGAGTCATAGTAAGCCAGGATAACTGAAGAGTTGTTTGGGGTAGACTCAACTTCTCCCACCCTTAGCTGCCTAGATTTCTACCTGTCAGAAGTTGTAGGTGATAAAAATAGGGAATGGACCTGTGATTTCATTGTCTAGGGCAGTGGGGTTAAATTCAAATAGAACTGGGACCATTAAGTAAAACTGAGGATCCCTGCAGGCTGCCACTTACAAAAGTAGAATACCAAATATTAACATCCCCTATGTTCTATTGCATTTTTATCTTTATTTCAAATAAAATATTATTTCCTTCCTTCCTTCCTCCCTCCCTCCCTCCCTCCCTCCCTCCCTCCCTCCCTTCCTTCCTTCCTTCCTTCCTTCCTTCCTTCCTTCCTTCCTTCCTTCCTTTCTTTCCTTCTTTTTTTATTCTTTCTTTCTTTCCCAATTTCATTTTAGTCTGGTTTGGTAGAACTTGGGAGTTTGGGGCTTCAATGCCTTATATTTGACACCTTTGGTCTAGGGATCTCCCATGAGGAAATTCCCTCTACCAATGCTGGTTAGGATCTTCTGGGCAAATCAAAGTCTTATAAAGTTGCCTGGGGCACTGAGAGATTACAAACTTGCTCAGGGTCATACAGCCAATGTATGTCAGTGATGAGACTCCAGCCCAGATCTTCCTCATTTCAAGGCCAGCTTTCTATCCACCATACAACACTGTCTTTTGGGTGAGCAGCCATCAGATTTTGAAGCCCATTTTTTTTTTTTGCCTGTTCCAGCTAATGTTTAAGAAGTCACTGATGAGCCTGTTCAAATGGTGCGCAAAACACATTCTTTATTGGCAGCCCAAACCAGCATCTCCCTTATTGCACATATTGTGATGGTATAATGATCTGATCAAATGTTTCCTCATTTCACTATGGACTTCCTCTCTCTAATGAATCCTTTTCTCTCAGTTCTAAATAAAGAAGACACTAAAAACGTGACACTCTGCAGATGGGTCACCCACATCTGGGCTTTCAATTAAAAAGAAAAGGGGGGAAAAGAACAGCAAAAGAAGATGTGACTGGTTTTTCTTACAGAAGGGGTATGCAGTGGGGGGTGGGCAGGGAAGAGCGGGTGGGGACTGGTGAGGATGAATCATCCACCATTGTTGCTGAGTGACAGACATATCCATGAGGACTAATTATAATAATAATCCCTGTCCATAACAAACACAGTGCCTGAGTCACAGCCTCTACTCTGTATGCCGAATTTTCAAATTTGGGCACCTGGATTGCACCTAAGAAATTGGCATTCACCAAAGATGCCTTTCCATGTGCAGATGGACATTTGCATGTGAAAACTGGGTAATTGTGTGTGTGTGAGCAGGAACTTATGTGCACAATTATTGGTCTTGCGTGCAGAAATGCATGGAGCAGATTCTTGCCTTTTGGAGTATCTTGTCTGCAGTTTTCAAGTGCAGATGTGGGTTTTGTTCATGTACTAGACCTGTGCCTTCGTTTTAAAGATGCAAGAGGACCTGGTCAATCATTCAATCAACAAGTATTTTCTGACCTTGAATGTGCGTGGCACTGTGTGATGTGACATGAGGGATGTAAGAGAAGGATCAAATGGTCATAGGATCATAAACTTAGAGCTGAAAGGAATCTCAGAGACCATCAGTCAACCTCTTTGTTTTGTTGTTGTTCAGTCATTTCAGTCGTGTCTGACTCTTCATGACCCCATTTGGAATTTTCTTGGCAAGGATACTGGGATGGTTTGCCATTTCCTTCTCCAGCTCATTTTACACATAAGGAAACTGAGGCAAACAGGGTTAAGTGACTTGCCCAGCATGACGATCAGTGTCTGAGGCCAGATTTCAACTCAGGAAGAAGAGTCTTTCTGACTCTAGGCCATAGGTTCCCAAACTTATTTGGCCTACTGCCTCCTTTAAAAAAAAATTACACAGCACCCTGCCCTGGAAATCTACTTTCTTTCACACTTTAAAGGTTTTTTAAAAAAAATTGCATCATTTCAAAAATATAAATTTTTTTTAAAAAAGATGCATCTTAAATTTAATAGTTAATTGTAAATTTTGTGTTTTTTTTCCCTGCATTGAAATTTCGGTGATGCAATATTGCGTCATGTAACTGTATTGTATTGTAAACAAGTCCTCATGGGCAGATATTCGTGCTGATGCAAGCTGAACTTCCCAACAATGCAGCACAAGCTCACCTGTCAGCACTTACTTGTTAAGACCTGCCTGTGGACTTGACCACTGATGGTTATAATTTGCATTTTGTGTGTTTATTTGGAAAATAATGTAATCACTATGACTTTAACTCTGTTATACAACAGATGAAACACATACAAATGGTTTTTCAAAATTTTCTTATTTTTTCTTTTTTCCTTATGCTTGTGCTGCCCCCTAACTTTTATTCAATTGCACCTGAGGCTATTGCCCCCGCCCATCAGTCCAGTGCCCCCAGAGGACGGTATCTTTGGGAACCCATGTGCCTAGGCCCTGCATTCACTGCGCCACCTAGCTGCCCTGAGAGAGGAAGTAGCGACTCTTTTGTTTTGTTTTTTTTGTTTTTTTGTTTTTTGCTTTTTGGTGAGGCAATCGGGGTTAAGTGACTTGCCCAGGGTCACACCGCTAGTAAGTGTCAAGTGTCTGAGCCTGGAATAGTGTCTGTTTTGTTGCCTATATATAGCATTGTTAAAAGTATAGGCTTCTGCAGGACAGATATGACACCTTATATTCCTTCTGGATACCCCACAGTGACTCAAAGAATTCAACAACTGTTTTGTGGTGGATTGGTTCAAACCTAAGCTTGTGGACCACAACTACCCTCTTTTGTTATGTCAAATGAGATAGTGTAGAAACTGCTTAGTGCCTAGCACTTAGTAGGTGCTATATCAAGGCTTTTTTCCTTCCTTCCCTTGGCCCTCTCTCCCTTTATCTGAAGAACTCTGAGTGTTTTTTGAAGCAATGGAAAATTTTCTTTATGTTCAGTGGCATTAAGAATGAGTGGCTTCTATGTTTTTGATAAGAATTTTCTTTTTCTTTTTTTGCTATTTCAGTAGGAAACAGGAGAAGACAAATTATAAGAGCATGAAAAAGAAATAATTTAATTAAAATTTTTAAAGAAAAATAAATAAATAAAATAATAATTAATAAAAAAAATAAATTTTAAAAATTAACCTTGCTCCATTCATAGTAAAAATAGAATGGGTGGTTTTTGTTGTTTGTTTATTAGTCATTTAAATACCACTGAATACAGATAAACAAATGAAAAATAAAAATAATAACTGAAATTTATCTAGTGCTTTAAGATTGACAATAGCAACAAGATTTCTTTAACAGCAATATGAGATAGAGCAGTGCTTCTTAAACTGTGGGTCATGACCCCATATGGGGGTCACGAAATAATTTGGCAATCATAAGAGGTTTCTGAACACCCAATGACCAAAAATTAATTCAAAATCAAATGCATAATGAAACTGAGGTCTTTCTGGCAGTCCTTCCCCCTGCTGTATCCTGCAACTTCACTGCAGCCTGGTTCAGAACACAAAGCATGCGCACTTTGCAGTATGCATGCCCTCAGGTCATGCAACAACAACAAAAGCTGCAGAAACACAAAAAGGGGTCACAAGTGGAAGAAGTTTAAGAAGCCCTGAGATAGATGATATCTTTTTTGGTTGGGGGTAGGGGGGAGGCTAGCCGTGGTTTCATTGGTAAGGGGAACTCTAGTGAAGAAATGTCCTCCGCTAAAGCAAATTAACTCCTGCTCTGTATGGATTAAAGAGTTTCCTGGGGCACCAAGAGGTTAAGTGACTAGCTTGGGGTCACAAGCAAGTGTGAGTTAGAAGCAGGACTTGAACACTACTTTCCTGGCTCTCAGTTTACTGTCCATAATGGCAATATTGCCTGTCAGAGATAATAGTGAATAATATTAGATTATTATCTATATATTATATACAATATATTATTATCTTTAATAATATAGAATATTCTTATTAATGTTAGATTAATAATAGATGATAATATTATCATCTCTATTTTACAAGTGAGGAAACTGATTCTGAGAGGTTAAACTTGCTCAAAATCAAATAGCTTAATGAGTGACAGAGCCAGATGTGAACCTAGGGTCTTAGGCTTCAAAACCAAGTTCAGATATGGAGAGTGAATCAGGTTGGTTTGGGTCAGATTGGTTTAGTGTCTGCTTCTGGTTGGAAATGGTTGTTGGGGTATGCTGTTGTGGATAGTTAAACTTAGATGAAACTCCTTAAGCCACAGAGGAGGTCTGGGAATGTGTATGTGTTGGGTGGGTGGGTGGGGCGGTAGCAGATATACATAATGGCAGAGCAGCAAAGCCTTCTTCCTGCACATTCATTGTTTAGCATTTCCATGAGCTAGCCCTGTGGCAGGGTGCCAGAAGAGCAGAATACCACAGCTGGGAAAAAGCTGGAAAAGAGATCCCGTCCTAGGAGAAAGATGAAAATGGGTCTCGAGGAAGCAGAGAGAGGCAACTGGTCTTGGGAGACGGTAATATGGGATGGAGTATCAGTCAGAGAATTGGAGAAGCAGTACAATCCAGAGTCATGGCCCAAAGTAGAGTAGGAGGAAATGACTAAAATGGCACCCAGGGGTAGCTGCAAGAGAGAAAAAAAATACCCATACATTATCTATCTATCCATCCATCCATCTACTTATCTAATTTTTATCTACCTTATCTTTCAGTCTATCTACTATCTACCTAATCCACCTACTATCTGTAATCTATTTTACCTATCTACTCTCTATTTTATCAATCTGATCTACCAAGCAATCTCTATCTACTGTCTATCTTATCTATCCCTATTCCTATTTAAAGTAACAATAAATAACTATATGAAACAAACGTGGATTAACAACAATGAGAATTGATCTCCTCTCCATGTGGGTGGCTTTAATCCCTGTTGCCTGGAATGCCCTTCACCTTGGAAATTGTGAATGCTGAGCCTACCTCTTCAGGGCGGATGGATCCAGAGGCTTTGCTAGGACTATGAACACATTGCCTTCATGTAATCCCTTCTTTATTTGGGGCCAAGAAGTTGTGGAAACAGCTCTCAATAGACCACAGTGGAAGTTGGATTGGAAATTACTGCTCAGAAAAGTTAGAAGCATCTTCAAGATTTAAGGCAGATGGTGATAATAAGGTTTATTCTGGTAAACATGGTAAATATTCTGGTTAAAAAAAAAGCAAAACTATGCATCTATATGTGCATATACTACAGCATCTTATGGAATGGTTAGTTTCATCTTCCAGTGTTCTATGCTTATATATAAGCTGGGTAGCCTATGGAGGCATTTGCTACCTGTGTGGCCCTGGGCAAGTCATTTATCCTCTGTTTGTTTCATTTTCCTTTCTCTGTGAGATGGGGATCATACTAGCACCTGCCTCCCAAATAGGAGCAACTAGGTGGCACAGTGTATAGAACACCAGGCCTGGAGTCAGGAAGACCTGAGTTCAAATCTGGCCTCAGACATTTATTACCTATGTGACCCTGGGCAAGTCACTTGACCCTGTTTGCCTCAGTTTCCTCATCTATATAATGACCTGGAGAAGGAACCATTCTAGTATCTTTGCCAAGATTGGGGTTGTGAAGAGTCTGACATGACTGAAACAACTGAACAACAATAACAATCTCCCAAATAGATTGTTGAGAGGATAAAATGAGATAATATCTACAAAGTGCTTTCAAACCTTAAAGTTCCATGTAAGTGCTAGCATCATCATCATCATGTCTCTCTGAGGGTCCATTGTCTTGATCTGTGAAATGGGTGCAATAATGATGTTCTTGGCTTCTCCTTTATAGGTTTGTTGTGATCAAATGAGATAATATATGCAAAGTGCTTTGTATGTCTTAACAAACTACATAAATATGGGCTTTTATTATTATGTAGAAGGCAGCACTTGTATATATGAGTCGTGTTACCAGGAGACTGCTGTCTCAATGATACAAGATTATAAAATACTTGTGAAATTATAAGACTATGTTAAAACTCCATTAAAGAGAAAATTAAAATTATTATGGTGATGTAAATGCATCTTGCTTTGATTAATCTGCTCATCCAGGCACATTTTCATCATTTGATGTTAGAATAGAAATTTGGGGATAAAAGCCTACATCCAGAAGAACCACCTTGTAGGAATGAAGGAGCAGTAAGTTGCCTCACGTGGGTAGCGCTCTCTCAAATTTACACCTTTCCCAGGATGACCCTGTGAGGTTAGTTGTGTAAGACTTTTTTTAATGCTTTTTACAAAATGAAGAAACCGAGGCACAGAGAAGTGAATTGACTTCTATGGGCTCACTCGGCTATTCAGCATTGTATCTAGTTCTCAAATGTTGGTCGAGCACAGTGTTTTTTTGCCCCATTATGTGGCTACCTTCACATGAGACCGTTTGACCGTCCCCCCCCCCCCCCCCCCCCC
>NW_020940355.1:10956542-10995808 GCF_900497805.2 Vombatus ursinus
CCCCCCCCCCCCCCCCCCCCCCCCCCCCCGCCCCGGTGATTAGCTGGGTCTCAGGTGGGGGAATGGATTTCCATTATAGAAAGCTGATAGCTCCTCTTGCTCTGATGTTGTCAATCTCCACACGTTTGCTTCCGCTCCACAGTCAATGCTCCCTGTACACTTAATTTACCTTTTCTACCAGGATTCTTGCAATGTTTCATCCTACTGGAGTAGACAGAATGCTACACTCAGAATCAGAAAGACCTAGGCTTAAATTTGTTGGTGTGGGATCTTGGACAGGTCATACAACCTCTCTGGGCCTCAGTTTCATCACCTCTAAAGTGGGTTGGAATCAAGGACCTCCAAGACCCCTTTAAGTGCTAAATCTTTGATCCTCAAATGCCAGATTATATTAATTTTGTCAGATAGCAGACTAGCAGGTCAGTTAGCCTGGTTGATTACAAAACATCTAGTGATTATTCTAATGGTATCCATCAATTCCATGATTCTAGGATCCAACTGCGTTAGTCCATGGCTCAGTTTACATTTGAGAACTAACTTTTGGTTTAGACTGTTAGCATTATTCTTCCTGCTCACTCCTTCTATGGTTCAGCAGGCCTTTCATTTTCTGTTTCACAGGAATATATACCATGCTCCCCTGTAGTAACCAATAGGGCTATATTGGTTAACTTAAAAATATCAAATGAATACATTAGAACTAGTTCACCAACACATTTATTCCTTAATTTTGTGGTCTATAATGTGATAACTTTAAAACATTTCCCCTCATATAAATTGAATGTCTTCTCCAGCTTTTTTAAAATTGCAGTATGGCCTACTGCTTTTAGTTGCACAACATCTGGATATTAAAGCTTTTCCTTTCGTATCAGAGCTTCCCAAAATGGATCCTGACAAATGCATACAACCACATCAGTGTCCTTATACTATTTGTAGTGACTTGTATTTAACCATGTCAACTCCTGTATGATTTTTCTTCATCTGTTTCACTCGTGTCCTACTCCTACATCATGAGCCCATTTGAGGTTTTCTTGGCAAGGATATGGAGTGGTCTGCCGTGTCTTTCTCCAGCTCATTTGACAGATGAGGAAACTGAGGCAAACAGAGTCCGGTGCCTTGCCCAGGATCACACAGCTAGTAAGTATCTGAGGTCAGATTTGAACTCAAGAAGAGTCTTCCTGAATCCAGGCCCAGCCCTCTATGGTGTAGTAACACCACCAAGTGGCCCCCTCTATATGATTTTTTTATTAATTTACAATAGCATATGAAACTAAATTTTGGAGTTGGCATATAAAAGGGATCCCAGAATAACAGAATTTCAGAGTTGGAAGGGATCTCTGGGGCCATTAAATCTGATTCTTGCTAATAAAAAAAAAAAAAAAAAAGCCCTTCCATACCATACCTGACATGTTCATCCAGCTTGAAGCCATCCAGTGAAAGAGAGCCCATTACCTTGGAAGCAGCCCGTTCCCCATGGGATCTCTCTAATTGTCAGGAAGCTTTTCCTTGTAATAACCTCACACATGCCTCTTTCCAACTTCCAACTCTATTACTAATTTTGCCCTCCGGGGCCAAGTAGGAAAAGCCTAATTCTCCTTCCACGTGACAGTCTTTCAAACAGTTGAAGAGAGTTATGACTCTTTTCTCTTCTCCAGACCAACCCTCTATGATAAGACCAATGTTTACTAGAAAGATCTAAGTTTCTCTCTCTTTTCCTACAACAGGAACTAGCTTTCCCTGAAAGGCAACAAAACTTCTGGGTTTGTCCTGCCTCTCTTGAAGCATCTTTGTCCCACTCATATGGAATCATGCCTTTCCAGCTTGATGAACATCTGAAGACCATTCTAATCACCATATCCTGCTGATCAGAGGCATTACCATATGTACATGAAAGGAGCCAAGCATATAGAAGCTAAGTCAGTCAATCAACAAACATTAATAAGCATCAATTATGGGCCAGGCATTGTGCCAACTGTTGGGAATACAAAGAAAGACAAAAAATAGTCCTTGCTCTCAAAGAGCTCAGAGTGTAATGGAGAATCTCATAGTGACACATCCTTGCTGTGTTGGGGCAAAGCAAATCTCCTTTTGTTAGCTGTTCAATGACTTAAGGAGTGTTTCATTTCATCCCAAATTGACCCTGAACTCACAGAGTGCCCACCCTTCATAGTGTCCCATATTCTTTCAGCTGACACTCACCATCTTGTTTTCTTCCTCTAGCTTACTTATGTCCAGCCTAAAATGAGGAAGCATGATTCAGCAGAAAGAACCCTGGGTTCCTTCTGAGGTCCCTTCCAATCGAGGCTTGGGAAATACAGAGACAAAAATAAAACAGCCCATGTCCTCAAGGTGCTTACATTGTAGCTACTAAATTTTTACCATTCATAGAAACCTTGAATCATATATCATCAGTCAGTTTTTTTTTTTAATTTGCTCGGTACTTATGAAGGTGTCTTATGCCATCATTTAGGTGTAATAAACAGATGGGGATCAGGGGTGGGGAACCTATGGCCTCGAAGCCACATGTGGCCCTCTAGGTCCTCAAATGTGGCCCTTTGACTGAACCCAAACCTCACAGAACAAATCTTTTTATTAAGAGGATTTGTTCTGTGAAGTTTGGATTCAAAGGGCTGCACTTGAGGACCTAGAGGGCCACAAATGGCCTCAAGACCACAAGTTCCCCACTCTTGGGGAAGATGAAGAATGTACATGGATGAAGACAGGAGCATTGTGAATCACCCCTGCCTTATAAAGGGTAGGCTTCTGTTATAATCAGAATCTACTAGTAACTATTTATCTTGACTATATCTGGCTGCAAACATAGCATTGTAAGCATTTGTGAGCCCATAGCAGAGAGCATAAAACAAAAGCATCAAAGGTCATTCTGTTCAGCCATTTCAGTCATCTCTGACTCTTTGTGATCCTATTTTGGGTTTTCTTTGCAAAGATACTGGAGTAGTTTGCCATTTCCTTCTCTAGCTCATTTTACAGATGAAGAAACTGAGGCAAACAGGGTTAAATGACTTGTCCAGGGTCAAATAGCTAGTAAGTGTCTGAGGCCACATTTGAACTCAAGTCCTCCTGACTCCAGGCACAGAACTCTATCCACTGGGCCACCTAGCTGCCCTCAACATCACTCTCATCAATCCTAGTCCATAGTGCTATTCTTATTGGTTCCTTCTGGCTTTGGTTGACCAATGGTTTTTAGTTTCTAGCTTGATTGATTCTGTCTAAAAAAAGGATCACACAGATTAAGTATCGCTGAGGTAATTCTCTTTTTCATCCATGTCACTATCATCTTATTAGCTCCAACTGAAAAAGTCAGTAGACTTCTGTGACTTCCTCTAAATCCAGGAAGCTATCTCCAATCCCTCTTAATTCTAGTGCCTTGCCTTTATTAATTGTTTCCTGTTTATCCTGTACATAGCTTGCCCTGCGTGTATTTGTTTGCATGCTGTTTCTTCCATTAGACTGTAAAACACCTTGAAGGCAGCAACTGTCTTTTGCCTCTTTTTGTATCTCCAGTATTTAGCACAATGCCTGGCACATAGGAGACATTTAATAAATGTTTATTGATTGATTAGCTGTGACATTGTTAGAAATATTAATAATAGCAAGAGTCATGGAAGCATAAAACAGGTGGGAGTAGTTACAAAGGACCTTTCATGGTTAATTAGCTCACTTGGGTCAGAACTCCGAGCTGACCACAGCAGCACTAATGATAGCCAGTATTTACATTATGCTTTACAGAACATCTAATATATGTAGTTGGATTTGATCTCCACATTATCCCTGTGAGGTAGATAGTGCAAGGAGCTATAATCGTCATTTAGCAAATGTAGAAATAAAGCCCTGAGGAGTTAAAACACTTGCCCAAATTAACAGAATGACTATGTATTAGAGATAAGATTCAAAAGCCAGGTGTCCTAGACCAGTGCCCTGCCACCCCATATTAAACCTCCTGTACTTCGAGGGACCACCAATCCTAGACAATAGAACCCTTTCGTCAAAACCTTTTATTTGTCTATAACTTAGAGAAACATCAGTTTCAGTGAGCCAACTGGACAGCTATGGTGGCAAAAAGAATGGGGAGGGGGAGAAGGAAGGGCAGAACTCTGGTGCACCATCATTTCCTTTGTAGCACACAAGGTGGAAAAATAAGGTGGGTGGGGAAGCACTGAGGTGGAATTGATCAGATAAAGTCTCTCTGTATGCCTGGAAGCATTTTGGTCTATAATATCTAAGTGCAGATAAAGTAACACATGCTTATAGAGTTATACTACTCTCTGACTTCTACTTCTAGCTTTTCACTTTGAAAATTAGGAAACCTCTCTCCTGGCCCTTTGCCAGAGAGAGATAATCAGACCTCAACTTTGCTTCCAATTTTATAAGTTGGAAGGGGAAAGGAGGGACACTCTAACGCAAAAGCAGAACACAGTCCTCTTCCTGGGAGAAGAGGAGAATGAAAAGTCCCATAACTGGAAAGGAAGTGAAACCTAGTGTTGTTGATTTGGGGAGGAAATGTCTCTGAGTTTGGGAGTTTTCCTTCTGATTTGTAGTTGCTTATATTATATTCGTGAAAGCTCAGGGACGCTAAAATGTTTGCTAGAGGCCTTTTGGAGGTAGCTTATGTTTTCCTTACTTCTTGATAGGATGGAGAGCTGGGATGAGGGAAGGGGACAAAGAGAATCTTGTCCTGACAAGTCTGCCCGTTGACCATGGCCAATCATAGAGAGATCAAGGAAGGCTGGTTGGCTTAGGTCTCAAGCTTTTTGCTTGAGGAGTGCTCAAACTTAGAAGGTAAAGGACAAAATCACTATTCCATACTGGGACAAGAATTTTTGGTCTTCCTATGCTTAGTGTCAACTGGGAAATTGCATAGCAGTTTATTCCTCCTTCTTCCATCCCAATAATTAGTGCATTTGCACAGAAAAGGACTAGAAGAGCATTTGCTAAGTAAAAATAAAATGCAATTGCTGTCCCATTTTTTTTGGTGCCCTATTTTGCCTTCATATTTTTCTTTTTTTAATTCTGACTAGAGTCCTCAAAAACTAGAAGTAGCTCAAAACTCTCTGGGTCTCTGAGAGCTCCTGCTACTGACTTGGCATTGTGGGTATTTACACAGCCTACCTGACAAAGGTCAAACACCTCTACGTCCATATGGACTAAGAGGTAGGAATTGGAGTCTATTTTAGACTCTTGCCTTGTATACTCTGTTCTTTCTAGGTTTTTGTAGCACTACTTTCTCCTGGTTCCCTTTCCATCTATCTGACCATACCTCCTCAGTTTACCATTTCATCTATGTCACATTCACTAAATCATGGATGTTCCTCAAGGCTGTGTCCTGGGTCCTCTTCTCCTCTTACTCATTATTGCCTCATTTGGTCATCTCATCAGGCTCTCATAGATTTAATCATCATCTCTATGCAGATGATTCCCAGATCAATATATCCAACTGTAGTTTCTCTCCTAAGAAGTCTTTGACAGCCTTGAGTACCAAACACTTTTTGGACAACTCCAGCTCTATGATCCCATAGGCATAGCAAGCTCAACATTTTCAAAACATAACTCCTTACTTTTCCTCCTCAAACCCTCCCTTCTCCCTAATCTTCATATTACAAATTACTTTAATAAGTATTTGTTAAGTACCTACTAAGTGCTCAGCTAGGTGATGGGGAATATAAAGAAAGGAGAAAGACAATTTCTGCTCTTAAGGAACTCACAGCCTAATGGAAGAAATAATATGTAAACTGAATACAAACAAGACACATACAAGATAAATTGGGGGTCAACTTAGAGGGAAGGTACTAACATTAAGTGGGATTGGGAAGATTTGTGCAGAAGGTAAGACTTTAGCTGAAACTTGAAGGAAGCCAGGGAAGGTAGAGGGTGGAGATGAAGAGGCAGAGTTCCAGGCTTAGGGAACACCCATTGAAAATGCCTGGGGTTGGGGCAGCTAAGTGGGGCAGTGGATAGAGCACTGGCCCTGAAGTCAGGAGGACCTGAGTTCCAATCCGGCCTCAGACCAAATACTTGACACTTACTAGCTGTGTGACCAAGTCACTTAACCCCAATTGCCTAAAAAAAAAAATGCCTGGGGTCAGGAGATGGAGTGTCTCCTTCTAGGAACAGTGAGAAGGCCAGTGTAATTGGATCATGAAGGATGTGGGGGTTGGGTATAGAAGGTGAAAGAAGACTGGAAGGGTAAAGGAATGTTTATGGAAGAATTTAAAAGCCAAACAGAATATTTTGTATTTGTTCCTGAAGGGAATAGGGAGCCATTAGGGTTGATTTAATAAGGGAATGGAGTTGTCAGACTTGTGCTTTAGGAAGATCAGTTTGAGCTGAGTGGAGGATGGCCTGGATTGCTAAGAGACTTGAGGCAGGAAAACCAATAGCAGACTATTGCAAGGGTCTGGAGGTGTGGTGATGAGGGCCTGCACTGGGGTAGTGATAGTATCAGAGGTGAGAAGAGGACATATTATTACAAAGGTAGAAATGATAGATCTTAGCAACTGATTGACTATGGGGGATGAAAGTAAACAGTAGAGAATGACACCCAGGTTGTAAGCCTGGGTAGCTGGGTCATACCCTCAAAGGTAATAGAGAAGTTAGAAAGAGGGGAGGGTTTGGGGAGAGAGAAATTATTGTGAAGGACACCACCATCCTCTCAGCCAACTCAATCTCCAACCTCAGTATCGTCTTCAACTACATATCAATCTGTGACCACATTTTATTTCTGTCTCTATATTTCTTGTATACACCCCCCCTTTTGTCCACCTATACACCTACGGGTCTAGTTCAAGCCCTCATCAGCTCATGCCTAGACTACTGCAGTAGTCTTTAAGTGATTCACTTGCCTTTAGTTTCTCCAATCCATTCTCCATTCAGAAGCCACAATGATTAAAAAGAAAAGCATAATCCTAATCATAGTAACTTTTCCCATTTCCCCACCCCCATTAGTATATTCCAGTGGCTCCTTATTACCTCCAGGAACAAATCTAATGATATCATCAACAACAATAATAACTAACATTTATATAGCACAATAATAGCTAACATTTATATAGCACTTACTATGTGCCTGGCACTGTGCTAAGTTCTTTGTAATTATTATCACATTTTGTCTTCATAACAACCCTGGAAGGTAGGTGCTATTACTATCCGTGTTTTACAGATGAGGCAACTGAAGGTTAAATGACTCACCCAGAGTCACACAGCTAATGAGGCTGATTTGTCTGAGGCTGGATTTGAACTCAGGTCTTCCTGACTACTGGCCTAGTGCTCTAGCCACTGAATCAGCTAACTGAATCTATATAAACTCCTTTGCTATTTAAAGCTCTTTATAACCTGATTTCTTCCTAGCTCAGATGCCCTGAAAACTTTTCATTTCCAATGTAGAATCAGATTTTTGAATTCTACTCTACCATCATTATCTCCCCCCATCCCACCCCAGAAAAATTCATCAGGAAACTCATCAAGGAGATTACTTCAGCTTTGGGACTCAGACCTCATCAGAAGCCATTGCCCCACTGATTGAAGGACTGGAGGATGGAGCAAAAAAAATTCTCCCAAAGACTCCATACAAAGAAAGTGAACTCCTCATTTCCCATCAGCTGCAGTGCTGGATTCCATTCCATCATCATCATGCCCAGTGCTTATTGATTGACTGGTTGACTGACTGACCTTGGTAACATCAACATCTCCCTGAGTCTCCATCTCATCATTGGTTAACCAGTTTCTGGGTATGAGTTTATATTTTGGGTATAAATCTCTGAGGGTCTTGTGTAGATTTGCTTAAGAACTTTAAAAAGTGCTGTACCAGTAGGGTTATTAATATGGTATGCTCCATGGAATAGAGAACTCTCTTAAGGAGAATGGTTGATTATCTCAGGCCCCATGAGAGAGGCCAGTGAATAATCAAAGTGGAGATTATTTAATGCTGGGTATGAGGAAGAGAGTGAGAATAATATTCAGGGTTGAAAGAATCTTTCCTTCCCCCAAGCTCCTCTAGACCATTAATAGAAACATGGCATGCATAATCCTCACAAAGAAAGGGCAAGGTTGTCCAAGTTATCCCTCTTGCCAGGCTGTTAGGTAAAGTATGAAGGAATAGTAGGCTGTTTTACCCCGGAGAAGCATGACAACAGCCATTTACTTCACCGGCAGCCAGGCAATAGCCTGATTGCCCTTTGGGGTGGTCCATCCCTGCTGAGGTTGTAACCTAAAGGTGCCTTCCAAGTAGCCAGCATGGTCCATTAGGAAATGTAAAAAGCCCACATCCTCAATAATGGAATGATGGCCAATTTCCAGGCTGATGACTTTTGTACCTTTGTATAGTACCTACCGGTAATTTGTGGCAGTAACCCAAGTATTGACAGGAGGCCAGAACTGGGTAGAATCATGAGGTAGGCACAGTCTGTTTTCAGTATCCTTGATCTCCTTGTTTGGAGCCCTTTCTCACTTTCAATCCTCTTTGCCCTATTCCCACTCTGATCACATGTATCCTCATGCTGCCAAGGCTCCCTCACCTCATGTCCACACCACAGGCCATCTCCTATGGCAGTTTTGCATTCTTATTGATTGCCTTTCCTTTCATCAAAACACTCCATACACTTTGTCCCCAGGACCCTATTCACCTTCTGTGCTAGGACTGGTCTGATAAAGAGTATTGTGACAGAAAGATCCTTGAATCAGCAGGATATCTGTGCTGTAGACCCAGCTCTGGCTTTCTCTGTGACCTTGAGTAAGTCATGACCTTTCTGAGCCTCGATGTTCTCATTTATAAAATGATCTGGTTGGATTAGATGATCTATAAGGTCTCTTTGAACTATCTAAAATTCTATTATAAATTGGTATTAAGGTACTAAAGAACAATAATAGATATTTTACCCCCCCTTTCAGATGACATTTATATGTTGACTGTCACCTTTAATGCATTAAATCAAAGGAAAGAGTAATAGGGGTAGTTCTGGTATAAGAAGGGCCAATAGGAGAAAGTTTTGGGAGCAAGGTGGGGTGATGGTATCCCTTAAATCACTCTGCAGACAAAGCTATCTATTCTGTCTATGATAACTCATTGAGTTATTTGGAATCTGTGATTTCATCAATTTAGGGACTGCTGCCATGGAAATCCACACTCATCCACCCACCTTTAACTGATAAAGATCATCAACCTATCTGTAACATAAAAGTCTTTCAGAATTAGTTGGGGGCACTAAGAATTTAAGTGATTTGCTATTGGGTATTCAGCTGGCATGTGTCAGATGCAAGATTGAACCCAGACATAGAATATGGACAGAATATATCCATAGACCCTGGGGCAAGCATCACTTTTGGCCTTCTCCTTGAGAGAAGGTCATGTCTCCCCTATAGGAATAGCACACCTGGACCACCAGATGCACACTTATGAACCCAAGTCATCCTGACTTGAAAGTTGGTCCTCTATGCACTACACCAAGCTGCCCCAACTCATATTTATAGTTGTTTCAACAACAGCTGAGATAAATACCCTAAGCATTTTTATTCCCATCTTATGAATGAGAAAACTGAGGAACATTATGATGTTCTGCCCAGATCAATGTGGATCAATAGTGTGATAATGCAATCTTGGGCTGCATTAAGAGAAGGGATGACTAGAGAGTTGAGCCCCACTGTATTCTGGTCAGATGACATGTGGAACATTTTGTTCAGTTTATATATCTACACATATATGTATGCACGTATATGTATATATGTGTATGTATATGTATATGTGGTTATTGATAAGCCAGAAAGTATCTAGAGGAGGGCAGTTAGGAAGGTGAAGGGCTTTCAATTCATGCCGTATGATTGATCCAAAGTCAGGGGTGGGAAACTTGTGGCTTTGAGGCCACATGTGGCCCTCTGGGTCCTCAAGTGCAGTCCTTTGACTGAATACAAACCTTACAGAACGAATCCTAAAGGATTAAGGATTAACAAATCCCAAGTCTAAATAATAACAATTAGAATATCTGTAGCACCTTTCAGATTTGTAAAGCTCTTTCCATAAGTGATCTTATTTGATCTTCACAACAACCCTGTGAGGCAGGTACTACTATTATCTCTGTCTTACAGATAAGGAAACTGAAGCAGATTTGATGACTTGTCCATGGTTACATAACTAATATATTTCTGAGGCAGGATTCTAACTAATGTCTTCCTGATTCCAGATTCCACCTGATTCCACCTTCCTGATTCCACTTTGCCACCCAGCTACTTCAGAGGGAAAGAACTAGAGATGCTTAGCTTGGAGAAGAGGAGGAAAGGGGGGCAAGGATATGATAGCTATGTTCAAGTATTTAAAGGATTGTTTCACAGAATAATTAGACTAGTTCTACTTGGCCCCAGAGAGCAGGATTAGGAACAACAGGTGAAACTTACAAAGGGGTAAATTTGGGCTGGATGTAAGAAGAAAGTCCCTCACAATTAGAGCTGTCTCAAAGTAAAATGCTCCGCCTCAATAATAATAGCTACAATTTATATAGCCTTTTACAAACATCTCATTTGATTCTCACAACAACCCTGGGAGGAAGGTATTATCATTATCATTATTATTATCCATATTTTACAGATGAAGAAACTAAGGCAGACTGAGGTTAAGTGACTTGCCCAGGATCACACAGCAAGTAAGTTCCTGAGGCTGGATATGAACTCAGATGTTCCCGATTCCAGGCTCAGCACTCTATCTACTGCACTACCTGGCTGCGTCCTCAATGGATCCTTCCCTGTCGGAAATCTTTAAGGAAACACTAGATGGCCACTTACTGGATATGTTATAGAGGGGATATTTGCCCCTCTGAGAGTATGAGTTGGACTCAGTAGCTTCTGATATCCCTTCTAACTCTCATATTCTGTCTTTCTTGGTCCTGATATTTACTGTCTGTACGACTTTGAGCAAGACTCACTTAGCCTAGCTGGGGCTCAGTTTTTGGATCTATAACTTAAGAGGTTTGAACTAAATGACTTCCAAGGTCCTTTCCAGCTCTAACTTTATGTTTGGTCCTGAAGACAAACTCCAAAGTGAAATGATTTGCCTAGGGTCATATGGTTAATGGTGTCAAGGCTGAAATGTGAATATCCAGACTCCTACCTCCTAACCCAAAGCTTTTTCCACTAGATTGTGATGCCTAGAGGTCATGTTGAATGGGAATAAAACAAAATATGCACTTTTAAGTTCTTCTACCAAGGAAAAACCCAGAGAAATGAGTCATGGGAGAGCATTTGTTTCCAAGGAATGGAAGAATGAATTGAGATAGTGGTGGGGCAGTCTCAGCAGTGAGAGAGATTGCAGTATAGGGTGGGATGGGATGGGATGGAGGGAGAAAGGGTAGTCCATCCCAAGAATCTGTGATGAATGAGGACTTGCTGAGGGGGTCAGCTCTGCTAAGCAGGAGAGCCACCTCCTATGCTTGTCATGGTGAGGAAAGTGGTGAGTGACTTATACAGTCAACTTCAGAAGCTCAGTGAAAATGTTCCATAATGAGAGTTCTGCATGATAGACGATAATGACTCTATAGGGAATCATCAAGGCGAAGAAAAGTATGTACTGTACATTATCCTAAATTCATAGTTACCTGAGAGACTGGAATGGTGCAGAACATGTCTTTTCTTTCTCTGAGGTAGGCAGCCCATGTTTTATATCCTTTTAAGTGCATGCTGAGGGGGAAGGTGGTTAGTGGTGCAAGAAGAATGGAGCACCTAATGCATCTTTCCTGGCTCTAATTTCTAGTTCTGTGGCAGAATTTTCCCTTTTCTTTAAGTAGAAAGGGGCTGGTGGGGATATGGATGGAGGGAGGAAAGTGGAGCCTCGTAAGTCTGGTAATGGGATCTGGAAGAATTTATCTCCAGACTACCACCTGACTAAACATCAGATGTAAACAATCTGCTGCTCTCCTAGGGGTTTGGTGAGAAGTAAGCTGATTGTTTCATGCTAGTGAATAAGGATATATCTCATTCATTCATCTGTTCAACATTTATTAAGGATCTACTATGTGCAAAGCACTTTGCTAGGCACTGGGGAAGATGTAGAAAAAAAAATTAAGACATGGTTTGCCCTCAAGGAGTTTACAAACATTTGGAGATAAAACATAGATGTAAACAAAATGAATACAAATTAAAATACAATAAATGCATAAAAGAGTATAAACTATTATGGGATCCAATGAGTGAAACAAATATAGAATGCTACGAGATGAGTTGGAGAAGAAATAGTTTCAAGTTACACCCACAGAAAGGATTACTATCTTCAAAAGTAAAGGAACTTTACCCCACCCCCAACTTAATAAACTCCAGTGATTCCCTATCACATCTAGCATCAAATTTAAGTCCTCCATTTGGCATTCAAAGCTCTTTGTAAGCTGCCCCCCCCCCCCCACCCCCTTTTTTCCCCCCCCTTATGAGGAATGGATAAAACACCAAGCCAATTTAGAATCCAACAGTTAGCCAGTCTGGTGGTAGGGCAGGTCTAGCCAAGCCCTTGAGAGTGAATTGTATAGGGGTGAAGGTTAGGAGTCTCAGTCTCTTATCCAACCAACCACCTATCCCTTTGATCAGAGAATGACGTTCGAACTTTGAATGGTTGGTAGATTTAGACTTCCCATCAGTATCAATAGCAGTGTTCGAAGAATAGCAGTGGACAAAGGTAATATTTTCATCAACAGCTGAAGACATCCCACATACTGACAAGAGGCAACCTCAAAATTCTACCAGGTCACTGGCCCTTAGAGCCCAGAAGAGAGCTCCACACATTAAAGAGAAATGTCATAAGGATTCTACATAGGGAGAAATGGAGCTGTTGAGTTATCCCTATGCCACATGCACTCTCTAAACTTGAGTCTATTCTGTCCCATCCTCATCCCCCAGGGACTTTGCAGGAGAGAGGAGAGAGTGTCTCAGAATTTGGGGTGAATGTTTTTGTACCATCAGATCTTATTGTAAGATCTTAGCAAATACCCTTAGTGATATTTTTTTATGCAATTGGGGTTAAATGACTTGCCCAAGATCATACAGCTAGTACGTATCAAGTGTTTGGTCTGAGGCCGGATTTGAGCTCAGGACCTCCTGACTTCAGGGCCGGTGCTCTATCTACTGTACCACCTAGCTGCCCCAGCAAATACCCTTTGAAAAAGCTAATTAAATCTGGCTTGCTAATAATAAAGAAAAACATACCAGATGGGGGCTCATGAGCAAGGATAAAAGATATTCCAATCTCTCAGAGATAACCCCCCAAAAAACCCTAAAGGGGACAAGTAGTCAGCCAATATCTGGGGAGTCAACCTACCAGATTTACTCCAGAGGGGTGCTACAAAGAATTGAAGGCTACTGGATTTACTTGCATATCTATTTCCCTGGTAAATGGGGAGATGGGAAGAGAGCAGTGATATGATTTTGATAGCATTATAGTCCAGAACAGAGAGCATAAGCCATACCCATCATGTGCTAACATTGTCAGCAGTGGTATTCTGGTCTTCTAGGGGCTCCATAGGAGCATCTGAAGAGGTTTAAACAATGGCTAACTTTTCAGCAAAGAGATTGAATTAAATATGGTTTAATATCTTCATGGTTGTCTTTCTGTTTCCTGTGGTAGTGAGAGATGGGGAGGGGGTGAGAGACGTGATGGAGGGATACACTAGATTAATAAAACATCCAGACAACTCAGAAGACTCATTTTAGTCATGAGTTTCAACAGTGTCTACTTATAGATTAAAAAACACCCCCAAAACAGACCTGCCTTAGTTGATGGATTTTAAGGGTCCTTGAACATCATGGAGGAGGTGCTGATATCATCAAATAGCAAACAGGAAAAATCTCTACTTGGATAATCCCCAATCTGGTAAATCAGCCCCATGACAAAGTGCCAGCTGACCTTGCCACAGAGGGCCACCTTTAACATGATCCACACAACTTTGAGCAGCCAATCACTTGGGTGACATTCATTATCCTTCAAGCTGCATGACCCAGAATGGCCCCAGAGGCCAAACACGACAGGTGAAATGTCTTCCATTTTTGAACAGGCTTTGTATATTCAGAGAGAATTTTTCTTCTAAATTGGATATCTCTGCATGCACAATTATGTCTAACCTTTTGACTGAGTTGAACAGTCAGCTTGGTTGAAAAGAAAGTCATTTAAACAATACTCAGTTATTCTGTTTTTGCACAAGAAAGAAAGAAAGAAACCCTGACTACTTGGTTGACAAATTTGATAAGTTGACTTAGTCTAAGTGGTCACAAAATCATAGAATTCTTGACTTGGAAGGGACCTTAGAGTTCAACCAGGGCCGTTCACCTGGTAATGTATGTATCCCCTCCATGACATCCCTGACAGATGGTCATTCAGCCTTTGCTTGAATATTTCCAGGGACAGAAAGCTCATAACTTTGTGAAGATATCTACTTTAAACAATTGGCTTATACAGTTCTTCATTATATTGAACTTATATTGGCTCCCTTCTAGTTTTCACCCCAAAAGCCTATATATAGCTTTTAGAACAAGATAAGAATAAATTTACTCTCTCTTCCAGTTGATAGCCTTTCAAATATTTGAAAAAGGGGTATGCTCATAGGACAATGACTTGCAGTTGTCCTCTTTGGCTAAAAGGTAGGGAGTAATAAAGAAGTAAGTCTGGAAAGGCAGAATGGTGACAGATTATAGGGGGTCCTTGTCAGGTAGCTTTATGTAAAGGCAATAGGGAGCCACTTAAGATATTAGAGCAGAGGAATGATATGAATTGTTCTCTTTGATCTATAAATATGTTGTAAAAGTCTCTTTTCAGATCATTACTTTGGGTATGACCACTCCCAACTCCAGACATAGGATAGCCCTAAAATCATAGTGTAGTTTTAAGGTAGGAATTTTAAAACTTTACAAATTTAAACCTGTATAAGTTTAAAGTTTAGAGACACTCTGAGATTTTGGGGATAACCTGTATATAACTTTCACTGTTGGAAATGCTGTGACTGTTTGGGCTTAGAAAATTTTTTTTCTTTTAAAAGTTAGCTGTGGCAGAAAAAAATAAATTTATATTCTAATGATTCTTCAAAATGTAGAGATGACCCGGGGTTTTCCAAGCTTATGCCTTTGTTATATACTCTTAAGGTAGAAAGGTTTCATTAAAACGTGATAAGGTAACTAGATGCCAATGTGGATAGAGCCAAAATCTGCAATTAGGAGAGACACGAATTCATATCCTGCCTCAGACACTTTCTACCTGTGTAACCCTTGGCAAGTCATTAAGTTCTAGTCAGTAATAATAGCACCTACCTCAAAGGGTTATTATGAAGATATTGTGAGATATATATAAAGGCATTTTATACAAGTGCTAGCTATTATTATTGTTATTATTACTACTATTATTATTATCACTATATTCAACTTGAAAAGGCTACAAGCCAAGACCAAACTGAGGGAGTGTTGGTGCATGATTTTCTGTTTGCAGATGATTATGAACTTAACGTAGCCTCTGAAGCTGAGATGCAACAAAGTATGGATTGATTCTCTATGGCTTGTGCTAATTTTGGCCATTTTGGCAATTAACACCAAGAAAACACTGGTGCTCCATCAGCCACCACACACCATCCATATATGGAACCATCGGTTACAGCAAATGCAGTAGTTTTGAATGCTGTGGATAAGTTCGCTTATCTTGATAGTGTACTTTCTAGGGACGTACATGTTGATAAAGAGGTTGATGCACACATTGCCAGAGCTAGCTCAGTGTTTGGGAGTCTCTGAAGGAAAGTACTGGAGATTAGACTGCCTACCAAACTGAAGGTCTGAAGGGCTGTTCTGCTGACCTCATTGTTGTATGCCTGTGAAACCTGGACAGTATACCAGTGCTATGCCAGGAAACTGAATCCCTTTCATTTGAATTGTCTTAGGAAGATTCTGAAGATCACCTGGAAGGATCAGGTACTGGACACTGAGGTCCTTTCTCGAACTAAACTGTCAAGCATTCAAACTCTGCTTCAGAGAGTGCAACTCTGATGGGTTGGCCACATTGCTCCAATGCAAAACAAACGCTTGCCCAAAAGACTATCTTATGGAGAACTCACATAGGGCAAGCATTCACATGGTGGTCAGAAGAAGCAATATAAGGACCTCTCAAGGTCTCTCTTAAGAACTTTGGAATTGATTGGGTGACATAAAAGACGCTGGAGTGCCCACATCAGAGAGGGTGATGTCCTCTATGAGCAAAGCAGAACTGAAATAGCTCAGAAGAAGTGCGCAAATTTAGAGAATCCACCCCAAATGTTCACGTGGACTATTTGTGCCCAACCTGTAGTGGAACGTTACAGTCCGACACCCTGAAACTTGAATCTATCAGAGTGACGTCATTTTGGTCCTCTTCGAAAAACAGACAAAAACCATTGTATCATATTGCTCCATATAATAATAATAATTATTATTATTGTTATTATTATCCTGGCCATGAATGCTGTGTGTTTGTCATCCAAGGCTCATTCCAGCCAAATTGGGAGAAATTTATTATCAGAAGGCTGGACACCAATAGCTCCTTAAACCTTTCTTCTACTAAGGGGTGAAGGGGTTTCAGTTTCCATGAGTGGGGGTGGGGGCGGGGGTATTAGCCACAGGATGAAATCAAGATCTTTGGAAGCATTGACATGAGTGGCAGGGGAAGGGGAAAAAAAAGATTGAGTAGTATTTTAAATGACAATGCAGGATGGCTGGCAGTTTAATAAATTACCCCGAGTTGTTTTACTGCATCCAGCTCTGTTTACATCAGCTTGCCAGATTTTCTTCCATAGAACCGTGTGAGTATGTGTTTGAGCATAGAGGCAGGGCAGTGGGGGTGGAGGGGTAGCTACACAGGCTGCCTGTGCATATACAAGTTGTTGTTTCTGATTTTCCTCTTTGCCACATAGGACCATAGCAATTAGAAACCCCACATTTCTGCAGGGATTGCCATCTCTTAGAAAATGTAATTTAAGACAAATTGTTTTAAAAGTGCCAGAGGGCCACTTAGACTCCCATAAACTTCAGGGGTCTCAGCTTGGAGATACAATGAGCAATTCCTTTGTTCTTTTTACTACCCTGGTGAATCATTTATTGGGGCAACCCTTTCATTTTCTTCTTTCTCTTCTGTCATTTTTTTTTTTTTTGGACTAACAGATCTCCATAAAGCATTTACGACTAAATAAACTCCTATCAGTGAGCCTGGCTGTACTGTGCCGGCATGCTCCACTGATTATAAACTTCCTACTGCCTGAGGATGGCCTTGGGGTGACTCACAATGAGGAAAGCTCCCCAAGGTGAATGGCAGGCCCGATTGGAACTGTCTCCCCAGCCCCGGGGGCCTGCTCATTCAGGGGCCAGCCTTGGAGGGGGAGGGGCTAACTTGGGCCAAGGCCAGGAGCTCAGCCCCTCCTTTGCATCTCCAGGATTGTTCCAAGGGTTGAAGGCAGCTGATCTAGTATTTCACTTTCTTATGTTCTGCTTACTCCAGTGGCTGAAAGCTTTGGAAAACCATTCTGTGCTTCCTCTCCTTGTTTTTGTGGGTGGGTGGAAATGCTGTTGCCGAGCCCATGAGGGTAGGAATGGACTACTTCCTTCTATACCGCTGGGATGCAAGATTTTATCCATGTGGGGACTGCATGCAGATTGCAACCCCATCCATGGTTTAGCAGGTGGTCATAAGGCCCCCCAAATAATGGCCTCTCAAATTGCCATCGCTTGGTGGCCAATGCTCTCTGGTAATGAGCCGCTGCAAATTTCACCAGGCTGGACCTCAGTGGACAGAGCTACAGTCTGCCACTAGGCTTGCATTTCTAGCCTGATAGGGCCTGACAGGGTTGACGCCGCTTCAAGAACCTCTGTTCTCTGATGAAGCTTGAAATTCTCCCTATTAGAACTTCAACCCTTTAGTTTAAGACTCTGATTCCTATTAAAAATGCAAACAGCCCTGGGGCAGAGTTAAGCGATTATGAATTACATTTTAAGCTGTTATGATTTATTTACACCTTAATGTGGATGAAGGATAATAATAGCTCATGTTTAGAGAGCACTGGAGTTTGTAAAGTACTTTCCTCTCAAGAATTCCCTTAGGTAGGTAGTGTGAGTATCGTAATGTCCACATTACACGTGAGGAAACTGAGGTTTGGATGGGGTTCAATGAGCTGCCCAGGAACAGTAAGAGACAGAGCTGGAATTGGACTTCGGGTTTTCTGACTTATAGTGATCTTTTTTTAAATTTTAATTTAATCCTTCCCATGAACAAAATCAATTTTCCTTCCCTCTTCCCTCCCCTCATCTCAAGAAAACAAAACAAAACAAAACCCTTGTAACAAATTCATAGTTAAACAAAACGAATTCCCCCACTGGCCAAGTCAAAAAAATGTCTCATTCTTCACCCTGAGTCCATCACCTCTGTTAGGAGGCAGGCAGCATACTTCGTTATCCTCCACCTATCCTTCTGAGAACTGGGAACAAGGTGCTAGGGGTTGAGGAGAAAGTCTTGAGGTTATTGGAGTGGGAGTGGAGGATTAAGGATCACCCCACCCTAATGAAAGGCGAACCTGGAAACCATGAAAGCCGATTTCTGCCTATTTCACAAATTTCTCTCAAGCCAGGATCCTTCTTCCTCCATTGACATGATAAAATGAGCTAGTGGGTCTAAATGGGGATAGCTAGGTGGCATAGTGGATACAGTGAGGGCCTGAAGTCAGGAAGACTCATCTTCCCGAGTTCAAATCCAGCCTCAGACTCTTACTAGCTGTGTGACCCTGGGCAAGTCACTTGACCCTGTTTGCCTCAGTTTCCTCATCTGTAAAATGAGCTGGAGAAGGAAATGGCAAACTACTCCACCATCTTTGCCAAGAAAATGGGGTCACCAAAATGGGGTCACAAAGAGTCAGACACGAATGAAACAACTAAACAAAATAGGTCTAAACACATTTAGCGAGAAGTGAAAAACTCAATCCAAATGTAAAAAATTGTTATGTTTATCATTATTTCTATGGCCAGTTTTAATTACCTAGAAGACCCTTCTTGCCATACTAAGTCCTATAGAGGTATTCGGATGGGAAGAGTGCTAATTCTAGAGCCAAAGGATCTCAGTTCCAAATTCTGCCCTTGATGCTTATCACCTATGTGACCTTGGGCAAGTCACAACATCCCTGGGAGTCAATTTTCTTATTTGTAAAACTAGGGGGTTGGAACTAGGTCTCTGAAGTCCTTTCCGTGACCAGATGGATAATCCTGTGGGTTTAGTTACATCTCTACTGGACTGTTTCCAGAGAACTTAGGGTTAGTGTCCTGAAGGAGATAATAGGGCATTTGTCTGGTGGCTTCTGGTTTAATCTACACTTGTTTCTCTTGGGAGGGAACCAGCCACCACTGGAAACTTGCCTAATGGCCAGGCATCATGGGGTATTGTTCAACTTACTCTTTAGAAATAATTAAACCACAAAGGAGTAGAAGATATGAAAAACAGTGGTCTTATAGGATCATAGATTTAGTGCAGGAAAGAACCTTATGAGTCATCTAGTCTAGCCTTCTCATTTTACTTATTAGGAAACTGAGGCCCAGAGAGGTTAACTAATTTGTACAAGCTCATAGAAGTGGCAGAGCTGGGATTTGAACCCAGAGCCTCTGACTGAAGATTCCACATTCTTTCTACTATACCACATTGACTTTCTTTTTTTACCATCTGATTTGCACTTTTAAAAATTGGGGTTCAAGTCAGGAAGACTCACCTTCATGAGTTTAAATATGGCCTCAGACATTTATTAGTTGTGTGACCCTGGGCAAATCACTTAACACTGTTTGCCTCAGTTTCCTCATCTGTAAAATGAGCTAGAGAAGGAAATGACAAAGCCCTCCAGTATCTTTGCCAAGAAAACCCAAATAAAGAGTTGAAAAGGACTGAAATAACAGAATAACAACAAACAAAAGAATGTATGTAGTCCTTATTGAACTGTATGTATGAATCTGGGGAATGGGGAAGAACATTAGCATAGTAATCATATGATCAAAAGATGATGATGCTAAGAGCTGATATTTTTATCATAGTTTACAATTTTTTAACAGTTCAATAAACATTTCTCACCATCTAGAAAAAAACCTTGTGAGGTAGGTAATAATATAAAAATAATAATAGCTAGCATTTATGTTTGTTTTATGTTTATGTTTTAGCACTTTAATGTTTGTAAAATGCTTTAAATATGTATCTTTTGATCCTCCAACAATCCTGGGAGATGGGCGCTGTTATTATCCCCATTTTATAGGTGAGGAAACTGAGTCACATAAAGGTTGAGTGACTTGCCCAGAGTCACAGGGCTCTTAAGTGTCTGAGATAGGATTTGAATTCAGCTTTATCCTGGTTTCAAGTGCAGCACCCTATGCGTTGTACCAACTAGCTACCTCATATATGGTCCTAGTATTTCTGTAATTTACAGTTGATAGAACTGAGGCTCGGAGGTGAGGTGGCTTGTCCGTGGTCAGATGGCATGTGTGTTGCTGAGAACGAAACAGGCTCATCAACCCTATACGACCATGAGTTACCCTGATTCTTTGGTATATGGTGAGTGAGAAAAATGGGCACAACAATGAAAAGGTGGCAAAGAAAACCAGAAAGGAAAAGAAAGATGAAGGAGAATACATGAATTGTCACAGAGTTGCTGGGCTGGCCTTTGAGGGCAAGGATCCCATGGGATGGTTGTTCTCTTTGACAAAAGAGGACATGAGCAACTCTGGATGCCACCCTCAGTGTCCTTGGAAGTTCCCTCCAAACAGGGTGATTCCTATAGAGTCCAAACAGACCCTCTCTGAGCTCTGATGTGCCACTGGATGGGCTCGGGGGAAGTGGCTCAAGGAGGAAGGCTTTTTTGAGCGTAAATTAATGCCGACCTTCGTTGGAATAACTTGCACTCTTCAGCATCTGCAGCTGTGGAGTCACTAGGGAGTTGTCTGGCTACATGTGATTTTACATACCTGACAGCTAAATCAGAGATCCAAATGCCAAATCCGGCACTCAGGAACATGATGTGGATTTGTGACATTCCCAGGGGGACTTTGGATCCATAAAGCAATGAATGGATTACAATGAGGCATAAATACAGCATTTTCATCTGTGACATATAATCTTGCTCCATTATTTCTCACGTTGGTATGCAGAGGAAATCTATACCCACTTCTCTCAGATCAGATCTGCATTCAGAATTTTTTTTAAAAGCTAAGAAGCCTCTTGTAGCAGTGGGAATAAACTGAGAACAAAGTATGATAATTACCTGACGTCTGTTGAAACATCAGGATTGTACCATTGAAAGGAGCCAGGGGACAGTGTTCCTTAGTAACTTTCCCACCATTATAATTGAGATTGAGAGGCAGCCTGGCATCATGAAGAGAAGGCTAGCCTTAGAGTCAGGAAGACAAGGGCTCTAGTCCTTCTGCCTGGCTTGATGACTGACCGTTAGCAAATATCTTAACCTCTAAGGAACAATAGGCAATTCTCTAAATCTGTAGAAGTTGGGATTCAGTCAAAGGGCCGCACTTGAGGACCTAGAAGGCCACATGTGACCTTGAAGCAAAAGGTTCCCCACCCCTGATCTATACCTTATCATGAGTTACATGTCTGCATCAGTGCAGAAAGTTCTTGCACCAGCAACTACACTGTTAAAATGACAGTTCTAGACATCCCCTCCATATTGCCATGTTCATATGTGTATGTATATGTATATCCACGTAAACACTTTTTGTCTTCTGTCCTTTCACACACATAGTACTTGGCTCTTTTTTGTTATTGTTGTTCAACTGTTTCAGTCATGTCCGACTCTTCATGACCCCATTTGGGGTTTTCTTGTCAAAGTTGGTGGAGTTGTGGAGTAGTTTGCCATTTTTTATTTTATAGATGAGGAAACTGAGGCAAACAGGGTTAAATGACTTACCCAGGGAAACACAGCTAGTAAGTGCCTGAGGCTGTTTGAACTCAGGTCTTCCTGATTCCAAACCCTGCTCTTAATCCACTGCACCACCCAGCTGCCCACTTGGCCATTAGTAAACACTTAGTAAGGGCTTATTCACCATGACTCTGTCTCTCTGTCTTTCTTTCTATCTCTGTCTCTCTCTGTCTCTGCCTCTGTCTCTATATCTGCCTCTGTTTCTCTATCCGTCTCTATCTCTGTTTCTGTCTCTCTCTATCTATCTTTCTGTCTGTCTCTATCTCTGTCTCTGTCTCTCTGTCTCTATGTGGCTCTCTGTCTCTGTTTATCTGTCTGTCTCTCCATGTGTCTACATACATTCTGCAGGAAAACCCTACCCTAGCTCCTCATCGTGTCATGGTGGTGAGCCTGCATTCATAGAACGATCCCTAGAGACTGTAAAGTCCATCTTGTTCAAACTCTTTATTTTACAGTTTTGACAACTGAATTCAAGAAAGCTTAAGTGGTTTGCCCAAAGTCACGGACAGTAAGTGACACGACCAGGATTAGAACGCAATTCCTCTGATTCCAAGTCTAACAAGCTTTTCTGCTGTACTTCATTGCCTCTCTGAAAGGTGCTCAAAGGCTTTGCCAACAGAGAACAAGGGCTGGCAGAGCTTACAGAGCCAGATAGGGCTCAAGCATAGGTGTAGTGATTGACCAGGTGGGTGTTAGACATCTGAAGACCTTCCTCTCCCAGTTTGGAGAGACTTAATAACATGGGCTTGGTTTGAGGGTGAGAATAATTCTTCAGTGCCTGAATTTAAGATGACCAACTTAGTAGACATGTTGAAAAATACACACAGACATGGATATAGACAAATACATATACACAGAGAAGAGACATCATAGCATAACATAAAAAGTACTGGATTCTGAGTCAAAATACTAGGGTTTATGTCTAATGGCCATAGCCTGCTGGTTGTATGACCATGGGTAAATCATTTACTTAATCATTCTGAGACCTGATTTCCTCTTCTTTAAGATTATACCAGTACTGCTTACCTCTGGGGGTGGTGTTATTGTCAGGGACAAATGAGATAATGCAGGCAAAGTGCTTTGAAACTAAAAGTGCCACTTAAATGAAAGCCATCACTACAGGCGAGATACGACATTACCGAGGGCCAATGCAGTGCTAGAGAGAAAATCAGAAGCATGGAAATCTCTCTGCCAGCTGATTCCCTAGCTTGCCTGGTGGTCATGCTTGCTCTCCTTGGCCTTTCTGCCCAGCAGCAGTAAAGGGTTTGCTATGTTTATAGGCAACAGCCAAACTGTGGCAGCATTCTACACATATGAAAGGTAATGGACAATTGAAGCTAGAAAGATAGAGATATACACATCCACACATTTAATATACACATCTACACATAATATATATGGCCAGCTCCATTTTTATTGTTTCCTGGTAAGATCTATAGTGATGTTGAACATCAGGCCCTTGGGTGCTAACAAGGCCCCTGATTGAACCTCTGGGCCTTTGGATTTGGGTAGATCCTCAGCTGGCAAATGGGACCTGCTCCATCAGGAGAGGACAAAGGCTGGGTCCATCTCACTCTACTAAGGCACATTCTGTTGTGTTTTGTTTGTTTGTTTGTTTGTTTTTGGAGGCAATCAGGGTTAAGTTGACTTGTTCAGGGTCACCCAGCTAGTAAGTATCTGAGGTCAAATTTGGACCCAGGCCCTCCTGTCTCAGGTACCACATAGCTGCCCCTTTGCCCTTGTTTTGTGACAGCAGGAAAGAAGGTGGAGCTTATGAGACAGCACCACATCTTCTGGTGTTTTTGACCTAAGACTCTTTGATGGGAATGCTAAGAAGTGAACTACTGTTTTCCTGGTTTTCTCAAGGCTTATTAAACTGGGATCTATGGTTAGATTTCTTGGGGTCCATGAGCTTGGACACGTAGTAGCTATGTGACCCTGGGCAAGTCACTTAACCTTGTTTGCCCCAGTTTCCTCATCTGTAAAAATGAGCTGGAGAAGGAAATGGCAAACCACTCTAGTAACTTTGCCAAGAAAATTCCAAATGGGGTCACGAAGAGCTAGATACGACTGAAACAAATGAACAACAATAACAATGACCTTGGATAGGGAAAAAAATTACATTTTTTATTTTTTACTAACCTCTAACTAAAATTGAACACTTCTTTCAATTATTTAAAAAAATAGTATTTTGAAAAGGGGTCCAGAGGCTTTACCAGACTGCCAAAGAAGCCCACGACACAAACCAAGCTTAGAAGCCCTGGGCTAGAAAAATGTCCTAAATATCCATGATTAAATGTACCAAAGTACCCAATAGCAGGCTGTTTTTCCTTCTCAAGGCTTCTAACGTGATGGATTTCCTTGCTCTGTTCCCTCTTTGAAACCACATCCTGGTCTGGGTTGAAGACTTGTGGTTTTTAAGCTTTTAGGATGTACCAGGCAGCATAATAAATCAGGAAACAAATGTTCAAGTCATCTTTGCAAGTAAATATTCAGTTGCCTCTCAATTACCTGTGTATAAGTTGCCTGGAACCAATTTGTAACACCTGGTTGGCTTCCCCCTGCCACCCACTTCATCCCTAAGCACTTATCTCCTCACTGACCAGCTGGCACATGCTAAGAAAATGATAACAATTTTTAACACTAGTCTAAAGAAACACATGGTTAGGAAAGCAAATGGGCTGTCAGGAGCTACAATCATTCATTCCAGAGACAATAAATGCCTTTTGGATTATCCGTGTTGTTGCTTCCGTCAATTAGGGCAGATTATTGAGAGCTGGCTGAATTTTTAAAAAGAAACATTCTATCTCTGTGGCACTTTTCATCTAGCATCTCAAAATGCTTTAATGCGTTCTGACAATGTCCCTGGGAGATAGATGAGAGGAGGCAGGTATTATCATCCTGTCTCCATTTTACTAATGAGCCATGGAGAAGAGACTTTTTGGAGAGCATTCATTTGACGAGGACACAGAAAGATATACTGTTTACTCTAAGAAAGAAAAAATAATAGAGGATCCCCCCTCCCCCCTCCCCCAAGCTTTGTGATAATACGAGATGAGAAAGGAAGATAAACCAAATACCATCTAAAATTGAGTTCATAGACATTATCTACTACATCCATCCCAATCCTTACCATTCTCACCCCCACCATAAGTTCTCATTACTTTAGTTATCCCTCAGTGCAATGGTATCTTGACATGCCTATACCATCACATCTCCAACCATCCTCCTCACCCACCATCCCCCAGCCTCTCTGCTTTCCGAGGCCATCCTATAAACTGCTGCTACCAAACTTAATTTCCTAAAGCACAGATGAAATCATGATACTCCTCTGCTCTTAAAACTTCAATGGCTCTCCACTGCTTATTAAAAAGCTTAAACTCCTTAGAGCTGGGGCCAGATCATTAAGGGCTTTGAATGCCATGCTAAGATGCAGTCTTATCTATCATCATTTCCTCTCATTTATCCTGCTCTCTGGCCAAACCAGATTATGTGTATTGCCTTAACATTTCCTTGGCTGTCTTGCTTGTATGTCTTTGCTCACATCATTTCTTCTATCTGGGTTGCTGCTTTTCTCATTTCTGCTTGAAACATGCTGCCAATACATCAAGACCCAGTTCAAATGCCACTTACTGTTGTCACAAAGCTTTCTCTCATTGCCCCAGTTCCAAGTGGTCTTTCTCCTCTCAATTCTCAATGTTGTTTGCTTCTAGTGGTCATAGAACTTTTTGCCTTCCACCTTCTTCTATATTTAGTTATTTATATACAAATTCTATTTCCACTACTAGATTGCAAACAAATAAAGGGCTTTGTGGGGTTTTTGTTTATATACGTCAGAGTTCTTTCAGTGATGCCACGTGGCTACAATTCATAGAATCCTACAGCAATCTCAGTTACATGTGGATCATACATTGAGAGGCACATTATGAATGTGAGGAGGTTACAATGTATTACCAATGTGGCATCAGTCCAGCAGAAGTAGAATAAAGGGTGTCATCAGAGAGATGGATGGTCAGAAAAAAGAGGAGGGTCAGTTGTAGGGAGAGCAAAGGATTACCATTGGATAGTCAGTCAGTCAATATTAAGTGTCTGCTATGTGTTAGGCACTGTGCTAAGTACTAGGGATGCAGAAAGAGGCAAAAGACAGTACCTGCCCTCAAGGAGCTCACAGTCTAATGGGAGAGACAACAAGCAAACATGCACAAACAAGCTACATACAGGTTAAATAGGAAACAATAGAGAGAAGGCACTAGAATTTGGAGGACAGCTGGAAAAGGCTTTCTGATGGGATTCTAATTGGGACTTGAAGGAAACCAGGGGGCAGACATAAGGAGGGAGAGTATTCCAGGCATGGGGGATAGCCAGAGAAAATGCCCAAAGCCATGAGATGGCTTTATTCATAGAACAATAAGGAACCTAGTGTCGCTGGATCAAAGGACAGGGAATAAGTTATAAGAAGACTGAAAGGGTAGAGTAGGGCTAGATCATGAAGGACTTTGGACACCAAGTAGAGGATTTTGCTTTTGATTCTGGAGGGGATACAGAGGAATTGGAGTTTATTGAGTTGGGGAGGGGTGAGGAAAATGTTTTAAGGAAATCACTGATGGCTAAATAGAGGATGGATTGAGTAGGGAGAAACTTGCAGTGGCTATTTCCACTGAAAGGAACATGATAAGGACCTGCCTCAGGATGATAGCAGTAGTAGAGGAGAGAAGCAGGTGTATTTGAGAGACATTGCAATAGTGACAAGGCTGGGCAACAGATTGGATATGGGGTGAGAGAGGTAGTGAGGAATCAAAGATGGCACCTAGGCTGTAAATCTGGGGAACTGGGAGGATGATGTTGTCCTTAACAGTAATTGGGAAGGGGGATAGATGAAGAGGAATCTGTTGGTTGAAGATAGAATTCAGTTTTTGATGTGCTGAGTTTAAGATATCTACTGGACATCCAGTTTGAGATGCTAAAAGGTAGTTAGAGACACAAGACTGCAGGTCAGCAGAGAAGTTAGGGTAGAATAGGTAAACTTGAAAATCATCAGCATAGAGATGATAATTAAATTCATGGGAGCTGACAAAATCACCAGGTGAAATAGTATAGAGGGAGAAAAGAAGAGGTCCCAGGAGAGAGAGAAACTTGTAGTTAGAGGGTGTGACCTGGATAAGGATCCAGCAAAGAAGACTGAAGAGTGGTCTGATGGGTAGGAGGAGAACTAGGAGAGGCGATGCCCCAAAAAATCTAGAAAGAAGAGAGTATTAAGGAGAAGAGGGTAATAAATGATGTCAAAGGCTGTAGAGGGGATGAAGATTAAGAAAGGGCCATTGGATTTGGTCATTAAAAGTTCACTGGTAACCATAGAGAGGATAGTTTCAGTGGAATGATGAGGTTGGAAGCTGGATTATTTGGGTTTAAGAACAGAATGAAAGGAGAGAAAATAGAGGCATATTACATTTCCATCCATGCACTATCAAGCAAGCTAAAGGAAGGCCCCCTGTATAATGGGATGACCCCTGGTGGAGGCTTTATTGGAGGATGTGGGCAAGTGTGGCACAGGGCTGTAAAAATCAAATGAGATAATGCATGTAAAACACTTTGCAAACCCCAAAGCACTCTGTTAATGGAAGCAGTTACTACCAGAACCACTACAGGATGAGAAGTGGTGGATGGATAGCAATCTGCATCATGGGAGAGAGTACTCACATTGATGAAGTCAATACCCATCAAGATAGCAATATAATTTTTAAAGTTTATAAGCTCCAGGTAGGGCAGAGGCTCCATGACTTAGCACAGTAATTTACACCTAGTAGACACCTAATCAATATTTGCTGAATGAATGAATCAATGACCATTTCTTAATCATGCAATGTAGAGTAACTACTGAGCAAGTTCTTGTATAACTTAGAGAAAGTTCAGAGGAGACTCATCAAGAGAACTAGAGTTGGCAGTTAATATCTACAAGGAACTGAGCTTGGTTAGAGGCAGAAGACTCCAAGAACTGTCCTTGTTTCAAGAGTATGTGGAAGGATAAATGAATAGAAACCTTCAGATCTTTGAAAGATGACTATGACAGAGGTTAATGACGTTATAATGACAGAAGAAGAAGAAATGAATTGAAATTTGGCAGGGGATTTAGGTTTATGAAGAAGACTTTTTTGACAGAGAGGATTGCTAAGTTCTAGGGTTGATTCTTTGCAAGGTTGTGGAATTTCTTTCTTGGAAACTCTAGCAAATACAATAGCTTACCATCTATTTGGAGGTAGCTATAAAATTGAAGGTCAGCATCTGAGCCTATTGACAATTCCAGGTCTCATTTCTCACTCAGATTCTCTTATTTCTGATACTCTTCATTTCTTTAGTGGCAGAATTGAGCTTCTGGGGTATGAGCCGGCTCCCTCCCTTTGGAAGACTGGCGATGGGGGCTCAGAGGAGTTTCCAAATGGTTCTCGGAAGTTCCCTGCAAGCCCAGAGGAGCTTTCCTTCCCATTTATTTCTGGAGTTTTACCTTGTTTGCTGCACAGACAGCTTGATTATTTCTTTGAAGTCTGACAGTCTTGTGGTAGGAGAAGAGTCATTTGCCTGCAGTAGACTGACACGCACCAGCTTAGCATTTTGGATTCTTCTTTGTCTTCTTCCCTTCCAAAAAGCAGCAACAACTGGTCCCTCCCTAATCTCTCTATCTTTTTTTTTCTCTCTTCATGCTGTGATGTTAGAGGGATGGATGATTCTGTCCAGTCTCCCTTCCCACTTTCCTTTCTGCTGATAGGATGGGAAGGGAATTTCTCTACCTTTTTTAGTTTCCATAGGAAGGCTTTTCTAGGAATCTCTGAAGTTTGGGGGGTTTTGTTTTAATTTTTCAACATCTATTCTCTCCTCTCTTCCACTTCTGCTGTGACATAGAGGAACTCACTTGCCTGTGGCATTGTGAAGATTCTCTCTCTTGGGTGTCTGAAGGACTGTCTTTATTAAGGTGGCATAGCCTGTATTTAAGCCCTGGGGTTGCTAGTACCTTCACACCCAAGGCCAGTTGTGTTAAAATGTATTCAGTGACTATGGCCAGCTGTTCTCACTCCTCTGTCACTCTCTGGGAGCTCTGGTGGGTGATGATAGGGGCTGAGCTAACAGAAATCAGGAGCCTGTTTTTATCGGTGCTGTAAGAAGCCCTAAATAACTACATCTCCCAAGAGGGAAACTGCGATACATTGAGTATCTGGAAGCCAGCTCTTTAATGTCTCCTACTGGCTGAGAGAGTACTCACCCTTATCATAGCTAATGCTTCCTTATCCCTTTAAGGATTGCAAAGCACTTTCAAGACATTATTTCATTTGGCTCTCACAAGAATCTTGGGAAGTAGGTGTTATTATTATTCTACTTTTACAGGTGAGGAAACTCAGAGATTGAGTAAACTGCTCAGTCACACAGCCAGTATCTGAGGTAGATTTTGGATTGTGGTCCTCTGACACCAAGTCCAATGCTCCATTGGCTGTGTAAGGCTGTCTAAAATAGACATGAAATCGGTATCATTTCCAAACCACCAGACTGAAACATCAAAATCTTTTTGACTGTTTCTTCTCCTTCATTTTTGTCAAATCAGTCACCAACCTCCGTCAATTCTAACTGCATTATTATCTTTTACATCTGTCATCTTGTTACCATTACCTGTGCCTCTGATGTAGGTCAGTTACTCATTTCTTCTTGCCTAGAAAATTGCAATAGACTGCTAACTGGCCCCCTGACCAGGCTCTCCATACCTTTCCCTTTCAATCCATCCTAAAACAGCAGCCAGAGTCATATTACTAATACAAACTTTGATCATGTCACTCCTGTGATGAAAATCTTTTAATGGCTCCCTATTACCTCAAGGATAAAATACAGGTCCCTTAACCTGGCACATAAAGCACCACCCTCTCCCCAACCACTCATTCTGGCCCTTTTATTACTTGTTCTTACTCTTCCTTTCCCTCTCTCCATTTTGCTGCATTACTCGGCATCCCTCAAACACATCCTGTAATTTCCTGACTATTTAGCCCCTGTTCCCTACACCTCTGCCTATGACTGATATCTTTACTGTATCAAAGGGCACCTCTTTCCTGAAGCCTTCCCTGATGCCTTCCAACTGGAAGTGATTGCTTTTACATCTCATCTAGCTTTCTATTCATATTTTAGTTTGTAAAAAGAGTGTTGATTGGAACATACCACATGGTACATGTGTGAAGATGGACCTTCAAGGGCTATCCCTTAGAGCCTGCAGGGAATTGATTTGAGCTCCCCAGGCCACTGCCACTGAAAGGATGTTTACAACCTTGGAGTCACTGTTGACTCTTTACTCCAACCCTCTATATCCAATATTTTGTGAAGTCTTATCATTTCTACCTTTGCAACGTCTATCATATACATTCCCTTCTCTCTTCTGACACTGCTATCACCCTAGTGCATGCAGGTTCCTATCATCTCACTCAAGTCTGTACTATTGTAAGAGCCTTCTGGATGCTATTCCTGCCCCAAGTCTCTCCCCACTCCACTTAGCTGCCAAAGTGAACTTCCTAAACCACATGTCTGAACATGTCACTTCCCTGTTCAATAAAGTCCAGTGACTCTCTATTATCTCCAGGATCAAATGTAAAATCCTTTGTTTGGCTTTTAAAGCCCTTCACAATCTGGGCTCTCCCTCCCTTTCTAGTCTTCTGATACTTTGCTCCCAGCTACATTGGCCTTCCTGCTATTTCTCACACATGACATTTCATGTCCTAACTCCACGCCTTTTCCCTATCCCCCATATTCCGAATGTGTTCTCTTCTCATCTCCACCTCCTGATTTTCATGGTTTCCTTCAGTTCTCCATTTCCCTGAAACCCCACCTTCTGCAAGAAGCTCTTCTGAGACCCCTTTAATTCCAGTGATTTACCTTTGAGATTACCTCCAATTCTCTCTCTCTCTCTCTCTCTCTCTCTCTCTCTCTCTCTCTCTCTCTCTCATTGTTTATTTCATACTATCTTCTCTTAGAATACGAGGGCAGGGACTTTTTTTCACCTTTCTTTTCCCAATGCTTAGCACAGTACATGGTACATAGTAGTTGCTCAATAATTTCTCAATGATGACTTGTGCTTTGGGATGTCGAAGCAATCCCCTTCCTATCTCCTCATCTCTATACAAAGGAGGGGGAGGGGGAAATGAGTCTAAGAGGACTGGTCACTGAGTCAGGAAGGTTGGTCCATTCAGTACCTCTTTAAAGAAATGATTGCCATGTGGTATGTTCTCTCTTCCCATCTGTTGAAGGGGCAGAAATAGTGTTGGATTGTCCATGTGAGAGATGGGTTTGAATCTCAGCTCTTCAGTTTGCTAGTTGTATGACCTTGGGCCTCTCTGGGCCACAGTTTTCTCATCTGTAAAATGAGGACATTGGACTTCAAGAACTTTAGGTTACCTTTTAGTTCTAAAACTATAATCCCATGATCCTTACTAAAATGATCAAATGATGGCAGGATCCCTATCACATTGAACTTCCTATTCCTACAGTTTCCCCACCCTACATATTACCACATTGTACATAGTAGGTACTTAATAAGTGTTTGATGAAAGCTCAAAGCTCATTTTAACCAATAGCTTTGATCAGTCAGCCACTGAAGGATTTCAATGAGAATGAAATGATGAATGGAAAGAGCGCTGTTACCCAAATTAGACTGTTATTCAAATAGCTATTCATTTTATTGTTATGATCATCCATGCTTTAAAAAAAATTATGGAAGTGAAAGTTGCCTAAGAGCTCCACCCCTAGTTCCTTTTACTTTGTGATCTTTGAGCTTTACCATGTGGTTTTCTCAATCCTTGCTTCTCCAAGGGATGGGGGGAATATGATCTCTCTCCAAATCCTTTAATAGGGGCTCTGGTGTTTGGCTTTCAAACCCAGGGCAAAGGAAACCTGTCTTGTTCACCCTACTTGGGAGCTCCAAGCTGCACTAGGCAGCAGTTCAGGTTTATAAAGGATTTCCCCCTGGGGAGAAACTCCTTCTTCCCAGCAACCATGACCCAAGGATCAGAGCTATAACCTGAACCCAAGCACACCTGTGCCTCTGACAGGGGAGGCTGGCTCTGAAAAGCTTCAGCTGACAATCTTATCAGAGATGAGACACCTGCAGTGGGACTCACCCTGTCTCCTGCCTCCTGCCTCCCTTCCCATGGGCTCTCAGGGCAATCTTGATGAATCAACAGGTCTGGAAATTTTGCTTGGTCTAGTTACAAAGAGATTGGATCAGGCCACAACCCAAACATCATGCTGGTAAAGAAATGTATGTTACACACAATCTATCTGACTGACTTTTCCTGCATTCCTTAGTCTGGCTCAGTTCCAAGTGAAACCCTTTGACTCTTATTTGAGCATAGCACGTGAAGATTTCCCTGGGGATCTACTTTCATTGGTAACTACCTCTAAGAGATCCAGATTAACTCTGGAAAAGCTCCAGCTTGGATGAGAATCAGTTTTGAACTCTCCACTTGGTGGGTGGGTGGGTTCACATGCGTTAGGTTTATGGATCTGGGTAAAACTAGGATTAGGCAGAGTCAGAATTGGCATGGGGCAACTGCAGCTATGTCTCAGGTGCCAATATCCAGGGTGTATATTTCCTCATTTCCACACTCTGTCTCTGTGTTAACCTAGACCTCAGGCAAGGGGCCCCCTAATGTCAATCATAAGCTACCAGATGATCTCCAAGTCTTACCATGAGTATGAGCCTGTATCTTAGAGGTAATAATATCCCCTGCATGGGGGAACAAGAAGCTTCATCTCCTGTTGTCTGGCAAGAAGGAGGGAGGCAGCTGACCATCAATTTCTTTCTTCTTCTCCCTAGTAACTGAATAAGATAGATCCCTTTCATTCACTGATGGCAAGACTGGCATTGTTTATCATCACGTCCTCAGACAGAACATGATGTGTACTTGGTAAATTATACTTGCCCAAACCTTTTTTTAAAAGAGGCTAAATAGCTCATAAGACTTTGGAAGAATCAAAAATAACTTCTCATTAGGAAAAGACTGTGGACTCCTAATTTTTCCAATGGAAAAAACCTTGTTTGGTTTGTTGCATTCAGCTTCCTGCTACTTATCATGAAAACACACACACACACAAACACACACACACATACACACGCATACACACACACACATTCAGTGAAGTTTGTGCCATAGCCACCCATTTACCAATGGCGCACAAAAAGTATTGTCACTTGAGATCTGAAGGCCATGATGGCTCTCTTTTGGAACAAGTCTGTAACTCCTGGGGTAAATGTCATTCCAAGAATTTTGAAAAGTTTTCTAAAGTGCCTGGGAGGAAAAAACAAAGCAAAACATGAGAAGGTGATGAAAAAAAGTAGCCTGAGATCAAAGCCTCCACTTCTTCACCACCCACTAACTTCTCAGTTCTTTGCAATCTGGTGTTTACCCCAACCAATCCACCCAGATTTCTCTTTCTAACATCACCAATAACCTCTTACTTGCCAAATCCAATGGCTTTTTTTTACCCTAATTGCTTATCTTTGTGATCCTCTCCATGGCATTTAGCACTCGTAAAAGCCCTCTCCTTCTAGGTTATCTCTCATTCCTTGGATTCTGAGAAACTATCCTCATAATTATACTCCTCTCTTTTCTTCCTTCTCTGTCTTCTTAACTATGAGAGGTATTGCCATGCAGCAAAGGGAAAATTGCACATGCAGTCAGGAATATCCAGGTTGGACACTCATCTCAGATACCTACTAGCTGTGTAACTCTGAGCAAGTCACTTAACCTATGCCAGCCTCAGTTTCCTCATCTGTATAATGAAGGAATGGGATTTGATGACCTCTAAAGTCTCTTCCAACTCTAAATCTATGTCCCTATGAACCATGATGAATCTAGTTCCTCTTCCTTCTCTTAAATGTAGGTGTTCCTTCAGGATCAGTCCTTAGCTCTCTTCTCTTTCTATGTAGAAGAGCTTTGTGGATAGAAGGCTGGATTTGGATCCAGGAACATCTGAGTTCAAATCTGGCCTCAGAAACTTACTAACTTTGTGACCCGAGCAAGTCTCTTAGTCTATCTTTACCTCAGTTTCCCCATTTGTAAACTAGAGATAATAATAGAACCTACTTCACAGGCTTGGAGATCAAATGATATAATATATGTAAAGCACTTTACAAACCTTAAAGCCTTATGTCTCTCTTAGTAATCTCATCCACAACAATTTTCTTCAAATAATTCTCAAATCTTTATCTCTAGTCCTGGCTTCACCCTCTGCTCCCGTCTTGCATTTCCTTTCTTTTCTTTTTTAATTCTTGAGTGACATTTATTTATTTTAGTCTTTAACATTCACTTCCACAAGATTTTGAGTTCCAAATTCTCTCCCCATCTCGTCCCTCCCCCCACCCCAAGGCAGCATGCATTCTGAATATCCCTTCCTCTAATCTGCCCTCCCTTCTATCTCCCCCTTCCTTCCCTTATCCCCTTCCCCTTCTATTTTCCTGTAGGGAAGGATAGATTTCTATATCCCATTGCCTGTATATCTTATTTCCCAGTTGCATGTGAAAACAATTTTTAACATTTGTTCTCAAAACTTTGGGTTCCAAATTTTCTCCCTTCCTCCCTCCCCACCCACCCTCATTGAGAAGGCAAGCAACTCGATACATGTTATACATGTATAGTCATGCAAAGCACTTCCAGAGTAGTCATGTTGTGAAAAACTAACTATATTTCCCTTCATCCTGTTCTGACCCCATTTATTCTATTCTCTCTTTTGACCCTGTCCCTCTTCAGAAGTGTTTGCTTCTGATTACCCTCTCCTACAATCTGCCCTCCCCTCTATCATTCCCCCCACTCTCTTGAATTGTTTCTTTCTGACTGCTTGTAATATTTTCTCCTTGACCTGGGAACTCTAGAATTTGGCTATAATATTCCTAAGAGTTTTCCTTTGGGGATTCTTTCAGGAGGAGATTGGTGGATTCTTTCAATTTCTATTTTACCCTCTAGTTCTATGATATCGGGGCAGTTTTCCTTGATAATTTCTTGAAAAATGATATTTAAGCTCTTTTTTTTATCATGGCTTTCAGATAGTCCAATAATTTTTAAGTTATCCCTCCTGGATCTATTTTCCAGGTCAGTTGTTTTTTCAATGACATATTTCACATTGTCTTCTATTTTTTCATTCTTTTGGTTTTGTTTTATAGTGTCTTGATTTCTCAAAAAGTCACTAACTTCCATTTGCTCCATTCTAATTTTTAAGTAAGTATTTTCTTCAGTGAGTTTTTGGACTTCCTTTTCCATCTGACCAATTCTGCTTTTAAAGGCATTCTTCTCCTCATTGGTTTTTTGGACCTCTTTTGCCATTTTGTTTAGGCTATTTTTTAAGGTGTTATTTTCTTCATTATTTTTGGGTTTCCTTTAGCAAGCTGTTGACTCATTTTTCATGATTTTCTTGCATCACTCTCATTTCTCTTCCCAGTTTTTCCTCTACTTCTCTTACTTACTTCTCAAAATCCTTTTTGAGCTCTTCCATGGCCTGGGACTGATTCATATTTTTCTTGGAAGCTTTGGATGTGGGACCTTTGACTTTGTTGTCTTCTGGTTGTATGTTTTGATCTTCTTTGTCACCAAAGAAAGATCCTATGGTTTGACTTTTTTGCACAGTTTGCTCATGTTCGCAGTTAATTACTTGAGTTTTAAACTTTTTGTTAAGGTAGGGGTCTGCTTCCAGTTTGGAGAATGTACTGTCCCAAGTTTTGGGGGTTGTGTGCAGCTGTTTGTTTGTTTGTTTGTTTGTTTTTGGCTAGGCAATGGGGTTCAGTGACTTGCCCAGGGTCACATAGCTAGTAAGTGTTATGTGTCTGAGGCCATATTTGAACTCCAGTCCTCCTGAATCCAGGGCTGGTGTTCTATCCACTGTACCCCTAGCTACCCCATGCAGCTGTTTTCAGAGATACTTCTAGGGACCTGTAAATTTTCAGTTCTTCCAAGGTGGTATGATCAAGGATGAGGTGTTTTACTCCTTTCCTGGCCTGTGCTGTGGTCTATGAGTGACCACAAGCACTCTTTTCTGCCTTGGAACTGTGAGGAATATTTCTTCTCCACTGCCACTACAAGCTCCACTATGCCAGTTCTCCTCGCCCCAGGACTGCCACCTAGAACTGTGCCCCAGATCCAAGCATGGGCAAAGTAAAAGATTCCTGTAGCAGCACCAGCAAAAAGATCCCTGCAATTCCCTTCTGATCAGCCACTCGATTCCCCCTCAGTCTGTGGGCTGAGAGCTGTGGAAGCAGCCACCACCCCAGGGCTGTACCAGGACTGGGGCTGGGACCCAGCTCCTCTCTGACCAAGGTCAGACACACCTTTCCTATTGACCTTCTAAATGGTCTTTGACTTTTGTGGGTTGAGAAGTCTGGAAACCACCAGAGCTGCCCATGATTTAGTCCCCGGAGGCCCGCTCCAGGTTCCCTGATGCCTAGTGTTTGCCTGTGCACTCAAGCTGAACTGTGCTCCTCTCCCAGCCCAGTGCAATATACCTTTCCAATCAACCATCCAGGTTGTCTTGGGCTGGAAATTTGTTTCACTCTGTCTTTTTGTGGGTTCTGCTGCTCTAGAATTTTTAGAGTCATTTTTACAGGCATTTGGAGGGGTTTGGGGGAGAACTCAAGCAAGTAACTGTTTTTACTCCACCATCTTGGCTCCACCCCCTTTGCCCCTTATATTTTCACCTACTTGCTGGATATTTCCATCCAGATGCCCCACTAAAACCCTGAACTCGTGTGTCTCAGATTGAACTCATCCTCTTTCCTTTAAAATCTGCCCTTCTTCCTAACTTCTCTATTATTTTTTTTTTCTTTTTGGTGAGGCAATCAGGGTTAAGTGACTTGCCCAGGGTCACACAGCTAGTAAGTGTCAAGCATCTGAGGCTGGATTTGAACTCAGGTTCTGCTGACTCTAAGGCCCAGAGCTCTATCCACTGTACTACCTAGCTGCTCCCTCTTTTGTTGTTAATGGTACTATCATTCTTCCAAGTTACAAACTTCAAACTCATTTTTTAACCCTTCTTTTTCCTTCACCACCCACATTCAATCAGTTGCCAAGTTCTGTTGATTTTACCTTTGAAATATCACTCACATCTTTTTACTTCTCAATCTATTTCTGCCCTAGTTCAGGTCCATATTACCTCTCTCAAAGAATCTTGTAATATCCTCTTAACTAGTCTCTTTCCATTAAAACAACATTATTAACTTTTTATTTGTGATAACAGTGTCTCTATCCTCATGGTGCATGTGTGTGCATGTGTGTGTATGTGTAAGTACTATCAGGTAGCCTTAGCTTATAACATCCTTAAGGTCTAAATCATGTACCCATTTTGACCTTATCTTGGTATATAATGTGAGATTTTAGGTCTATACTTCATTTCTGCCAAACTGCTTTTCAATATTCCCAGCAATCTTTGTCAAGTAGTGAGTTCTTGCCCCCCAAAGCTTGGCTCTTTGGGTTTATCAATCATCACATTACTATGGTGTTTTGCTACTGTGTATTGTTTGCCTAATCTATTCCATGGATCCACTACTCTATTTCTTAGCCAGTACCAAATTGTTTTGATGATTACCACTTTCCTTGAAACTGAGACCAGGGCCCCTACTCTCTTGTAAGCAATGACAAGTACTCTTCTCCACCCTGAAACCATGACCAGGGCTTCTGTTTCCCTGCAGCCACAAGGGTTAGAGTTTCTCTTCACCCTGGAAGTGTGATCTGGAATTATCTATGGGCCATGTAACAGGGTCCTGTGCCCAATACCAGGAATGAGTCCCTTGTAATCTCTTTGTGACTGGTTGTCTAAGCCCCTTGCCATATCTGGGCTGAAGCTGCTGCTGCTGTCTTTGTTACAGCTGCCTCCAAAGTCTGCTGCTGGTATCATCTCCCTGTGGACTGAGCTGTGGTCTGGACCTGACCACCACCCCAGCATGACAGACCTTTTCTGTCAATCTAAGTTGCTAGAAAATTGTTTCACTCTGATGTTTTGTTGGCTCTACTGCTCTAGAATTTGATTTGAGGTGTTATTTTAAAGTTGTTTGGAGGGGAATTTGGGGAAGTTCAGATGAGTTCCTGCTTTAGGCCTCCTTCTTTAGCTCTGGCCCCTGATTTACCCTTCCCTATCAAGTTTTATGTACCTATTGAGGTCTAGTTCAAGTGCTATCCCCTCCACAAAACCTTCCCTAATAACAGTTGCCAGCATTGTTCTTTGCCTTTCCTGACCACTCTAATAAATGTCATCTATGAATTCTATAAGCACATTTTGGCCTTGAATTTTTTTTTCCCCGTTTAGCTCAAAGGAAGGGATGTAGTAGACCAAGCCCTGGATTTAGACCCAGAAATTCTGGGTTCCAATCTTGGTTCTTCTACTTATTCGTTATATGACCACAAGCTTAATTTTTAATCACATTTAATCTTTCTGAACCTCGGTTTCCCTAAGGGTAAAATGAGTGTGAAATTAATACTTAACTATCTTGGGTTGTTGTGAGGATGGAATGAATTACTATAGATCAAGCACCATATAAAAGTCAGTTATTATTAGTGTATTACTTTTTACTTATTTCTAGGGTACAAATCTTCTCTCCCCAACTGGTTATAAGGAACTTGCTTAGATTTCTTTGTACCTTTATAGCAGTGGCACATTCTGAGGCACTTTGTAGGAGATCCCTAAAAGCTTAGGGATTTTATATCTGAGATGGAAAGGGCCTCAAAGGTCATGTGGTTTGAACCTCTATTTTACAGATGATAAAACTGAAGCTCAGGGACATTAAAATGCCTTGAGCAGGGTTATATAGCTATTATAGTAAGCCTCAGAGACAGAATTTGAACCCAGGTCTTCAGACACCAGAGCTAGTAGTACTCTTTCCATTATGCTATGCCAATTATTGAAGTGAATTATGCCTGTCAGCTTCAGCTTTCTGAAACCTTGTCTTGCGTTGCTAACTTGGCCAAAGGTGGAGCTGTTTAGATATTTCCAGATATAGGAGCCTTTTTTCTTCCTTCCTTCCTTCCTTCCTTCCTTCCTTCCTTCCTTCCTTCCTTCCTTCCTTCCTTCCTTCCTTCCTTCCTTCCTTCCTTCCTTCCTTCCTTCTTTCCTTCCTTCCTTCCTTCCTTCCTCCCTTTCTCCCTCTTTCCTCCCTTTCTCCCTCTTTCCTTCATCCATCCCTCCCTCCCTTCCTCTCTCCCTTCTTTCCTTCCTCCCATTCTTCCTCCTTTCCTCCCTCCCTTCCTCCCTTTCTTCCTCCCTTTCTCCCTTTTCTCTCTCTCTTTCTTTCTCTTTCTTTCTTTCTTTCTTTCTTTCTTTCTTTCTTTCTTTCTTTCT
>NW_020940355.1:10995818-11001217 GCF_900497805.2 Vombatus ursinus
TCTTTCTTTCTTTCTTTCTTTCTTTCTTTCTTTCTTTCTTTCTTTCTTTCTTTCTTTCTTTCTTTCTTTCTTTCTTTCTTTCTTTCTTAAAAGGGTGGCAGAGAGAAGCAAAATAAGCATTAACACCAGCCCTTCCCCCCACCCCAGCTCCCAGTGAAAAGAAACTAAAACCATTAGATTCACTTCAATTGCCTCACCTGACCTGAAATGAACTCCCTCCCTCAGGCCTGTAAGGAAATTCAATTAAAAGGTCCATCTGTGAGGCAGCAGCTGAGGAGGAAATACAGTGGGGAGGGAGGCCCACATTTTCATTAAAAAAAAAAAACACCCTTATCCTCCTCCTCTCTTCCATCCTATCCCCTAACTCCTTTTGCCTTACTCTTATTAGACCTATCACTTACCTCTAAACCAGAATTTTCATCAATTAGGCCAACCCAGAAAAGCAGCTTTTGTCTACTCCATCTAAGTGGAGGAAGACCAGAAACAGGGTGCATCTCACAGACACAGGGCCATGCTGGGAGAGAAAGAAGCAGAACTGCCTTCCCCCTACTCCAGCCCCACAGGGTTAGGAAATCAGACCTCTCCTGGCCTGATTGCCTTGGCTACCTTAATGCTACTGTTCTTTGCATGGTCTATGCTAACCCTTCCAAAATAAAATGGAATTGAAACACAAAACCAAAAAAAAAAATTAAAAATAAGGTAATAGCAACTCTCAAAGAAGTGTACTTATAAGCAATAACAGGTAGGGAGAAAAGGGAAGAAGTAGCAGAGAGACAGGAAAGCAGGGTGGAATCCAGTGGCATGGGCTGCTACAGCTACCTGTCTCTCTTCTGGAGGGATGCCGTGCTGCATTAGGACCACTATTTGGAGTGACATGTGACAGTCTCTGCTGATTGGAGTGGCACTTCTCATGAGACTTTTTGTTGAGGCTGGGACAGATGTATTTTTTTGGGGGGCGGGGGGGAGAGATGGCAGAAGGGAAGGAAAGGGGGAAGTGAGAAATTTGCCTTCCCAACGTGCGTATTACTGCCTTGGCAAGGTGGACTGGGGCATCTTTTCCAACGCAAATTCTTATCTTTCTGGGGAGTTGGTGCTTTTTCCTGCTTTCTCTACATTTTCTCCAAAATAAGGATTAATTGTTCCCTGGGAAACACTCACTAATGGTAGTGTGGTGTCAGGCTGAAATATTGTACAAGCCGAGGCCTTCTCAAGTACACCTCAGTTGAGCAGTTTTCTAATGTGTCAGCTGAAATGGGGCCTTGTTTACCTTGGGGACTCCTCAGGCCTCTTTCCAGTTTCTTCTTGCTCCCAGGTGATTATTTTAATAGGAAAACATATGAAAGAAAGCAGTCAGATCACTGTCTTAACGTTGTCCTCTTTAAATGAGGGAAAGAGAGGGAGAGTTATATACATGGTATGTGAGAGAGAGGATTTGTGGGAAAAAGCCCGATAGCGGACAGGGAGTTTGGGGGTCCTAATGTGTGCAATTAGAAGGGACAAGCCCTGCCTTAGTTACACTGCCTGATATATGGGCACATTAGTTACCAGCTTAATTGCCTTACTGGGATGTTTTCAGGATTTTAAGTAGTTTAAACCTCACAAGAGAAAGACCATAATTAAGGCAATTGAATATTATAATTTTATTATTTGGACAAAGTTAGACTCGCTGTGGTGACATTCTTATGTGAGTAGTGGAAGTTCTATTTCATGGTGCAAAATTAATTTATTTAAGGCATAGTCCAGAAGGTTATTTCTAACATGGTAGGTATTTAGAATGTCACAAACAAAATAAATGGGGGCCTTTGTCTATTATCAATTTATTCTTTCAATACATAGGAAATCTGCCTTGTGGTCTTTGGCAAGTTACTTATCCTCTCTGGGTCTCAGTTTCCTCATCTGTCAAAGGAGAGGGTTAGACTGTATGGTCTCTAAGGTCTTTCCAGTTTTAAATTCTATGACTATGGCATCAACTGAAGCATTGTAAAAAATTAGAAGCCATTAGAAGAGCAAAAAGCACCCTAAATCAAGCAGAAATTGGCTTTTAGCTCAACAAGATCAGTAGGAACACAGGGAAGAGGCAGATGAAACATATCACCGGGAAGAGGGAAACAATAAATTTTGCATAGACTCTTTGGCTGAGTCTATAATAGAAGGTAGTACATTGGTATTATTCCAACTCATTAAAAGTTTCTATCCTTTTGTTCCTTCCTCCAATTCCTTCTCTTCCTCTTCTTTCTCCTCCTGCTCCTGTTCCCTCTTCTTAATCTCAATTGATTTACATAATGTGAATTTATTTTTTATTGGAAGAGCTTAACATCGAATCCTTGCTCTACCAATTCAAAGGAGATTATACATGTAAAGCACTCTGTAAATCTTAAAGCGCTATATAAATATCAGCTATTATTAGTGCTACAGAAAGTGCATCACCATGCTATGGTTTGTTGCATTTCCTCCCCTCCCCCAGAGTAATGTGTATAGTATTGATGTATGCTACGGTATATAGTCTACTACCCTCTGTAAGAAATTGTTCTCTTGACTTGGAGAATAGTTCTTCTGCTCCCAGGCTTCTAAAAAGAGCCACACTCACTCAACTCCCAAAGCAAATGAAAGAATCCGCCTTTAATTGTGAACTGGATTTGTGGTCACCCATTTAGGTTGTTTGGGCAGCTAGATGGTACCGTGGATAAAGTGCCGGGCCTGAAGTAAGGAAAATTGCTCCTCCTGAGTTCAGATCTGACCTTAGACACTTACTAGCTGTGTGACCCTGGGCGAATCACTTAACCCTATTTGCCTCAGTTTCCTTATCTGTAAAATGAGCTGGAGAAAGGAAATGGTGAAGCACTCCAGTGTCTTTGCCAAGAAAATTATGAATGAGGTCACAGAGAGTTGGACACTACTGAAATGTCTGAGCAATAACAACATTTGGACTGTTGTCATGTAGATTTAGACAAGAAAAATAAAAACCTTCCATTCCTCTTCTAGGGTCTGATCATACTCTGACAACAGGTTGGTGCAATTATATGTTTTATTACCCTATTTGGGGGTGGGGGTGGGGGAGGAAGAGTCTATGCCAACTTAACTTTCATTATACTTAACACTTTGGTTCACCTTCCTTTTTCTGTACTCAGTACGTAGGGTTCTCAGTAACTTGTTTCTTCTCAAGACAGGTAGTGAGTTTCCCATTATTGGAGATATTCAAACAAAGTCTATATGATTAGTTGTGGATATTGCAGAGAGGATTCTTGATTAAGTGACTATTAGATAAAAGGCCTCTTAAGTCCCTTCTCACTCTTGAGATTCTGTAAACCTTTGAGTAAGTCATTTAACAGCCCTGTACCTCAATCTCCTCATCTGTAAAATGACAGAGATTAGATTAGGTGATATCTGAGGTTCCTTCCAGTTCTAGATTTATGATTTCATGTCCTTTCTCATTTGCTACTGAGGGCTGCTTTGGTGCAGTATAGTGTTCTTATTCCTCATGAATTTTTCTGGTGTTGCTTATCTTGAAATCCTTTTTGTTTGCTAGTATCTGCAAATTTGTGTCTCTAGAATGGAGTATTTGACCTTTGTTGCTGAAAAGCTACACTGAGCAATTATTGAAAGCTTGTTTGTCTTCTCTTCTTTACTGACATCTGACACAATATACTACTACCAAGTTAAGAGAAATGGCTTCCAAACAATTTTATTTTCTGACAAGTTGTAGTTTTATTAATCCTAGGAAGGTCTCTAGAAAGAAGCATTGTTCAAAGCTTCCTTCATGTGATGTGGCCAATCCTTTGTCTCTGAGTCAGTCTAGAAAAGGCTAAGGCCAGGGAAGCCCTACCTTGGATCCCTAGGCTTAGAATAAGGACTCAACTCATTTTGTGTTAAGGGACCCTTTGGCAGTCTAGTGAAGTGTAAGGACCCCTTCTCAGAATAATGTTTCTAAATAATTGAAGGAAATGCTAAATTTGTTAGAAGCTAGTGAGAATAAAGATATAATTTTTTTTTTGCCCAAGTTCATGTATCCTCCTGAAATCTGCCCGTGGACCTGAATCCCTCTCCTCTCCCAGTTCTGTACCCCAAGTTAAGAACCATTTGCCTTAGAAGGATAGAGTAGAAAGTATCTGGGCATCTGTTACTCTGTTCAAGGAAAACTGAAGACATACTGTATGTTATAGTAATTGTTTTCCCCCTCCCACCAATATCTCTGGAAAAAAAAGCCTGTCACATATAACAGAAAAAATAATAATAGGTTGACCTTTACATAGGGCTATAATGGCTACAAATTGCTTTATATCCATTATCTTGTTTCATTCTCACAGCTAGGTTGTTACAGATTGTTGTAGTTTGTTAATCTGAGCAGAAACTGTGCCAGATACTTTTGTGACCATAAGGGAACAAAGAGAGATGGTGAAGGGGACAGAGCCCTGGGCCAAGAGTAAGAAGACCAGAATTCAAATCCAGTCTCAGATACTTAACTGTGTGACACTGGGCAAGTCACTTAGCCTCTGACTTCCTCAGTTTCTTCATCTGCAAAATGAAGATAATAATAGCACCTACCTCCCAGGGTTGTTAGAATCAAATGAGATCATTGTAAAACTCTTAGCACAGTGCCTGGTACATAGTAAGCACTATATATATATGTTAGATATTATTAGCTATTATCTCTATGTTTCATACACACACATACACACACACACACACACACACACACACATATGAAACTTCCTACTATACAGGGTGCCCCAAAAGACAATAAAGTTCTAAACTATTAAAGCTTTCAAATCAATCAATCAATAAACATTTCTTAAGCACCTACTCTGTGCCTGGCACTGTCCTAAGTGCTAGACTAAGACTTCTGGGATACCTTGTATAAAGGGCATAACAGATTCAAGTTAAAGTCCTTTTTCTATACATTTTTTGTGGAGTCTAAGAATATAGTTGTATTGAGCAGAAAGAAAAACTGAGCAGGAATAAGGCAACCTGCCATTTTAGAAAACAATCATGATTATGATTATGATGATGATGACTAACATTTAGGTGATGCTTTAAATTTTCTTTTGCCAGAGTCAAAAATGGAGAGCTGAGATCAGATTTCTTTCACCAGTTCTTGATGGTAATAGAAACAAGAATGGCATGAAAACCTAAAATCCATTAAGAATCCCCAAACTCTTTTGGGCCACTGGTTTCCAGCTTCTTCCCTTCTGCTACAATTGCCCTTCCCTTCCCATTCATTATTATTGTTAACCAGCAAGATTGACTGACGTGGGGTTCTACTCTTCTACTAGCCCCCACATCCTCTCCTAAGTGAGTGTTAACCTATGTGAGAGTGGCCCAGAGGCTTGCAACAAATGTTGAAGGGAGAATGAAAAGGAAGGAAGGAAGGAAGGAAGGAAGGAAGGAAGGAAGGAAGGAAG
>NW_020940355.1:11001227-11190428 GCF_900497805.2 Vombatus ursinus
GAAGGAAGGAAGGAAGGAAGGAAGGAAGGAAGGAAGGAAGGAAGGAAAGAAGGAAGGAAGGAAGGGGGAACAAGCCTGAATTACTCCTCTGGGTAGTAGGACCCTGAATGGAGTCCTCAACTAGGGTTGAGTACAGTGCAGAGAGTGCTAAATTTGGAGTCAAAAGTATGCTGGGTTCAAATCCTCAACACTTAGCAAATTGTGTACCATGTGTTATCATGTACAATTGGCTTAACCTCTCTGAGGTTCAGTTTCCTCATTTTTTTTCCTTGAAGTATAATAATAATGTAGCACTGGTACTACTTTATAGGATTGTGGTAAAGTTCAAATAAGATAATGTGGGTAACTGCTTTGAAAGCTTTAAAGCACCATTGAAATGCCAGTTAGTGTTATTTATTTTCAAGATTTCTGAAATAGCCATGAAATTTTAACACAAGGAACATTTAAAGCATTTGGGAAGAGTTTCCCTGCCTGAGGTTTCCACCTCATAGCTCTGTTTTTGCAGTATCTTCTTTCCATATTGTGATAAAAATGTACACAAATGTCTGCTAGCCTTCTGTCTGGGAGATTTCTTTCTTAAACATTTCCTTTTATTTATTGCTAAATATGTATTCATTTGTATTTATTATATTTTATGTTATATTTATTACAATATATTTATTAATATGTATTGCTAAATATTTATTTATTTCTCCTTCCTACAGCCATTCCCCACAATGAAATAATTTTTTTTTAAATCCCTCAAAACAAACACACGTATTCTGGTCAAACAAATTCCAACATTGTCCATATTTTAAAATGTGTGTTTCATTCTGGATTTTATATCCATCACCTTTCTGCCAGGAGGTGGGTGTCATGATTCATTTTCAGTCCTCTGGACTCATAAATGCAATTGTCATTGCATTAATCGAATTCTAAAGTCTCTCAAAGTTATTTTTTTCTCTCTAATGTTCTAGTTGGGTAAATTGTTCTCCTAGTTCTGCTTGCGCTCCACATCAGTTCACTGACTTCTTCCCAGTTTCCTCTGAAACTATCCATTTGGGGTACTTTCTTATGGCACAATAATATTCCATTACAATCATATATGCTTTGTTTAGCTATTAGGAGGAAATTTCTTACAAATTCACTAATATGATTATCTTTGTAGAGGCCAACTTTGCAACTGGATTCAACTAGAATTAGTCCTTTAGGCTTTATGATAATCCTGACAAATCTGGAGGCAATCAGAATAGAAGTTTTACGTTGGCCCCTGAATTCAATGCCTCCAACCAACCCCTCTCCTATAGATGTCTACAGGTAAAAAGTTAATTGGCCGAAGTTTTGTCCCTGATGTCTTCCATTCCAGTTACATCATAATTCCATTCTAACATTTTGCCAGAGGGGCTAGTTCATTGGTCAGAGGTATGGGCTTTGCATTAACCCAGTTCCTCTGAGTTAAGAGTACAAGTCCCAGGAGGCTGAGGAGTAAGCATTTTACTGTACTGGTGCATGTGAATAAGCACTCATAAATGCTGATGATTAGAAAGACATCAGTCTCTGAGCCTCAAGTCTGGTTTGCCCATTGCTATGTTGCTTTGTTATGTGGAGATAGCCAAAAAGTGAGTAGGGCGACATGAACTCTCTCAAAGAATTTCACTGTTCATTCCACTCCAATGTCACTAACTCTACTACCTTACCAGTGACCTGGTGGTGTTGCATCAGTTGACCATCTGCATCAGTAGTCTCAAAAAGTACTTTCCGAACACTATGGGCTTTTGATTTTTATTAGAATTCATACTTGCCCCAGCCTGACTTTTCTCAGCATTGTCTCAATTTCTTTCAGGCCCCAATGCTATGGGTGGATGGATTGGAGGGTGATCATTTACACAAAAACCATGAAGGAAATGACTAAATATAGATGTATAGCCTTTGGGTCCCGCCCACTCTTCACCTTCTTAGAATGGGGCTCAAATTGTGGGGACTTTTAATAGTAATCTATCTCACCAGGTTTAGATAGATAGTGCTCAACTTTCTAACCAACATAGGTAAAGAATAGACTTGAAAGAGGAAAACATTTAATTGGGACTGAAACAAACAATGAAGCAATAGAGAGACTGCATCACACAAAATTCCAAGCAGATACAGCCTTGTCCTTCATCCTTCTTGAGCAGTTTGGGAAACGAGATTCTTGTGACTCAGCATATCAATTAAGAAGGCCAGTATAAGGTCTCTAGGTATTCAAAGTGAAGACTGGGGAAATTTACACTTTTGAGGTTTATAAAACCAAATTATCAACTTAATTTCCTTTGCTGGTTCATCCTCTACCTCTCATACCTTAAGCATGAGGATTTCCCAAGGTTCTGTTGGAGTCCTCTTTTCTTTTTTCTATATTCTTTTTCTTAGCGATTTCACCAGGTCCCACAGATTCAATTATTGACTCTACATGGATGACTCTCAAATCTACATATTTAATTCTAATCTCCACTAAATCTCACTAGCATAACCAACCTCCTGTTAGACATATTCATCTGTATGACCCACTAGCACTTTAAACCTAACCTGTCTAAAACAGAAATGGTCCTTTTCTATCCCCTTGAATTCACTTCTCTACTCAACTGTTTTTGTCTGTTAAAAGCGCCACTATCTTCCCAAGAATGAAATCTTTGACTCTTCTCCCCTGCCTCCCAGACCAATTATGTGTAATTATCTGCCAATTTCTGTCAATTATATCTCTGCCACATCTCTTCAACCCATCTCCATTCTCTCCACTCACATGGCTACCATTTCATTGGTCATTTAAAACTTTCCAATTTGACTTCTACAAACTACCCTCTCTGCCTTAATTTCCATTATTCTTCTTCATGTAATCTATATTCTAACCAAACTGAACTACTAACTATTCCTTGAACTCAGCATGTCACTCTCCAACCCCAACCCCTACTTCTAATTTCCAGCCATCCACATGAAGCATCTCTATCAAAGCTAGAACTAGTAGAGATGACAATATCCATAGGGAGGGGGCACTTCCTACTCTAGCTCTAATCTCTGACTCGCCTTCTCCTTCTCCCACCAGGCCCAAAGGCTAACATCTCCTTCCCCTTCCCTCCCATTAAGGAGACAAGAGGTGGATTATCTAGATAAAGAGATAGAAAAGGATCAGCCAGCCAGGTAGGAGTAGAACCAAGAGAGTAGTGTCATGCAAACACAGCAAGAAAAGCATATCTAGGACAAGGGGGGCAATCAACAATGCTAAATGCATCAGAGAGGTCAAAAAAGATAAAAACTGAGAAGTCACCAGGGAAAGAGCAGGTTTACTTGACCAATAAAATCTGAAATCAGATTACAAGGGCTGAACACTGAGTGAAAGGGGAGAAAGTGGAATGAAGATGGAGAACTTTTCTAGCAGTTTGTTTAGGTGTTTGGATCTTCCCTCAGCTTCTAACCTATAACAACCAGCTCTCTGTTAAAGTTTATCTTCCATCCTTTCCAGAGCTCAAGGATGTCCAAGTAGCTCCTGCTCTTTCCTGATAAGCTCTTATTAGCTTATTACTGTTTTTTCTTCTCTAACTCCAGCCCCTTTAAGCATCCCAGTCACACTATCTCCCAACTCCTTCAACTCCCATGACTACTGTCTTTAGTCTACCTTAACCATACATAGGAAGGATCACACCTCAGACACGGCCTCCCTCCCCAACCTCCTGAGCTGAATTTGCCCCAGTTACCACAACTCCTGGTTATGACTGCCTCCCAGGCCAGGAATGTAATCCATTCTCACCTTCACCTTTCAGAGTTCTCTTCCTCTAAGGCTCAGTCCAGCTTTTACTTCCTCTATGAAACTTTCTTTTATCCAATCTCCTTCTAACCAAGAGATTATATATACACACATATACATATATATTTATATGTATATGTGTGTGTGGTATATGTACACACCACACACATACATATCCCCCCCCCCATTTTCTCTTTATTCAAATTTTCCTAAGACACTTTGTCAAGATCTCCTTTGCCATCCTTGGCCTACCTTGAACAATCCTTAGTAACCAGTACTGGGGAATGCTAATTCCTAATCTAGTGTTTTCTAATACACCACACTATTGCCTTTCAGTTCATAAGGATTTTACTGTTTCTTCTAGAAGAACTTATTTGAAATGATATATTAAATGTGTTATGTTTATTTAACAGCCATTGTGACTGTTAATGTATTTGTTTAGTATATGTTATAAATTAAGGGGAGAGATTATATGAAGTGTCAGATGCCATTAAAAGGATCATTACTATAACTTATTATTTCTCCAAGTGCAAATTTTCCTACATACCTTTTAAACAAGGTGGCATATAATGCTAGAGGGGACATTAAGAATCCATTTGTTTTCATTAATAGCACAAAGTATTCACATAGCATATTAAGAGCTCAAAGAGCTTAGTCAATAACATATTGAGGACCCACTGAGGCAATGCAGTGCATGAAAGTGTGTGTGTGTGTGTGTGTGTGTGTGTGAGAGAGAGAGACAGACAGATAGACAGACAGACACAGACAGACAGAGACAGAGAGATACAGAGAGACAGAGAGAGGAAGAGAGGAAGAGAGAGCATGGGGCCTTTCACCTCTGTGTTTTTGTACCTGCTGTCCCTCATTCCTGAAATACTCTCACTTGGATTCCCAAACCCTTCTAAGTGCTCAGTTTAACTGCCAGTTCTTACATTTATTAAGCTCTTACACAAGGCCTTTCCTGATCTCCCCAGTTGTTAGTGCATCTCACCCTCTTAGATTACTTTGTATTTCTTAATCTTCAGTAAACATTTATAAGAGGTTACTATGTGCTAAGCGCAGGGAAAACAAAAATACAAGTGAACACAGTTCCTGATATCAAAGAATTTACATTCTCCTGGAGGGAAGCAACAGGTAAACAACCAATCAATCAACAAGCATCAATTAAGCACCTACTAGGTACTGGGGATGCAAAGACCAAAATAAAACAGTCCTTGTTCTGAAGAAGCTGACATTCTACAAAGAAAGTAAATGTAAACTGTATAAATACAAAGTGATTAGGGAGGGGGAGCAGGAAAGGTGGGAATCAGGAAAGGTTTCTTATAGGAGGTAACATTTGAGTGAACCATAATGAAATCCAGAGAGTCTAAAAGGTAGAGGGGAGAATTTAATTGTTTGGGGAAATTTCTCCACTTCATTAAGCCTATTTTTTTTTATCATGAACAATCTCTTGTTTTATCCTAGTAGAATGTAAGTTCCCTGAAGATAAGATCCTTCTTTCTTCCTCCTCTCATCTCCTCTCCACTCCCTCACCTCCCCTCCCCTGTAATCCCCTCCCCTCCTTGTCTTTATATCCCTAGCTCTTCGCAGAGGTACCTTGCTCGCAGTAAGTGCTTAATGCATATTAAATCAAATTGCATTGAATACATATTCTTCAAATATATGGAATCTCTAAGGGTCTTGGAATTCATGATCTGAGTAAAGCATGCATCTTTATGCTCTACCTTTGATCCAAGTTGTTGCATTTTCTGCCTCAATCAGAAAAAGGTAAAGGATGGATTCCAAGTTTGTTTTGCCTTACTGACATACATCATTCCTCCCAATACAGCATCTAACATTGCATCCCTGTCAATAGCTGATACAAGAAAGGATAACATCTGCTCACATACATATGTACATACACAAACACTATGTCTTGAGCTGTAAACGTCTTGATAAGAGGTTCATTATAATCCAGCACAGTTATAAGTACTTCTGAAAGCCTTGGAAGGGCCCTTTTTTTAATTAAATGGAGAAAGTGTCAAGAAACTTTTTTCAGAGGAGCAAGGCAGCTGGTTTTGGGGAGGCATGTTGTTCCTCTTTCAGGCCCAGGATCATTGCTTAACTGTCTCTCAGAGACCTCAAAAGTGCCTCCCGGGTTAGAAGGATGAGAGCCAACCCATGGCAGTCTTGATGCCACTGGCTGATAAAGCCAGAATGCAGGCTAAACCTCTAGATCAATGCGAATGCAGACGGCTGCAGGAGGAGACAGCCCAGCATCTGCTCTCATTTCACTTCCTCTCCCGGTCTCAGACAATCATTCCAGCCATTTGTGTTGGAGGAAAACTCCCCCCATTTCAGATGCATCGAGCAGCCGCCCCTGAGGAATTGTCCACAACACGAGCCATTTATGAACAAGTGGAAAAAAAAAGTAGGACTGAAGAGAATCAGCCTGGAGCCAGGCAACACTTTTAAAGCGAAGACAAACCAAACAGCCTCCCTTTTGTTGGCATTCAGGCTGCCAAGACACCATACCCTTTTATTCATCACTCCTGAGAGCAGAGCAGGAGTGTTGAGGATTGCTTTCTTAATGCTTAATCAGTGTGTGCCTGAGGCTTTAATGGGGAGAGGAAAAGGGTCCAGGATCTCTATCCCACCTCCCTTCATTCTCATAGCCGCAAGATGCCCAGATCCTCCTTCTGTGCATCCATCAATAAATGGCATTGGACAGGGGGTTGGGAGGTGCAGAGTTGAGGTCTGTGAAAAATCCTTTAGAGCAGAAGTCCAACTTAAGCTCTCAGACCTTGGCAATTGTTTGTCTTCAGATAGCATCTGCCCTAAGAATCAGTTAAGCTTTCAGTTGTGTCCTGGGAGAGGGACATAGGGTAGTGTTCCATGGAAGCTTGGCATACTTCCAGTCCCTCTTCCTATAAAATAGACTTTCTCTCACTGGTTTGGAAGATTTGAGCTATGTAGTTGGACTTTTTAACAAAAAGGTTTTTAGTTTATATTCTAAACTTTAAAACAAACCCAAAGTCTCTCACCTTTTGGTTTACAAAGACACTCTTAACTCTAAACTACTCTATATTTAGGCAGAGTGGAAACAAAGGCATTGCAATGCCTCTTATTTACACATCATATTCACTGTAATATGCTCTTTTTCTTGGGAACCTAATCATGACCCTTAAATGCCAACATTGTTGACCTTTCTACTTCTGATACTATGAAATGTCTACCTCAGTTGCCTGTACAATTCCAACCATTTTCCATTAACCTTGTAGAAAGCTTGGGGGCAGCAATGGTGGAAAGATGATATACAAGAAGGAAAGGAATAATAGTAATAGTAGCAACCATTTACACTGTATTCAGACAATTGTCTCTTTACTTTAGTGGACCTTTCCTCAGACCTCTAGTAAAGAGATTTTTACATAATGCAAATCTGCCCCTATGTGGGGAAAGGAAAAAGGAAGGGGACCTCTGGAGGGAGGGGTTGGCACAGGATTCACGGCACAAGGGAGCTAAAGCCAGAATCAAGAAGAAGAAGGGAAGGGGACAGAGACGTGGGAGCCAGACACCGACTAGGGACTAGACAAGGACACAGACAGGAGAGGACAGGTAACATGTGAGAGTCAGGCACAGACAGATAGAAAACAGAGAAGAGAAAGCTGGATATTCAGGCAGGTCTCAAGCCAAGTCCCCATCAGGGGGTAGGTCCCTCCTTGCATCTGTTATTCTGCTTTCCCTTGAAAGTTTTGTTTTAAGTTTAAAAAATTTTTTTTTGTTAGGGTAGTGGGAGGCTGCTGAGCATCAAGCAGAGGGGCAGGGGAGAGAGAGAGAGAGAGAGAGAGAGACAGAGAGAGAGAGAGAGAGAGAGTAGAGTACTATAAAGTTAATATCATTTTGGAATGTGAATTTCTTTCACAATTCTTTACATGATGTCAAATTTACATAATGTGAATTTTTTAAAGTGAGAATTATCTGTAGTGCTTTAACATTTGCAAAGCATTAAAATGATAATAATAACTAATATTCATATAGCACTTATGCACCAGGGCCTGTGCTAAGTACTTAATAAGTTTTATCTTATTTTATCTTCGCAACAACCTTGAGAGGAAAATGTTATTATTATCTCCATTTTATAAATGAGGAGACTGATGCAAACAGAAGTTTGCCCAGGATCAAGCAACTAGTAGGTGTAGGAGGCAGATTTAAACACAGATCTTTCTGCCTCCAGGCCCAGTACTCTATCCACTGGATCATCTTGTTGCCTTTTGCTTTATTAATAGGCCACATTCCTGTATCTCTCTAAGGTTTACAAAACAATTTCTTCCCAACTCCCATGTCTTGTAGGTAGGGCAAATATTATTCTCTCTATCTTAAAGCTAAAGAAACTGTGTCTCAGAGAGGCAAATTTCCTGAAGATCACCCAGTTGGAAAGTGTCAGAGATGTAGGACTCCTTCTACTCCAGAATATTCTCTCTCATACTTTGCAAAAGCAAAGTTCTTTGGAGGCCAAGAAGTCTAAACCCCTAACCCTCTATCAATTTTCCTCACCATCTTTCTCAGCTGAAGTACTGCTATTAATACTGATAGGTTACATTTGTATAGAGCTCCAAGGTTGGCAAAGTGTCTTACATTTTATATTATGCTGTGCAATCCTCACAACAACACTCAGATGTGGGCGCTGTTATTATCCCCAAATGAAGAAACTGAAGCTCAGAGACATTTGGTGACTTGCCCAGGGGTCACACAGTTAGAAAATATCTGAGGAAGGATTAAGCCCAGCTCTTCCTGACCATTAGTTCACCTATGCATCCACTATGACAGGTTGCTGCCCTCTCAATCCAATCCTTTAGTTGGACTGATGTTGCCATTCTACCTTCTCCCTTGATTTGGCTTTCCATATCTCAACTCTATACCCTCTAATGTGGTCCCCAGGGTTGTCATGCTTTCTGCTTTGCCCTGTATCTATTTTCCCAATACTCTTACTTTCTCCAAGGACTACCTGAAATTCTGTCTCCTCCATAAAGTTCATTTCCTGACAAAGGCTGTGTCTGTATCCACAACTTACTGAATTGAATTCTGTCTGAAAAAATGTAATGAGTGATCAGGAGAACCCCCTCACCTTGGTCTTCTGGATTAGGACCAGAAACGTGTTTATCCCCATGCAGCCAAAGTGTACATACCCAGTTAGATAGGAGGTGCCCCAGTCCAGCAGATTAGGGATTCTCCTGATCACCCATATTGCATTAAGAGATCTAACAATAGATTTCAATAAAACAAGATTTTTGTTGTATCTACATCATACCAAATAACCCAATTGACTAAATATTTCAGCTTTGTATAGATACAACCTTAAAGAAATGTGAGGTATGATTTCTTTCCTTATCTCCAAATGTATTTCCTTGATCATTTACCTTTGTCTAACATATCCCTTCTAGAAACTTTCTCCAAATATTGCAAAATTTCATTCACTTGTGCTCTATAATTCAGAATTAATTCTGATTTGAAAGAGGATAGGTCAGGAGTTTACCTGTGCATCAGAGAAAGGGTTTCCAAATAATATGAGAGTGTAAATAAGATTCTAGATGAAATGTCTTAAGCATTTAAGAAAATGATTGCCAACCAGTTCACAAGCATATTTACAAAAAATCAATTTTTTGCTAATTACAAATGGCTCTTTTTTTATTCATTTCAATTCAACAGACATTCCACAAACAAGACACATTGTCAGACAGGTAGGTCCTTGACACACACAAACATTGCCTTCCTAGAGCTTACCTTCTATTAGAGAGATATATCATGGCTAAAAATTAGAGAAGTACCATGAAAATTGAGAGGGGGAGGGTACTGACTACTGGGAGGAGGGAAAACTTTATAAAGGAGACGGTCTCTAAGTTAAACCTTGAAGGTTCTCAGAGTCAGAAATGAGAAAGGGGTGTATTTCAGTTATGGAAAAGGAAGCAGAGTCATGATTGTCTTGTGGTTGTCTTGATCACTTGTGAGTGAATTGGATTGAAGTGAGGCAGAGATGAGCAAAGTGGTCAGCCTCACTCTTTTCTCCGGAGTCATCCAAATCCAGTGGCAAGACAAAAGTCAAGACTGGCGATGGCCTTGGAGTGCAATGGATGATCCTGGCCTTTCTAAATTAAGGTCTTTCCCAGGCCTCAGTTTGTCTGAGATTAAGGGCTAGGTAAGAATTGAGGCAAAAGATAACTTAATTTGCCTTCACAAAAGAATCAGTCTGGGAAGGGAAAACTAAGATCCTGAATTTCTGACCAGAACAGAAACAGTTACTATTTATACTCACTCTGAGCCAATGAAACCCAAACAATGAGCTACTGAGGCTTGGGCTAGGACCTGTCATTGACTTATCAGTGAAAGCCAGAGTGATTTGGGTTTATAGGCATACTCAAGTAGCTCCATTTGAATCACAATAGGCTTCATCAAAGCCTATTTTTTCAGAGCTATATTTCAAGAGATCATAAATGAAAACTATAAGAGACAAAAGAGTTAATTGTCCCAGTTTTTTGAAAAAAAATTACTATCGCAAAAATATCGATCTGAGAAGAGAAGACCTTGAAAGTTTGTAGTTTGATGGGAATGTTGAATTCCTGATAGAAAGCAGTAGGACATTTCTTTCATTTCTGAGCAGAATGAAGTCCTCTGAACTTTTCCATCATGCCCCCCAAAACTTTTTCATCCTGGAAGATCATTTCAGTCCTGGAACTCACTAACTCATCCCTCAGAAGTACTGTCTGCCCTGGGGGACTCTCCCTCTGATTGGAGGGTGGAGGGCTCTTGTCAGAATCTCCATCTAAGGAGGGCTCCCAGGCCAATCATCTCTTCATTTCCCACCAGGCTACACTCCCCTGGACTTCTCCATCGTGCCACCCTACCTCCACCCCTCCCAATACACACACACACACACACACACACACACACACACACACACACACTCAACAGGTATCTTCTCTGAATCTTTCTTGCCTTTTTAGCTTGATATGTGTTATCTTCTCCATTAGAATGATGTCTTTTTGCTAGGTATGGACAATGGAGAGAATTGAAGAATTTTGAGCAAGGGAGTGTTCTGATCAGACCTTTGCCTTGTGAAGATTATTTTGACGGGATGTGAGTATGGAGGATGAATTAGAGAGAAAATATATTACATCTGTGACTATGGAGCAAGTCATTTTTTGAGACTGGTCAAATCATGAGGTTGTAGGAATACTTATTAACTTAGTTGTAGTTACTATATGTATCTCAGTGCAACAAAACTACAAATCTTTAAAAATATTTATTTATTTATTATGAATATGTATTATCTGTCCCTCTCATTGCCCCACAAGTGAACAATAATTTAGAAAAAGAATAAATCGAAACCCTCATAACAAAAATGAATAGTCCAGCCAAACAAATTCCCACATTGGCCACGTTCAAAAATGAATGTCTTATTTTGCATTTTAAGTCCTTCAAAACTTCAATTCTTTAAAAGATTATACAATTTAGATGTTCATCTATCAACAAATCAATCAACAAGCCTTTAGTAAGTGCTCACTCCAAGCACTCTGTTAGGCACTGGGATGCACACAGGAAGACTGAAACAATCTCAGTTATAGGATATTTAGGCTTTCCCTTCAATTATCCAGGTTTTTTTTTAAATGAATGGGGTATTTAATTCTAGCTGGTTTGCTATTACTGTATTTTAATTTTGTCTTTCTTCTACCACTGCAAAACAAAGGATATTCTCATGTTAATGCTTCAACTTCAATAGATCCATTAATATGAGTACAATTTTGCTGATGGAAACTCATCCATGCCTTCTTGTCTTGTGTGATTTCTGTCCATGTTCTCCCACAAATCCTCTGGAAAAGATCTCTGCAATGTGCTTGATGCTTTTCTCTAGTTCTTTTAGCCAGTACCACCCTTGGGCTATCCATCTGTTCTTCCTTCACTTTCACGACACAACCATCAGCCTACCTCCTTTTATGATCATATATTTCCTTGATGAGATCCTCTAGGTCACTTCTTGCATGCCAATCATTATTTATAATAGTATGTAGCCTATTACACTCTCAACTTGACTCTCCATTGACTATTAGATCACCTGCAATCTGGATTCCATGAGTTGCTTCTATGTGACATCCTCTATCCATTTGGGTGCCTGTATTTGCTTAAAGGGGCACAAATGTTTTTCTGCTGGGAGTGAAGTTTTAGTAAAACTCAGCCTTCTCCATCAGCAGACTATGGTTAGGGAATTTAAGATCTAACTTTTCCAGAAGAAAAGACTGAGGGAAGATACAATAATAGTGCTAAATTTGAAGAAAAGGGTGGTTATTATAAAAGGATGCTAATTGCTCATGTTCTACCTCTGTCCAAAAATGGGTCAATTTCAGTTGGAGGGATTTGGGTCTTCATGGACAGCTTCCCTGATGAGGATTCTGTGGTACATAGGATTGGGTTATAGATGAGGCTTTGGGAGTTGCCCTAAGTGGAAAGAACTCTGAGTTTGGAGTTAGAGAACTTGGGTTCAGATCCTGGTTCTTAGGACCTAGGGAAACTCACTTTGCCTCTCTTGTCCTCAGTTTCTTCATCTGTAAGATGAGAAAGTTGCACTAGATTAACTCCTAAGGTCCATTCTAGATATAAATCTATGTTACTATGATCTAAGGTGGAGTGACCAGATTTCAAATAGCATAGAGATGTCTCTCCTCTCCATATACACACATGGAAGGACTCTAACATCAGAAAATATCCTGATCCCCACCTGAGTTTTGTAGTGTTGTCAGAACCCTGAGGTATGTGTTTAGCCTTAATCACAGTTTTCCTCAGTAGCATTTAAAAATATATTTGATGAATTTAACAAGAAACACATGTTTTCATTTAAATTACAATTAGCAATTAGAGAGTTAAGCGTGCCCTAGATAGAACACATAATTGTTGTAGAGTTTGTGGTATAACTACTTTCCTGTTGCTGTTCTCCTTTTATGTTTTGCTTTATGATTTTATAGTAAATTTATGCAGGAGCTTTGAGGGAAACCCAGGCTAAATGAAAGCTGCCAGGTTTGAGGTGAGCTCATTTCTGCTGTGTTCTTGGCCTGAATTCCACAGGCCCATTGCTTCATGGGATCCTTTTTGTTTCTAAGCACCAATGGAGAGTAGAAATCTATTAGTCAATCTGACAAATCATTAGTGAGCCTACTGTGCAAATCTTGTTCTCTAAAGCCAAGAGATTGGCTGGAGCTGTCCAGGGTGCCTGAGATTGTTCTCTTGAGGACCTATAAAAGGGCAAGCCAAGATTCCTGCTGGAGATTCCAAGCCCTTATAAGCCCATGTTGTAACTTGGGAGCATGACCACCCCCTTCAAAAAGAAGGTAAATAAGAATGCATAAGAAAATTGCTTCCAAAACTGCCATTAAAAACCAACCCACACTATTATCAGGAAGTTCCAGGTCCCTTCTAGTTGCTGGGGATCTGGCACAGAGAAGAGCCATGGGAAATCCTTCAGGCAAGCTGAATATAGCCTAACTACTTTAGATCTACAAAAGATCTCTGCTATAGCTGAATGAAACCAGGCTGCCAAAGGTAATGAATCCATCTAATGAAAAAATAATCCTAGTGAGGAAATTTTTTTTTTTAAAAAGAAGAAAAGGAGAAAAGTGTATGGTCAAATTACTGCTGGGGCTAAATACAGAACTCGGCCAAGATAAGTAATTGCAGGTAGCTTGGAGAGCCTCATGTATGACTCTTTGGCACAGACTAAGGAACCACAGCAGTTTCTAAACTTTAGCAAAACCAGACACAGAGGTGAAGGGAGATTGATCCTCAGGGATGAAGAAAGGAATCCGAGAGTTTTGGCTGTTTACTTTAGCTGGCAAGCTATCAGGACTAAATTGGTTACACAGAACTGGTGAAAGCAGCAGAGTTAAATCACTTCTGGGCTTCTCTACAGGGGTTGGAGCAGAAGTCATGTCAGCTGAGTACAATGGAACAATCTCTGGATGAGAAAACATGAAAAAAAAAAACCTTCTGTTTTATCTACTGACCCCATAGACCCTGCCAATCACTAAGAATTTGGGTAGATGTGAATCCATTGATTCCCATATAGAACAATTAAATACAATATGACAAATTCTTAGTTAACACCTACTGTGTGCTAGACACCACATTATGCTAGACACTGAGGATACAGAGACAAAAAGATAATAGCCCCTGCTTTAAAGAGCTTGTACTTTACTCGGGGATACAGCATGAGTTCTACTAAGTGAATACAAAGGAATGTGAGGAAGGAGAGAGAGAGAGAGAGAGAGAGAGAGAGAGAGAGAGAGAGAGAGAGAGAGAGAGAGAGAGAGAAATAGGGAGAGAGAGAAAGAAATAGGGAGAGAAAGAGAGAGAGCGCATGCTGACAGCTGACCGTCTCCTCTTGGCTGCATTCTTTTGTCTTAACATCCAGGATATGCATGTGTGTTTGTGTGTGTATGTGTGTGTGCATGCGTGCCCACACTCAGGCATGCATACACACATGTGCACAGGCACATGTGTGCATGCATGTTCGAGTTACCTAATCAGATCTTGGATCATACCCATGCCAAACTTCTCCCCCTTCACTATAACACTATTTGTATTACAATGTTTGTATTTATGTTCCCTCTCTTCATTTCCTCTACCACAATAAATATGTGTTAGTTGATTGATTCACTCACAAAAGATGATATATAAAAACTTGAATCAAAATATTAAAAATGCGTAAAATAAATAATATCACTACATCCAATACAGCTATACCCCAAGCCTCTTGCAATCTTCCTCATACCAGAAAGCAACCCCTCTGCATGGAAGGTAGATGAGAATCAAAACAATGCATTTTCCCTTTCATCTGTTCCCATGAGGAGCTGAGAAAATATTCACCCCTCTCTCCTTTTTGACCCCAAGGTCAAAATCTCCCATTAGGTCATTATCCGGTGTCTTTTGGGCTAGGGGGTCAATCAGGCCCTCAGAGCACTTCTGCTGGTTGCTCTTTTCAGAACGCCAAACACGTTAGGCTCTGTCTTACGCCGAGGTCTCATCCCGATAACAACTGGCTCTACTCCTTGGTCCCTGGCCTTTTTCAAGTGCTTTTATTGAGGTTGCATCTCTGTGGCTTTTACGTTTCTGAGTGTGTGTTGAAGATTTTCCCCTATTGAGTATCAAGCCTCACTTATCTAGTTTTGCCTTCCAAACAGTGAGAGGGAAAGAATGAACAGGCTCCCCTAATGGAGCCATTCCTTCAGTTGTCCTCCTTCAAACTGCCCTCTGGTCTGTCCCCAAAACCATTCCCCCCCCTTAACCTCCATCCTAGGTATGGCTCACATGGCCCCAGCCTGGCTATTGTGAATTTGGTGTCCAGGGAAGCAGGAGAGCTGCTGTGGTTTGGTCACCTCTATGTTGCTTTGTCCTTTTATTTTCAAAAATCAACCCTCTTTGAGATGGCTCATGCCTTCAGCTGTCATTCTTTGTATTCCCAGAGCCTGGCACATTGTAGGCACTTAAAAGATGGTTTTTTTTTTTGTGAGGCAATTGGGGTTAAGCGACTTGCCCAAAGTCACACAGCTAGTGAGTGTTATGTGTCTGAGGCTGGATTTGAACTCAGGTCCTCTGGACTCCAGGGCCGGTGCTCTATTCACTGCACCACCAAGCTGCCCCTTAGATGGGCAACTAGCCCAAAAGCTTGTATGACAGGGTGCAGAGGGCCTCACATTAATGCAAGGTAACTTGAGGAGAAAAAAAACCCAATAACAACCAGATGGAACAGAGAGGAGATGGATCTTGAGCTAAACCTGAAAAGAATGTAAGAGTTCTGAGGTGTACAAATGTGCATTCTGGACAGGGGAAACCACTTGTGCAAAGCTATAGAGCAGGAGATGGAATGTTCACTTTAGAGAATGTCAAGGACAAATACTATTTTTGAGGAAATTTTCTCCCTTTCTCTTGTAGACCCGGCAGCTCAGTGGTGCTCCATACCTGTTGAAAACGTCGGAGCATCAACACAAAGTTAGATTATACTTTTATTTTCTCACATTGTTTTTCATCCAGTGGAATCATTTGTCTTAAGCATCAGATACAGAGAGTAAATTTTCATGGATACACTGAAAGTCCTTGTGGAACAACTGCATGACGATGGAATTTATTTTGTTCATTATGACTGCTAGGTAGTGCAGGCCTTTATTTCACTCCTGCAGACTATTTTTGTTTTCATAAATTATCCAGTATGTTTCTCATCATGTAAATGATCGACACCCTTTGGAGCCCTGGAAAATCACCAAAATAAAGAAACCGACATGTATCTCTGAGATTATTTTGGCATCTTGAAATTATAATTGTGTCAGATCAGACAGAAGGAATTGTGGAAGCATCTAATAAATACTTTCCGGGGAGCTTGAGATGAACTTAATCATGTAGCAGGGAAGGAAGCTCTGAAAGGTTTGGACCCTTCTTTCTTCCTGAGAAAGCATGACAGAATGGGGCGTTTGTTGAAAACTATTCCCATCTTTATGCTGAGGCCTTTGTCTTGTGTATGGTGAGAGAGGCTATTTGGAGAGCTCCCCAGTCATCTTTAAGGCTCTTTACTTTGAATCCATTCCCTTGTGTAAATTTACTGTTATAATTAGAAGTGTCCTTCGATGAGAGACAGACGGAGATAGAGACAGAGAGAGAGGTAGAGACAGAGCGACAGAGGCAGACAGAGACATAAACCAGGATAAACAAACATAAGCAGTGGGAGAGAGACTGAGAGAGAGACATGCAGGGAGAGACAGAGACATACAAAGACAGGTAGAGAAAGAAAGACAGAGGAAAGAGAAAGAGATAGAGAGAAGAGAAAAGAAAGAGGACAGACGTGAATATCGAATACAAATACAGCCCAAGCAAGATGCAGGTGGACTGTGTTAATCCGTATACTGTTCCATTTCTTTCTATTTCTTTCCATTTTTCCTTTAATTTTTCTCTTTCTCTGGAACTAGCATCATTACAAGCCTAGAACTGCATTTGGAAGTTTGCACAATTGGTTTGGAGTTCAGATTACACTTTGAAGGATTTCCCAATTTTTTCCCCCTGGAAACCTGCAAATTTCCTGTGAAAGAAAAAATATCAGAATGGTAGTAAAGAAGGAAATTCTGCACTCCCCCTTCCAAAAAAATCCCATCTATCTCAGGAACTGAAATTCTACCATTAATCATCATTTAAGTCTTGAAGTATCATATTGAATATCTCTGTAAGAGCTAATGCCCAAGAGATAAGATCAGAATATAGAACATGGGTTCTGGGCTCCCTCTCCCATCCTACTCTTTGACTAGCTGGTTGGGTCCCCCAAACTCACCTACTTCTTCCCTCATTCTAGAGGTAACTGTTGTTCACAAGCTCCCATCTGATACATTTCCCCTAATATCAATAACTGGTTAATATGTCCCCATTGTAATTTAACCAATTAACATCAATTAACTTTTATACAGGGATATTTAGTGAGAAGGTATAGTAAGGACCAAAGCAGAACCATTTCCCAAACTGACAGTATGCTTTTCTCCATATACCTCAATCCCTGGGGAGAGTGGGTTCAAAATTAGAATGGTTGCTATAAAACATTTTCCCTACCAGGTTCATTTGTGGATATGGCATAATCTATGATGAGTAACTCCCTTTTTTTGTAGCACGCAGTGTCTCAGATGTTAGGTTGATTTACTTCTGTACTGGGTCAAGAAGTTCACTCTTCAGGGCTAGCTTTTCACCCAAATTGACTACTGATGCTACTGAATCACATGGCCTGGGGGCATTTTGATGATTCATCTAACTTTATGAAGCTAGCAACATTGTTACATTGTAACCTGCTCTGTTCAATCTCCTGTTCACTTAAGATCAGGGAAAAAATTAACACAAGCAGCAAAATAAATAGATGGATAAATCACATGATGACCAGTTAGTGAGAGAGGACCCAAGATCTCTTTTTCACTCTGAGGGTCATGCCCATCCTTGCCTCGTTGGATACCAATTAAAAGGGAGATTTTGTTGGTTCCTATCTTTTGTATGTACAATCAGTGCTGGCATAGCAGTCAATGGAAAGGCTTAAAATTGCCACATAGACAATAAGAAACAGTACAAGGATACCTGCACATGCTCTGAAGTAGAACAGTGAAGACTCCTCCATCATGAATTTCTTGGTTGGTTTCAGGCAGAGGACACTGTACATGATCTAAGGGCTTGGCCCTCATTAGCCGGTCTCCTCATTATAATAGTATTATACAGTTAGAACTAGAAGAGATAGGGGCCATCTAGTCCCACCCCCTCTTTATACACGTGAGGAACGGAGGCTCAGAAGATTCCATGACTTGTCCAAGGTCACACAGGTAGTTAGTAACAAAAGTGAGATTTGAACCTAGGTTATCAGACTCCAAATCCAGCACTCTTTCTACTTCATTGTATTGCCTCAAATTTAATGCTTTAGTAGGGGCAAAAAGGGAGGTTGAGGGAGAGGCAGGAAGGCCACAAAGAAGGTGGAATTCCGTAAGCTGAAGGTTCTGAGAGGGGGAAAGAGATGGACATTATGGGCACTGAACTTCTCGGGGTGACTGGGATCTCTCCCTCCCACTTTCCTAATGATTCAACAAGTATTTATTAAGCACTTATGATTACAGATTTAGGGTTGGAAGGGAGGTTAGAGGCACCTCTCCCTTCAAAGATCTCCATGGTGTCATCTTGGTCCTCATCTTTCTTAGACTGTGCCCCTCTGGGACCTCCACCTTCCCCACCTCACTATAGTCCCTTTTTATTCATTCTGTCATGCCATCTTCCCTTTATAATGTACTATGCCTCTCTTTATAGGGCCTCCCTCTCTTGTTATACTGTGTCATGCCTCATTCGGGTGGAAGGTGACTCCAACCTGCCATTAGAGTCATAGGATGACAGATTATGAGCTACAAGAGAACTTAGACATCATTGACTCCAACTCCCTCCTTTTACATATGAGGAAACTAAGGCTTGTAATTGTAAGTTGTCCAGTTGTCATGTAGTTGTCCAGAGTCATGTAACTAGTAATCCTTTGAGAGGAGGTTTGAACCCAAGTCTTTCTGATTCCAAATTCATCTCTTCAGTATGTCACACTACCTCAAGGTATAACTAACTTCTTCCCTTTAGGATAATGACTCCTCAATAGTTCCTCACTCACTAACACCCACCATACAGATCCCTTTCCTAACCCCATTTAATACCACTTTGTTGTTGATTACCTTGTAGGCTTGGTCATTGCCACCCTTATGTGTTTATGTGTCTACCTGGGTTACTGAATGCCTCAGCATGGTCTCCATCTCCATTCTTACACAGGGGTAACCACAGAATCACAGGATTTTCAAGTTAGAAGGGACCTCAGCACCTATCTACTCTAATCTATGCCCCACCAAAAAATATCTATCAGTGGTTGTCCATTCCCTGCTTAAAGACTTCCGCTGATGAGGAATCTATCTCTGAAGGCAGCCCATTCCATTTTTCTAATATCTCTAATAGGGAAAACTGTTTTCCTTACATCAAGTTTAGTCAACTTAATTAAATAACCATTTATTGAGTATCCACTTTGTGAAAGATACTGCACCAGGTAATGTGGATACCAAAACAAAGAAGTCCCCACCTCATAGATGATGCCTGAGGCAAATCTAGAAGATTGAAAGAATCATAGAGGCTGCAAGACATAGTAGACAGACAGCTGCTTTCAGAGCTGAGAGAACCTACTTTGAAGTCTTGCCTCTGTACATGCTGGCATGGGGATATGGAGAGAACCTGGACGGGTGAAGTAAGTGCTCCATTCCATCCCTTGCAGTAAAAAGGCTGCTGGATTTTGAGCCAGAAAACTAAGGTTCAAATCCTGGCAGTAGTGCTTCCCACCTATGTGATTTCAAGCAAGTTACCTAACCTCATTTTCTTGTTTGTAAAATGAAGGGATAGACAAGATGACCTCTGGGATCCCTTTCAGCTATAAATCTGTGATATCTTTCCATTTCCAAAACTAGCTATACCTGATAACTAGGTGCCCAGCACAATTGTTTTTATCCTCTTGAAGGGATGCAAGACTTATTAGCATCTTTGAAAGTCCAGAACCCTGGGCTAGAGCACCAGTTGCCTTGCCCTAGTTGTGGCTTTTCAAGCCAGAATGGGTATCTGGGAAGCACCAATGTAGGATGAGAGAGAGAAAGGAGAAAGCCACTTAAAGGGAGGTAGAATTACAAAATTTTTCTGGCCAAAGTCCAGGCCTGCTTTCTGAGCAAAGTAAGCAAGAGTGAACTCTGAACTTCCAAAAACTAGAGTTTAAACATCAAACTTACTGTTTAAACTTAGGACTTTGGCAGGCTGTCTCAGTACAGGTAAATAACCCTCTTATTTGCCTTGTCTGACTTAGAATCTTAGAGACAGAGGCACCTTAGTGATCACCTTATTCTGAAAGCTTCATGACCCTCTTCATGCACCAGGCAAACTGTGCTGGAAATCACAGCAACAATTTTGTCCTGAATGGGAGAAGTCACATTCCATTCTGTTCTGTTCCAGTAACACAAGGCTTCTTTTTTTTTTAAAAAAGTCCTTATTTTTAAAATAGGTAGACATTCCTAAATTCTTTCTTCTCTATGACCAGCACAGAGCCACAATTCTGATCTCTATTCTGCAGGTAGTGCAGGTTCAGTGACAGACAGCATTATTTATAGGTCTATAATTTGAGACAGGGTGGGAAGGTGAAAATAACCCTGGACATGAAGCAACCAGAAAATTGGATTTAAATTTCACCTACAACACCTCAGCTTTCTCATTTGCGGAAGGTACAGAAATAGTCGGTCAAAAAACATTTAAGTGCCTACTATGTTCCAGGCACTCTGCTAAGCCATGCAGATATAAAGAAAAGTAAAAGACAGTCCCTGCTCTCAAAGAGCTCGTAGTCTAATGGGAGATACCACTGTAGATGACATATACAAGATAAATTGGACATAATATCAGAGGGGAAGGCAGTAACATTAAAGGGGATTGGGAAAGGCTTTGCATAGAAAGATGGGATTTTAGCTTGGACTTAAAGGAACCCAGGTGAGCCAGGAGGTGTTGATGATGAAGAGCATTCTAGGCATGGGAGACAGCCAGTGAAAACGCCTGGAGTCTGGAAATGGAGTGGGAGGAAGAGCAAGGAGACTAGTGTCATTGGATCACAGAATATGTTAGTGAATGGCTAATGTGAAGGTCAGTGCTGTGTAAAAGTTAGAGCTTATAGAAACTAGGCTATTCTTAAATTTATGGATCAGAAGGGCAGACTCTTTGTGATAGATTTTTACTAATGGGAGGAGGGGCCTTCATCTGATGAAATCACAGATCTTTGACTCCTGGAGTAAAAAAGAAAAACTGGCATACAAAAAAACAAGGCAGAAGGAGAAAAAAAGCTGCCCCATGATGAAGGGTGACCTTGCAGCCTACCACATGGGAACTGCTGGGATAGGAAGGGCCTTTTCTTTTCCCAAACATCTTATTTTTTCGCCTGTTTGATGATTGAAACTTCTTCTTCTGGCAACAAAATATTTTATTCCACAATTAAAAATAAGCAAAGCTTAAAAGTTAAATATCCTTGGAGAGGTCACACATTGGCTTAAATTCTCACCAATGTGCAAAGGATCGAGAGCAGGTTTTGTTTGTTTGTTTCAGAGAGGAAGTTTTGTTAGAGGTGAGAGTGAGTTAGATCACCAGACGTGCAAAGGGTGGGAAAGGACTTGAGGCTCAGTGCCAAACTTCCCTTATTTTTCAGTTTTATCCAAGGCCAGCCCTGCCGGGCATTATCATCATGTGTCAAAAATAAGGAGTGAGGGATTGTTTGGTCAATCTCACTCAGGGAAAAGCCAATTCGAAGAGCTATTCCCCTGTCCCCTAAACTCAGAGTGAGAGCTGTTACCCCAGAGAAGCCCTATCGCGGATGCCCAAAGCTTTGGTTTTGCCCAAGGTCACCCTCTGCACTTTGCTCCTGCACTTCTGACCTGCCCCAGAAAGGAGCAAGCTTTTTAAAGGTCCTCCGACCTAATGTTGCTAGTTTGGTCCTGGCTAAGCCCTAGAACTTTGAGGCTGCTGGGAATGTCGCACCCTTTCTGGACTCACTCCCTCAATTCCCACTGACACTGGCGAGTTGAGTCTCCAAAGGTGCAACTGCTTCTCAGATTCTAGAGACAATCCTGTGAGTGGCTGGTCTAATAGAATGGCCTGTGAACCCCCAGCAGCATACTTCTCCTTAACAATAAGCCAGTTGACTCAATTTTAGCAAAGGCATTTCTTCACATGACGTGGCAGGAATAGCAGTTACAAAGCAGTTCACTTCCAAGCTGAGGATGTATTCTCCAACAAAAACACACAGAATCTGGGGGGAGGGTACAGCTGGTCAGAAGCTTACAAGACAAATGTAGTAAGGTACATACATGTGACCAAGGTAGCTCCCAACTCTAGAACTGCAGGGCTTTCGTGTTCTTTCTTTCTCAGGAGGGTCATTATGAAGTTCTCTATGGGGCATATCACTGGTGAGGGATGCATCATTTTGCAGATCATGAGAATTGCCTCTTCAAGGGGCACAATATCTCAAGTTGTTGCTAGACTAGGTGAAGCAGGACACTCAGCCATGATACTGGCCCCTCAGGAAGCTTGGGCCGCTGCTGGATTGAGATCACTTGGCAGTTGCTGAAGTACTGAGCCTCTTATATTGGGTTGATGCTACCAGACTGGGCTGAAAAGGCTTGGAAGAGACACTGGAGAGTAGCATAGTGAGTTGATAAGGGAAGTATAGTAGGATTGCAAAACCTTTTTAATTTAATGTAATCAAAATTAACCATTTATATCCTATTATGTTGTCTGTCTCTTGATTGGTCATAAATTCTTCCCTTATCCATACATCTGACAGGTAAAATTTTCCCTGCTCCCCTAATTTGATTATGATATCACCCTTTATGTCTAAATCATGTATCCATTTTGACTTTATCTTAGCAAATAGTGTGAGATGTTGGTCCATACCTAGTTTCTGACAAACTGCTTTCCAGTTTTCCCAGAAATTTTTGTCAAATAGTGAGTTCTTGTCCCAAAAACTTGCATCTTTCAATTTACCAAATGCTAGATTACTATGGTCATTTACTACGGTATACTTTGTACACTGTAGAAGGCAGCTACGTGGCTCAGTGGATAGATTCCTGGGTCTGGAGTCAGGAAGACCTGAGTTCAAATCCAACCTCAGCTGTGTGACCTTAGGCAAATCACTTAACCTCTGCTTACCTTAATTCACTGGAGAAGGAAATGGCAAACCACTCTAATATCTAAATCCCATGGACAAGACTGTGGTCCATGGGGTCACAAAAGTTAGACACGACCTGGTGACTGAACAACAGATAGGATTGTCTTGCAGCAGCGAAGACCCAGTTGAGACTGTATAACCCAAATCCCTCAGCTCACTCCTCAATGGGCAGCTACAGTCTTTGTTTCCTCTATCTTCTGGTTTGGATAGATGGATTTAGCTATAGTGTTAGAGTTTATTCCCTTGCTCTTTTCAACAGATGAAACAATTCTTAGCCTTGAATTGGCAGAAACCTTTCCTCTGACCTCTCCAGAGCACTGACTGAAATTTGTGACCTCCAGAAAGAAGGAAGAAGATGTCTAGCTTTTCCAAACAGTCACCCCTTTTGGTTTAGATCATGGTTGCCCCAGTGTTAGAACTCATCCTTACTTAGGGTGAGCAGTTATACTTCCCATATTTCTATAGGGATCTCATGCAGATGAATGATATGGGACTAAGAGGGTGGGGAATCTGGGGCCTTGAGGCCACATAGAATGTGCTCTTTATATCTGAAAGGGCTCTCCCTTTATATTTCAGGACTTCTGTCTTTTTCCTTTCCAATGTTAAACTTTACTAAAGTCAAGCCTTATAGGAGTAAAGTTATTCCCTTTACCTAGAGACGCAGGCTGCTAATAAAAGTATAAAAGGTGTCAAGTAAGAAACCAGACTTCCTGATTCTTAGGTCTCCAGATGCTGAGTGCCCCTACTGTCCCTGTGGCATTGAATCTATATTGATACAGGGAATTAAGGTGGAAAAACATAACTGTCTTTCATCCATCATCATCAGACACTATTTACCCAGTGTCTTGGGGCATGTGGTGCTGTGCTAGTTGGGATAGAAAATTAGCGTATGTGCTGATTGACAGATTTATAAAATGTGTGTGTTACTGAGGCTTCTGGATGTCTTCTTGTAAAAACATGAGTTTTAAAAAAAAATAAATATTTTGGTACTTCTTTCCCAACCCACCGGGCTGAGGCCCTTTTGCATTGCCAACCCCAGGAAAGGCCCGACTGAATAGACTCCTGCTCTCTCCCATCTGTAGCCACACCCCTCCCCCTCTTCCTACCCTAAGGCTAGACACACTAGGTTATTTGTCTCCCTAAACCACAGCAGAACTTTTCCAGCAATGACCGAGAAGGATTTCCTCCTATCCCAACCCCCTCCTTAGTCCCCTTCTTCAATTAGTACCAAGGGTTTCAATCATCCTGGAAACCTGAGCAGCAGTGTTATTAAAACTCTGTTTCAGGAAAACCCATTCCCAAGCCCCCAGATTGTATAGAGATTTTCCAGGAGCTGCTGACGTATGACTGCTCTCTGAGATACTTCTCTGGAGGTGATTTATTTTCTTTCCTTTACTGCAAGATTTCTCCTACGAGGAAAAAAAAATTCCTCCTGTGATGGGATGGGGCCGCCTGATAACTTGTGGGTGGAATTTTAGACTTTCCTCATTGTGCTATTAATAACACAGGACCTGGTTAGCTTAGGTCTCACCTGTCACTCTCCAATCTATCTTGGCTCATGAATGTGGTATGATCTTGTGCAATGGAAAGAATTGTGTATAGGGGGTGAGAGGCCTCAGCCTTGAATCGTGGCTCCATTTCCTGCTTCCTTTGGGACCTTAATTTCTCTGGGCCTCATAAGTTACCTTATGTAAAATGAGGGGGTTTAGATAGGCTCTAAAGTCCTTTCCAGCTCTAATCTATGGTCACTGCTTCCCTACAGTAGGGAAAATGGGACATGAAACTGCATTGTACTCTTCATTTTCACCCCCCCCCCCATATCCTCTGGGATACCTCAACAGAATGGGTCATGTTCCTGTAATCATATATTATCTCATCTCATACATGGGCTTGTAGCTAGGTTGCACAGTGGGTAGAATGCTGGCTCTTGAGCAGGCAAACCTGATTAAAAACCCTGCCTCAGACATTTGCTATCTGCATGACTGTGGGCAAATCATTTAACCTCTCAGCCTCAGTTTCCTCATCAGTAAGGAGGGGATGATAAAAGCACCTCTTTTATGGGGCTTGTAATTAGATAATATGCACAGCAGTTTGCAAACCTAAAATCACTACGTAAATGCTATGATAATAATAATGCTTATCATGTGTTAATAAATATAATAATAAAATGACTAAAATATCAACATATTATATTTATCATTAATAGCAATTATTATTATTATATCAACCCTGTGAAGTAGTTATGCAAGGATCCCCATTTTACAGAGGAGGCACCAGCTCAGAATAATCAAATCAACACTTCCTTTTTAGTCAGCCAATTGTCCTGTGCTTCTACGCCCCATCCCTGTGACTCATAGACCAAAACACTCCTGCCCTATGTGTGTTGTTTTCCCTTATTAGAATGTATGTTCCTTGATGTCAGGCACTGTCTTCTTTTCTTACATTTGTTTCTCTAGCACTTAGCACAGTACCTGGCACATGCTAAGTACTTAATAAATACTTTTTCATTCATTCATTCATTCATTCATTCATTCATTCATTCACTTCCTCTCTTCCTTCAATCTGAAAGTTCAACCACCACCTTCTACATACTCATTAACTCAAATACTAGTGCTGTCCTCCACAAACTACCTTGTATTTTACTTGTACTGATTCTCTTTATGTTTATCCTGCATATACTTATGTGAGCCACATGTGGAGTAGTGAATAGAAAGCTTACCTTGGAGCCAGGAAGACCTGGATTCTAGTCCTGCTTTTGACACATATTTGATGTGTGACCCTGGACAGGTCACTTAAGTTGCTGAAAAGGTACCAACCTATATTATTAGAGGGTATTTCTTCATCCAGGAGTTCCCCATACCAATGGAATCACAGATCCAGGTCCTCTATACTTAGAGATGAGCTTCATGTCTCCCCAATTAGAATGTGAGTTTCTTGCTAGTAGAGATTGTTTCATTTATTGCATTTTACATTTTCAGTGCCAGGTATATTGATAAATACCTGGGGATTACTTGATTCAGAGAGGTTACCTAACTTGTTTTTGTCAGAGGTAGGATTTGAAATCAAAGATCTGGGTCTTTTCCTACTACCCCATGCTGTCTCTGGATGGTGAGCATGAATCCTTTGACAATTTATAAATGTATTTACAGCAACAAAAACAATAAAAGTAGCCCACATTTATGTATTGCTTTAAGGTTATCACCATCCTGTGAGATACGCAATGCAATTATGGGTGTGATTATTTCAATAATGAAGACCTAAGCAAATTTCAGCGACTTGAACTGAACCAAATTGTATTCCCCAGTTTGAAATACTAGGCATTGTTGAACATGGAACTTAGCCCAAACATATTGATTCCTTGCTGAACCATGATCTGAGACAAAGTTTCATGTGTTACTTTAAAAACAATTGCTGAATGTACTACTTCAAACTGAAATTGAACCTAAATTTGTTTTTGTTTTCTTTCTAAACTGATTAAACCAAAATTATACCAGCACCCTAGTATACTCTCCAAACCAAGACCAAGCAGGTATCACAGTTGAGTGGAAAGGTTGTGGGTTTGACTACCAGCCCTGGCACTTCCTTAGTTATTGTAACCATGGGCAGGACACTTCATCTTGCTCACTCTGCTTCCTCATTTGTATGTAACAAGGGTCTACTCCTGAACTCAAACAATCCACAAGCTTCAGCTTCCTCAGTAGCAGGGATTACAGGCATGCACTACCACACCTCACTCATTCCCCCTTCCACCTGCCCAAAGAAAGGCAGAGCATATCAGAGACCAGATTGGATTAGGCTGCCGCTCTAATTCTTGAACAAAATAAATACACATTTTTGATTCTGCTCGATTCCATCCTCCAGTCACTCAATTCTTCTAGCTATGCCACCAAAATAATCATGCTGGTTATAGGCAAGTCTTTTCTCCTTGGCAGTTGGCTGGAGGGAACCATTTTCTCCTTTTTTTCTCATGCCCTCTTACCCCTGTACTATCTTCATACTGTACTCTTTATGGAGTGACCAGTGAGTATACTCCAATTTTGGTCACAAGAAGCTTATCAGGATTTGTATGTTATTTTGTATAAGTTAATATAATAAGAACATAAGGTCCATTCAACAAGAATTCTAGATAGGTTGATATACCACACAGCAATGTCTTCTTCTTTTCCTACTTCCTGTATTATAGATCTACTACCCTCTATGCCCCTGCCCCGATTCCTTTCCCCTGATCCTAGATTCTTCAGTCTGGAACTGATGGAAGCCATCAGGATTCTTCTCACCTCCACATCTCACTCCTTTCTTCTCTCCCTTGTGGAATCTTATAATCACTCCCTTGGAAAGACATATCTTCAGGATTCCCAATGGTATCACACTCTCTCCTCACAGTCCCACTCCCAAAGGAGAAATATGACCATCTGCCTGGCCTCTGAGGACATGTTAGTCAGTCTTCCTTGTCAAAGAACCCTTGTGTCCTATTGACAAAGGTGAGTAGTAATTGGAAAAGTTGATTCCCTGACCTGGCTAACCTCAGAGCCCCAGAGACTTCCACAGAAATGCTGATGGGACTCTAAGCCTCATGTGTAGTATTGATCACATCTATTATTTCAGACAGTGCGGGGAGAGAGAGAGAGAGAGACAGACAGACAGACAGATATACAAGAGTGGAGAAAAGGGAACCAGTGGACAAACACCTTTCTCTTTCTGATCTTAGAGGTCAAATGATTATTTCAGGTTCTGAGAATGGGTCAGACCGGATATCTCCATTCCAGCAGACCCATAAAAGAGGGAGAAGAATGTTGAGAACATTCACTGAGGATGCTCAGCTATTGGAGCCTCTAGAAGAGGAGTTTTTAATATGAGGTTTGTGAATTTGCTTTAAAAATATTTTGATAACCGTATTTTAATGTAATCGGTTTCCTTTGTGATCCTTAGTGTTGAATTTCTTGCATTTAAAAACATTAGCCTGAAAAGTGATCCATAGGTATCACCAGGCTGCCAAAATGGGGTCCATGACACAATAAAGGTCTAGGAACCCCTGATCTGGGAGGAACAGGACGGAGGCTGGCCTGGTAGGAGAGGTGAGACAGGACACCTCACTTTTCCCACATGTAGCCAGGCTGCTCCTTTTCTCTGATGAAACCTTTCTGTTTCAATCCAAAGAACCAAACTCCTTTAACATTTGCATATGAAAGTAATGGTGTCTAGCCAAGCTCATAGTCTAACAAATTAACATTTGACATTTTCCTGGATATGTGATTCCGTAAGAGTCAGGACTCTCTGAAGTGAGGCATTTGGAAACCTTTTCATGACCTCATTTTATTTGGCTCCTATTTAGGTCTTTCCATAAACCTTTCATAGATGATGTCTTAGCATCTTGGTAACCTTCCTTAACTTCCTTCAATAACTTGGGGGTACCAAGCACTCAGATGGTCCAGGTGTCCCCTTTCATTCTCACTATACAACTGGCTGATGTCCTATTCTGGTTGTAGATATTCTGAATGATCTCTTTTATGCCGCTTCTCACAATAAGCCATCCTTAATAATATTGTATAGTCTACTTATGACCACAATGCATTCTTGGCTATTATACTTATTATTTTGATTCTTTTGAAATCATGTTCTAGGATTCATAGATGCACAGATAGCATCACAGGGAGGTTTCCTTAAAGAAATAACATGGATGTGATATTAACATTTACCTTTTACAGATAAAATATAAATTAAAGAAGAATTCATTATTTTGTTTACTGTTCTCCCTTGACATTAATTATCATTATCTTGAGATGTAACAAATAACATGTTAGAATATGTATGTGGAAATCTTGCTATTTATATGTATTACTTGAGGCCCCTCAGATAGCTACCTCAGGTTTTAGATACTTTGTGAGTTATAATCTTCTCCAAACTGTAGCTCACAAGCCCCCATCCATGTGTTTACCTTTACCTGTCAGCCAAATGACACAATTCATAACAAAGACATTTAATTAAATGCAGTATAATAATAACTAAAAAATTTCCCCCATAATCCTTGAGTTCACTCTCCCACAAATATACACTCACATCCCTAATGGAAAGAGTGGCTCTCTATAGGAATCTTGTGTGGAAATAGTCACCTACATGAATGAGTGCCCACATAGGGAATACGTATTACTGGGGGTCAACTTATATCTCTGATATGGCAAAGCTACAGATGTCTTCAGCTGATGTTATCATATTGCTCTCTGATGGACCTAATCCCTAACAAATGCTGTTCTCCATTTCTCCCTTTCAGGTGGTATATCTGGCCTGCTTTTGCTGATACTCAGTGAGTATCATATCTCTGGTCCAACTGGTCCTTTTAACTATCACCTCTATCTATTGGGATGTTTCAAAGTTAATAAGCCTCTTCCCTGAATGGAATACTACAATTTGTTAAGTTTGATGAAAGCCTGACCTCTCTGCTTTCTCTTTCAGTCTCCCCTGTTCCTTATATTCCACTTATCTATAGTAGGCATCTGCTTAGATAGCTTAAATTACATTTGTTACATGAACTGCTGCCCTGGTCACAGAGCATGGCCTTATACTACACTACTGTGGTTTCAATTGTTTAACTCTAGTCATAGGTAACTTGACATTTTCATTTTTAGTATATTTATACTTTGGTTTATATGATCCCCAATTATTTCCCAAGCTAATGCAAAGTTCACTTGGTCATTTATATACCTATTTCCAGATGTGCTGATTTCTGTAGAAGGAGCATTTTGATTGTGAGAAGAAAAAAGGAAAGAGAGAGACAGAGACAGAGACTAAAGGAGAGGGTGAGAGAGAGGAAGAGGGAGGGAGAGGGAGAGGGAGAGGGAGAGAGAGAGAGAGAGAGAGAGAGAGAGAGAGATAATATGATAATATGATTGCATGAACCAATTAATGACTGGTCTAGGACCTCAGAAGTCATACAGTTCAGCACATACCTGAAGCAGGAATCTCTCCTACAACATCTCTGATAAGTAGCCATAGAATTTCAGAATCATAGGATTTTAAGGTAGGAAGGAACCTCAGTGATCTTCTAGTCCAACACATACCTAAAAAGAAATCCTCATTTTAACATCTTTAACAAATTATCCTCCAGTCTATCCTCTATCCCCAAGGACGCATGCGCGTGCACACACACACACACACACACACACACACACACATACACACTTAAAACCTAGTGTTTGGAAAGATCTTGAGACTCTGCTTTCATGACCTGTAGTCATACTAAAAATCAAAATCAAGTGACCTTTTGCCTTTCTGTTTCCTGGAAAGTTTCTGGCTCCTCTGAGTTCCTTGTAGGACATGTGCATTTAGGTTTGACAGGTGGACTGCCCTGGGTCAAATTCCCCACTTGGTATCATCTCTGAGTCCTTGGCACCAGAAATAAGAGCTACTTAGGCCTCACCTCCTGGTGAAAAAAAATGATGAGTAGTGAGATTTCACTGGTGGCCTGCCACTGAATTGTCACTGTCTTGGCCCTTATGGGCTGTGGGAGGCTGTGACCTCTCATATCTGTTCTGGAAGTCATCCAGCCTCTATTTGAAATCATTCCACGAGGGAGAATTCACCCCATCCTGGGGCAGCCCATGCTCCTCTGTCTAGCTTTAACTGCTGTTACTGTTCCATTCTATCTCACTTGTTCTCATTGATGAGATGACAGTAGAATTGATTTCTGGTTTGCTTAGGTTACTAAGCAGTTTTTGTAAGCTTGGGTGAATCACCGAACTCTTCTTCATTTTTCTTGTCTGTAAATGAAGAGTAGGACAGAATCAGACTAGGTCATAACCAAGGTCCTTCAGTGATAATGTCATAAGAAATGACAACTATGGCTACACAAAGGTTATTTTCCATGAATGTTATTCAAACATTGGTTCCTTTACAGTGATGAACATCTTGCTTCCATCACTGAATATGAAATTCCATTACTGAATCAACTTGGTATATTTTAGCTGTGCAAGTAAAATATCTCTGGTTAATGTTAGTCCATTTTCTGAAACAGCAGGCCTATCTTCTGTCTTCTTGGTGGGCTATGTGTTCAGCTTCTCTATAGTGGGCTACCTAGAAAACTTAACATCTGTTATGTGAACCACTGTGTTTGTGATATAACCATTAAATTGTTTTGTGCAACTGTTGCAAAATACATATATCCAAAAAATATGTTCTATATGTTTAGGTACTTGTTACACATACACACACACACACACACACACGCACAAATGGTGTGCATGCGTGTGTGCGTGTGTGCGTGTGTGTGTGTGTGTGTGTGTGTGTAATGTGGAAAGATGCCTGTCTTGTCAATTCAGGAAAATAAATGCATCCTTTCAACATCACCATATCCACAGGGCAGGAACATCTAGAAATGACTAGTGTTATTGTTGGGAAATGTTTAATGCTATAGAGGCCAGAGAACTCAACATTTGCACCAAGGTTCAGTGCTGGGAGTAGATAGAGCTATGGAATCAAGATATATAGTGTCTTTGCTAATGGATGGCTCAGCTCTTGAGATATACATTCTTCACCTATGAAAGGGGTTAATCATACCTACCTCTCTCTCTGCCTTTGAGGATCAATAAAATAAATGTCTGTGAAGCCCACTGAGCCCACTGGGGGAAAAGGTGGCATGTTACTACTATCATCACTGGTAGTAAGAGTAATAGTGTACACCTCTCTTCGGCCCTGACCCCTAATCAGGCCTCCTTCTAAAGTTAATGCATGTGTGCCTGTCCAGGTCTATGAATGATTGTTGAAAAGAATCAGTGTTGTTCTTCACTGAGATCAGAACACAAAGGAAGAGGTAAAATGGAAGTTGGATGATGAACTTTCTTTTAAAATAACAAAAATTATTTATGCCTGGTGTTTTTACATCACTTATCACATTCATTTCTTAATATATTCCTCCCCCTCCCCACTCCCACAAGAAGACAGGTCTTTTAACAAAGATTTAAAAGGGAAAAAGAAAAACAACAGTTTAATAAAACCAGCCAAGACATTGATTGGATCTGACAGTGTATGTGCTATTTCATAACTGTATCCCCCCACCTCTGAAATAAAGGGAGGGATGTGCATTTTCTCAACTTTTCTCCAGGTTGAAATTTAGTCACTATAACTACACAGTGCTCAGTTTCAGTTTTTTGTTTTTTCTGTGTACCTTGTTGTAGTCATTAAATCTATTTCTTTACTGGTTCTGCTTACTGCTGCTCATCAATTTAAATTTATATAGTTTGCATATGCTTATGGAGACACTGCTGTAGCAACACCTGGCACAGAGTTGGTCATGCACTCTGACTCTGTGGGCATGGACCATGGGCTCTGCATCATTGCTGAAGGACTTTAGTGCTTTGGCAGCGATGCACTGATCCATTAGTCCCTGTGACTGAAGAGCTGTGTCAAAGATGACTGGTGACAGAACCAGAAAGAACTGTCCCCTCAGCAGGCTTTAAGAGCTGTAGAAAAGGTTCCTCTTACTCTATTTTTTCTTTTTTTCTTTTTAACATGTGTTTTCAAAACTTTGGGTTACAAATTTTCTCCCTTCCTCCCTCCCCACCCACCCTCATTGAAAGGGCAAGCATCTCGATACAGGTTATAGATGTGGAGTCATGCAAAACACTTCCATAGTAGCCCTGTTGTGAAAAACCAAGTACATTTCCCCTTATTCTATCTTACCCCCCCCATTTATTCTATTCTTTCTTTTGACCCTGTCCCTCCTCAGAAGTGTTTGCTTTTGATTATCCCCTCCCCCAATCTGCCCTCCCCTCTATCGACCACCTGTTCTCTTGTCCCTTTCCCCCCTTATTTTCCTGTAGGGTAAGATAGATTTCCATACCCCATTGTGTATGTTATGCCTTCCTTAAGCCAAATCCTATGAGAATAAGATTCACTCATTCCCTCTCACCTTCCCCCATTTCTCCTCCACTGTAAAAGCCTTTTCTTGTCTGTTTCATGTGAGATATTTTATCTCCCTCTATTTCTCCCTTTCTTCTTCTCCCAGTATAATTCTCTCTCACCCCTTAATTTTATTTTCCAGATATCACCCCTTCATCTTCCATTCACCCTGTGCCCTCTATCTATCTATCTATACATACATCTAAATTTTTTCCCTCCCATTACCCTAATACTGACAAAAGACTCATGAGTTACAAATATCATCTTTCCCTGCAGGAATGTAAACAGTTCAACCTTAATAAGTCTCTTACGATTTCTCTTTCCTGTTTACCTCTTCCAAGTTTCACTTGAGTCTTGTATTTGAAGGTCAAATTTTCTATTCGTCTCTGGTCTTTTCCACAGGAATGCTTGAAAGTCCTTTATTTCATTGAATGACCATTTTTTTACCCTGAAGGATTATACTCAGTTCTGCTGGGTAGGTGATTCTAGGTTGTAGTCCTATCTCCTTTGCCCTCTGGTATAACATACTCCATGCCCTCTGGACCCTTAATGTAGAAGCTGCTAAATCTTGTGTTATCCTGATTGTGTTTCCACAATACTTAAATTGTTTCCTTCTGGCTGCTTGCAATATTTTCTCCTTGACCTGGGGATTCTGGAATTTGGCTACAATATTCCTAGGAGTTTTCCTTTGGGGATCTCTTTTAGGAGGTGATCGGCGGATTCTTTCAATTTCTATTTTGCCCTCTGGTTCTAAAATATCAGGGCAGTTTTCCTGGATAATTTCTTGAAAGATGATGTCAAGGCTCTTTTTTTGATCATGGCTTTCATAGTCCAATAATTTTTAAGTTCTCTCTCCTGGATCTATTGTCCAGGTCAGTTGTTTTTACAATGAGATATTTCATATTCTCTTCTATTTTTTCATTCCTGTTGATTAGTGTTACAGTGCCTTGATTTCTCAAATTGTCCCTAGCTTCCAATTTCTCCATTCTAATTTTTAAGGAAGTATTTTCTTCAGTAAGCTTTTGGACTTCCTTTTCCATTTGGCCAATTTTGCTTTTTAGGGCATTCTTCTCCTCATTGGCTTTTTGGACATCTTTTGCCATTTGGGTTAGGCTATTTTTAAATTTTTTTTAATTTTTTAAATTTTTATTTATTTGTTTATTTATTTTTGGCTAGGCAATGGGGTTAAGTGACTTGCCCAGGGTCACACAGCTAGTAAGTGTTATGTGTCTGAGGATGGATTTGAACTCAGGTCCTCCTGAATCCAGGGCCAGTGCTATATCCATTGCACCACCTAGCTGCCCCTGGGTTAGGCTATTTTTTAAGGTGTTATTTTCTTCAGTATTTTTTTGGGTCTCCTTTAGCATCACTCTCAGTTTTTCCTCTGCTTCTCTTACTTGCTTCTCAAAATCCTTTTTGAGCTCTTCCATGGCCTGGGACCAATTCATATTTTTCTTGGAGGCTTTGGATGTAGGAGCTTTGGCTTCATTGTCTTCTTCTGGTTGTATGTTTTATCTTCTTTGTCACCGAAATAAGATAATATAGTCTGACTCTTTTTGCACTGCTTGCTCATGATCCTGGCCAATTACTTGAGTTATAAACTCTTTGTTAAGGTAGGGGTCTGTTTCCAGTGTGGAGAATGTATTGTCACAAGCTTCAGGGGTTTTGTGCAGCTGTTTTCAGAGATACTTCTAGGGACCTGTACATTTTCAGTTCTTCCAAGGTGCTATGATCAAGGGCGAGGTGCTTACTCCTTTCCTGGCCTGTGCTCTGGTCTATGAGTGACCACAAGCACTCTTTTCTGTCTTGGAACTGTGAGGAGGGTTTCCTCTCCACAGGCGCTACAAGCTCCACCACACCAGCGCTCCTCTTCATCTCAGGATCGCCACCCAGAACTGTGACCGAGATCCAAGCACGGGCAAAGCAAGAGATTCCTGCCTCAGCACAGGCAAAGAGATCTGTGCAATCCCCCTCTGATCAGTCACTTGATTACCCCTCGGTCTGTGGGCCGGAAGCTCAGGAGGCAGTCAGGACTTGCGGCTGAGACCTAGCTTCTCCCTCACTGAAGTCACAGACTTTTCCCACTGACCTTCTAAGTTGTCTTCGGCATTCATGGGTTAAGAAGTCTGGAAACTGCCACAGCTGCCTGAGATTCAGTCTTCTGAAGCCTGCTCCAGGTTCACTGCAGCCTGTGAGCCCATGCCGAACTGCACTCCTCTCCCTGCCCGGTGCAATATACCTTTCCGATTAACCATCCAGGTTGTCTTTGGCTGTAAATTTGTTTCACTCTGTCTTTTTGTGGGCTCTGCTGCTTTAGAATTTGTTTAGAGCCATTTTTTATAGGTATTTGGAGGAGTTTGGGGGAAAACTCAAGCAAGTCACTGCTTTCACTCTGCCATCTTGGCTCTGCCCCCCTTCTCTATTTTTAAGAGCATTGCTTGGGACTCTGGAGGGAGGGAGCATTGTTTCATTGTTTTCATTTTTTTCTTTTTTCTTTTGCTTTTTACCACCAGAGTCTGGCATTGAGCCATGACCAAAAAAGGCATTTAATAAACATTTATTAATTTGCATTGAATTCTGAGTGAAGCTACAGTGTGAGGTTGGGATTATTCTTCCTTGAAGATTTTTGAGAAAAATATAGGAAGTCATCTATCTTGGACAGTATGGTCCTGCCTTGGAGATGAGGGCTGGATTGGAAAGCCTGAGTTCTTCGCCTCCAACTAGTATAATTTCAAAAATAGGTTGCATGTTGCAATATAGAAGGATAGACTCCACTGGCCCTCTTCTTCCCAGGTCTGGAGAGACTAAGGTTCTGTATAAATACTGAGTAGTGCACTAGGTCCTTTGGTTCCACAGGAAGATCCTATAGAATTGTCTGGGCTTCCTGAACATCAGTGTTGACAGACTCTTGGAGGTGGGGGGAGGGGAGATCTGCTGAAGCACGGACTGGAGGGGAAAAATACACTCTGGAGAAGGAAATCTCATTCCCAGGCATTGAAGAGAAGCTTGTGGGGCCCCAGAAGAGAAACAATAAATAAAAGAAAAATGCATAAGAATCTTGTGCTTTCCCTGTACTTCAGAGAGCAGGTTTTATATATATTTCAACACCCGGACTGCTCTCAAGAATGAAGCAGACATGCACGTGCCTGTAAAACCAAAACACAGCTGGTGGGTCTAATTTTAGGTCTACCAGTGTTGGCAATGTCCCTCTAACCAATGAGGACTGTCTGATTTCCCAGAGCCTGTGCCAGGAGGGGAATTCAGCTGCACTCAACAGACAGCTATTGCGTGTGAACTCAGAGACTGCACCTTCCTTGGTGCCCAGGCTATTACATATGGGCTACTCTGGCTAAGGTGTGCCTGCCCAGGCTAGAGGAGAGACAGCTAGGATTTTTATGGGATAACTCTTGGCTCTCTGATTTCTAGTGTTTTCAGGGAAACAATCTGAAAGTGAGACTCAATTCAAAATGTATCTGGCTTGTTGGTCCCCAAAGTAAGTCATCCAAAACTCAGAAGTAGTAAGCAGGTGGTGGCATATAGGAATACAGGTCAAAAATGTCCCAGTCACCAAATGATTTTCTTAGTTATTTTCTAAAGTTTTTGTTCTGTGGCATAGCTGGAGTTCTGTTTAATCAACATTTCTGGTTAATACAACATTACCAAAGATCCTAAAACTGAATCATAATATTCTAGACTTTTAGAGCTGAAAAAAAAATGTAACAATAATCTAAACTAATTTCATTTTACAGATAAGGAAACTGAGACATAGAGAGGTTATGACTTCTCCAAGGTCACAGTCAGTGGCAGAGTTACAACTAGACACCAGATATCCCCAGTTCCAACTCTGAACTCTTTATTTTTTAATTTCTTTATTATGAACTTAAAAACTTAGCAATCATCAACAAATGCAAATATTTTGATATGTGAAGAACAAGAAAGAGGATTGCCTAAAGAACTATGAAGTTATGTTATAGCTGGGTTTTAAAACAATATTAAATTCAACAAGTTAATAAAAAATTGCTGTTTCTGTGCCCTTCTCTACATTTTTTTTGTTTTCTTCTATGTGTTTTAACAAAAATTTTTTGGTTTTTCTTTTTCTTTACATTTCTTATTACCACCTCCTAGTACCCCCCTCTTCTCCATAGACATCCTCCCCCGTAACAAATATGTGTAGTCCATCACCAACTGTGTGCTCTGGACCCAATCACTGGGTCACTCATCATACAACACATGGCTGATGAAAGAGAAGGTGGGTTAACAGAGTGTCAGATTCTAGATAATCAACTCGGGTTTGTCAAGGCAACACATTCCTGGAGCTGACAAGAATTATTACCTGGGGAAAGTGCTTCTTAAAGCTACCCAAGTTCCAAAACCACGAAGACAACTTCCAAGGAAGGACTCCTTTGGAAGTCTAAAGAATGCTTTTGGTTTTACAGGTTTCTGAGGCTCAAAGAGGCTGTGACTCTCCCAAGATCAAACAGGGAGTAAAAATCAGAAGTAGCTGTGAGTCAGTCAAAGTTTATTAAGTGATTGTATTTGGTTGTTTCAATCCTGTCTTACTCTTTGTGACCCCATTTGGGGTTTTCTTGGCAGAGACATGGAGTGGTTTGCTATTTCCTTCTCTAGCTCATTTTACAGATGAGGAAACTGAAGCAAACAGGGTTAGGTGACTTGTCCAGGTTCATACATCTAGTAAGTATCTGTGACTGGATTTGAACTTGTAAAGATGAGTTTTCCCTGATTCCAAGTCCAGTGCTCTATTTCCTACACCATCTAGCTGTTTACTCTGTATCCAGCTCTGTGCTAAGGGATTCAAAGAAGAGCAGAAACAGTCCCTACCCTCAAAAAGCTCTCATTCTAACTGGGAGAGAACATATAAATTACTAGATATATACAGGATAAACGGAAGATGATCTCAGAGGGAAAGCACTAGCAACAGGGGTGAGGGGTGGTGTCTGGGAATGTCCTTTCCAAGAAGGTGTGATTTGAGCTGAGTTCTGAGTCCTGAGGGAAGCCAGGAGTCAGGGCAAGGAAGGACAGCATTCCAGATACGGGGAAGAGTAGGTAAAGAAGCGTCATGTGTGAGTGGCAGCAAGGAGTCCAATGGCTGGTGTAGGAAGGTACCTTGAGAGAGCCAAGCATAAAAATACTTGAAAGGTAGGAAGGGGCCAAGTTGGGAAGGGCTTTAAACACCAACGAAGGTCCTCTGACTTCAGAACTAGTACCCCTGTCTGTTACAACACTGCCATCTGCCATCACATCCCCCTCTCCATTGCTGTTCCTTTGGATCATCAATGGCAATAGGATAGGGGAGAAGAGAGGACAGATCTGATAATGGCAATTTCTTCCAGCCAGCATCCTCCCAACCTGCATGTGAATCCATGAAAGCTTCTCCTGAGGGATTGTTTCACTCTTTCTATTTGTATCGCTAGTACCTAGCGAAATACCCAACCTCCAGTAGCCCCATAATAAAAGCTTGTTTATTGTTGATTGATTGATTTAAAGGTAAAGACAGCAGCAAACAAACTGAGGGTACCTCCCCTCTCCACCAAGAGTTGGTGCCCATATTAAATACCCCAGTACCTCACCTTCGGCATAACTGATGTGTGCTGGGTTAAGACAGAAGAAAAAGTTTATATTCCATTTATGCAGCCTTCTCTTAGGCTTCCGACAGAAGTCTGGGAAGAAGTAGTACCTGAGGATGAAAGACTGTTTCTTGCCTTCTCCAAAGTTGTCTTCTTCCAGTTCTTCCTCAACCCCTCTACTTCTAAAGCAGTAGCCAGTGTAATGAGGCTTGCCCCTTATTTCTTCCCACCTACCCCCTTCCTCTCAGATCTAGACTATAATGGCAAAGCTCCTGTTCCTGGGAGAGGTTTACACTGTGGTTCCTACACCCCACCCCACCCATCTCCTATACAAAGTGAGGAGGGACCGTGAGCAAGGGTGGGTCTTGCTTGGCACATGGACAAACAAACATAGCTCTGTCTACCTTGGGAGTGCATGATAATGTGCTGCTAAAGGATTCTGGGTTTTTTCCCCACTAGTTGTTTTCTTTTCTTTTCTTTTTTAAATTTTGAGGAGGCACAGTATTGTTCCTAATTAAGGGGTTAGGATGTCTGTGTTCTCCTTCCTCAAATCCCCATTTTTCACAGCTTTTCCAAATCCCCAAAAGGGACCAATGGCCTACAAGGGCTTTGGATGTCAAGCAAGAAGGGAGACAGAGACAGAAAGACCTGTTAGATCACTAAGACCATCCTCCTGCTGAAGCAAGGGGAAAGAAAAAATTGCAAGGATAGGGGATTGAACTCTTTCTCATTCAATAAAGAGAAGAAGGATAAGTGACCTCTGAGAAATATTCTCCCTCTCACTCATTTCCTTCCTTTGTTGGTTTCAATTTGAGTCAATTAGTACAGAAAACTAGTTTGTGAAGCCTGCCACTGACAGTGCCTGAGGTTTTTTATTTATCTATCTATTTATTTGTTTGGTTGCGTTGTCTGGTTGTTTTTCTCTATCCCCTCCCTCTTCCCCGAGCCTTGTTCTTGAATCTTGTCTGGTTCAGCATTTCACCGGCTTGGTTAAGTATCTTGTAAGGAAATCATTTATAATAAAGCTGGTATGCTTGGGTTTATCATTTATAAGTGTGGGTCAGGATTTAGTTCGCTATGTTAAACTCTCCATGCTGCATGTGATTTGTCAAGCTTTGTCAGGAACAAAAAGTTGTAGGGATGTGCAAAGCACGACTGCTTGGTTTCCATGGAGACACTGCTAGTTAGGCTATGGAAATCCTGAAAAGGCCAGAGGATGAGTGACAATACAAGGATTTAGCGGCTGATCTGAAGAGCCAGACTGAATTAATGAGATTTTTCACAGAGAGTTATTAGCAAGGCTAGCATGGTGTGGCACTAAGGCCTCTTTCGTTTTCTCAGCTGCAGTCTTGGAAAACAGAAATGGAAAGATTTAATTGCTGTTTTTTAAACCCTTTAAGATTATTTTAACCTATAACATTTTAAGGATGTAATGAAAAGCAGGGCTTTTTTTTTTATCATTCAGTTACTGTTATTACTGTGTTTTGGGTGACAGTTGCCCTTTATCTGCATGGAGATGGGAAATTCAATAGTACTTATTATATTGAGCATTTAATCTCCACATACTGTGAGTACGGTACTGTTCAAAGTAGGTTATCTGGAGTTCCATTTAGAGCCAAGGGAGAGATATCATGTCACTGGCTTTATATGTCCCAGGGCTATATTAATTATTTATTACAGAGCACTAATACAAACTGTTAACTCTGCCTAGTAGCCATTAGTTCATTTATCTACCTAAGGTTGCTACTTCGTGGAGTTTGGTGTGGAGTTGTTTTGCTTTTAATTGGTTATTTGTGGCCTTCCTACTTGTGTAGTGAGCACGCTGGAAAATGACTTTCCTTAGTCAATTTCCTTGACCTATGAAGTCTGTCAGAAGGAAAGTTCCCACGTCCTTTTCCTGTCCACAGGTGGAGGCTGGAACTCTTTAGCTCTCCTTCCTTAGCAGCAGCAAGGCTGCCTCTGAGAATGAAGATGGTGGCTGCCATGAAGAGGCCAGATGTCTTTTCATTTTCTCCTGTACATCCTCCCCACCTCCAGTATATCTCTTCAAAAAAAAACCAAACAAACAAACCCAACTATCTGGTATCTCCTGAAATCAATCAGTGCCATGTGGAAAAAGTAATGTGCCAGGAGCTGCTCTTTCTTTCTGGTTTGCATAAGGGGCACATGCCCATATGCTTCTGGTAGATGTGAAACCATAATGTTGCCTGCTGAGTAATCCACAACAAACTCACATGCAGCCTGCATTCCCCAGATTCCTGTACAGTAGGCTAATCCACTTAATCTCACAGTTAGATTCCCTGGCTGGAATTTCACAGTCTCTTTCGATTTAGTGGTTTTTCAAATCTCTGATTAAGCACACTTACCCCTCTGTTATTGTCTCTATTCCCTGAGTGATTTTATGGACAAGAAATCAGAAAAGTTGAAATGATGGGAGGTCAAGATTCCCTCTTTTCTTTCTTTTTATTCTTTCAAAATAATTTTCTTCTATTAAATTGCCTGCTTTTTTTTTTTTTTTTGCCAATGAGGCCTGACACATGGCAGCATTCTTATTCCCAAAGTTATTGAGTAATTAATTCCCCTTTCCCCTATCTGCCCTCTAGCCCCCCTCCCTCAAAAAAGAAAATTACTTGCCATAGATTAAGGCTAAATGGAAGAGTCTTGTATTAATGGAAGTGCAGCAGAGTTATTAGGCAAAGAAATGTGTAAGTTTGAGAAGGCTCTCCTGAGTTTTAGGTGAATTTGGTCAAGTAATAGAAAAAGCACAGGACATGAGCTCAAGAGAAATTTGGGTTTGAAGACAGCCTCTGACATTTCCTAGTAATATGAACATCAGAAAATCATTTAACTACTCTTAACCTCAGTTTTATCATCTACAAAATAAAGATTCCTTCTTCACAAAATGGTTGCAAGGATTAAATGAGATAATGTATGTAGAGCCATCCCTAGAAATTCTTTTACTTGGTGAGGGCCTGTAGTGGATAGGACAGTCAGTGCTGGCCATGGCATAGAGGACAATCCAGAAGGAGATGGCATGTGTTAGGACAGTCCAACTGCAGGTGTGGTAGCTCCGGGAAAGTGGGTGGCCCATTTACCAGAGAGATCCACCTGCCTCCCACCCCTGCCTCTAGGAGTTAGGGGCTTATTCTTGGGAAGGGGAACATGACAGGGGAGCCTATGCGTGGAGACAGGAGAAAGAGTACATTTGTCTCATGTAGCCCAAGAGTTGCAGGGATGGTGGTATCTGGACCACCTTAGGGAGAAAGTGAACCACCTGGATGTCATTGCCCTAGAGCAAAGTCCTTGTTGCGGCTCTGAACGTATGTGTGTGTATGTGTGTGTGTGTGTAGATATATATATAGATAGATAGATAGATATAGATATATATATACAGATAGCTATAAAATATACACATAAGTATGTTAATATATGTGGCATTTACATGCATGTAAATACATACATGTATGCATGTATACGTGTTTATACATATATGAATATACACTGTCAGGCAAACAGCAAAACTTACAGAATGCTTAGTATGTATAATTTACTCAATTCAACTGAGGCATGGAAAAAGGCAAAAGAGAAGAGATGATTCATACCCACAAGAAGCTTACAATCTTATAAAAATGGGGTAAAGACTGGTTAAATGTACATGAAAAACCATAAGAAGGAATACAAATGCAAATTAACTTTGTACCAACTATACACCCAATTGTTAAAACAGAGATAGAGGCAGTGCAGCCATTAGTGATAGATGGAATTACCGAGGAAAGGCTTTATAGAGCACTGATTTTAGGGTAAAATCACAAAGTTACTTGGACATTTGGTAGAACTGACCATTTTAGTAATAACAGCTGAAATGTACATAATGTTTTGAGGTTGACAAAGATATATAGATATAGATAAAGAGAGGTTATATACAATACATACATAATCAATTTACACACAAATACATAGCGCTATATATGTTTGTATATCTTTATACATATATGCGTATATATATATATAAATAAATACATATATATACCTATATTTCACTATGTAGCCCTTCCATTAGATTGTAACCTTCTTGTGGATAAGAATCATCTCCCCTGTTTCTTCTTTTTCCGTAGCTCTCAGCTAAGTTCAGTAAATCATACATATTTGGCACTCAGTAAGTTTTGCTGTCCCCCAACTGACAATAATCCTTACTGAATAGCCTTTTTTTGCTAATTGAAGGTAAAAAAACAAAACAAAACAGTAACAAATGCCCAGAAGAAAAATTGATTCTGTTACAAAGATTTTGACAGAAATGGTGGAGAATTTAATAAATAGCAATTGAGTTTCTATTTATCCAGCGACAATAGAAATGCGAAGTAAGAGAACCAGTCTAATTTTTTAAAACTAAGGGCTAGAATTTTGTCACAGAATTCCCCCCCACCCCACTACCAAAACTCTTAGGTCTGATGTTATCTCAAAAGGTCATTTAGCTAAGTCTCCAGTCTCTGAGCAGGTCTGTATCTAAATAGTTGTCTCTCCTCTTCTCAAGCATTTCCAGGGGAGAGGATGTTATGGCTTCTCTCAGTAGATGTCTCTAATGATGAACAGCTCATTGTCTGGGAAATCAAACCATCTCTAACTTTTCTCTCTTGTGTGCTTGTGGGCTCTTCTCTCAGACATCCATTGCCCTTACGCTGCCCTGAAGGGGTCTTTCCCAAGCCTGCATTCCCCATCATGCTCCTGCCTTCCACCTCATCACAATTTCTCTGTCCTGTTTCCCATTTCCTTGGTGTCTTGTTCTCTACTTTCAGAGGTGACTGCTCATTATCTGATAAATTAATCTCTGTTAAGGTGTTAAGGACTGATGATGGTTACTATACTTTCCTTCCCCTATGGAGTGTTTTCATTTTAACAAGGGACTCTTAGAGAACCTTTTTTATTCCAAAGTAGAATCTGAGCTGCTGTAGCAAGGGAGTAGGGGAAATATTTTTGGACAGAGCATGTCTTTGATGCCAATCAGATAATGCCACAGAAGCAATTGCATATTCTGTCTAGAGGTAAGGCTGCCTCAACCATCTCTCAGACCAATATAAGGTGACAGAGTAGATTAGGTCTTGTCTGAAGATTTGGATTTGGAGTCAGATGATGTGGTTCTGAATCTCTGTTTTGTCATTTAGCAACTTTGTGTTCTTAGAAAAATCATTACCCTCTAGGCCTCAGTTTTGTCAACTGTAAAATAAGGATATGATACTTGCCTCATAAGGTTATTGTGAAGAACAAAAGAAATAATGTGTGTAAAGTGCTCTGTAACCATAATGAATTATATAATTGTCAAATTATTATTATTATTATTATTATTATAATATTCCCAACTATATCACTAACCCAATGATTTGACTTTGTAGGTAACATCTTTATGATTTGGTTTTCTTATCTCTAAAATGAAGACGATAAGTATCTTCCTTACTTATCTAACATGAACTTAGGACGTTAGTTTCTATATTAGGACTATGCAAAGGGCTTAAGTAGGTAGTAACAGAAGGTGAGATTGGAAAGGTAAGTTGGGTCCATGTTATGGTGAGCCTCAATCAATTAACAACCATCTTTCGAGCACTTTCTATGTACCAGGCACTATGCTGGATGAAGTTGTTTGAATTTTATCCTGTAGGTAATGGGGAGTCCTTGATGTTTTTGTCTGTCTGTCTGTTTGTTTGTTTGTTTGTGAGGCAATCAGGGTTAAGTGACTTGCTCAGGGTCACACAACTAGTAAGTTTCAAGTGTCTGAGGCCTGATTTGAACTCTGGTCCTTCTGGCTGCAAGGCTGGAGCTCTCTCTATTGTGCCACCTAGCTGCCCCTTCCTAGATGTTTTTTGAGCAGAATAGTGGCATGATGAAAAATATATGCTCCTTCAAGGTGCTCCTGCATTTTGACTCAATGAGCCCTCTTCTAGGACCATATACACTAAGGTCCTATGATTTTCTTAGTATGGGAATGTTGTACACATAGCGCTACGCACCTGGGTAATACAGGTGTGTTCTTATTTTTTGCCATATATAAGAAAACAAGTAAACTAGTTTTGTTGCTAGAAAGATGAGTCCCAGATTGTGTTACTTTTGACCACTTAACTTGATAGGAGGGGCAGCAGAGATGTTATTAACTCCAAGCAAGGGTCTCAAACCTAAGGATGATATGAGAACTGAGGGCCAGAGCTTAGCCAGGAAAATACTTTTAATTCTTCCACTTTGGCTGCTATTTCTTTTGAAGTGTTATCATAGTGAAAAGAATCTTAGATTTTAGAGTCAAAAGACCTGGTTTCAAATCCTAGCACTACCCTTCATTACCTGAGTGACCTCAGGCAAGTCACTCAACATCTTTGGGCTTCAGTTTTCTTATATATAAATTACAGGGTTGGATTAAATGATCTCTAATGTGCTTTCTAGCTATAAACCCAAGATCTATTATCCTATTGAGTATAGCCTTCATAACATGTGACCAGAGAGCACCTTGTGAATGGAAGCCATTGTTATTAAGTACTTTCTCATCCCTTACCTTTCTTGGCCTTCACAATAGCTTTGTGAGGCAGAAAGTCTAAGTGTTATCCCTATTCTCTGATGTGACTCTGGAATCTTGAAGGCTATTCCTTTTATCCACTGTCACTCCTCAACATAGGCTCTCTCTGGACCTATCAAGCTGAGAAGGGTTGAATATAAATAAGTTCAGAGGATTTCTTAGCTAAGTTTATAAAGCCTCATCACCAAGGGGTTGGCCAGTGAATACTTATGTTTTTCAACCATGGGGATTTGTGAAAAAAAATCTACTCATGTATAATATGTTTCCATTGAGGACACACCCATGCCAATGAAATCATGAACTATTAGATAGATAAAACTTTTATTAAAGACTTAGTATGTGCCAGGCACTATGATAGGCACTGGGGATACAAATACGAGCAAGCAAGAAAACCCCTGCCCTCAAGGGGCTTGCAGTCTAATTGTGAAAGATAATAAATAAAGGGGAGTTAGAAAGGAGGGTAGGGGGTACACGCAGTGGTATGGTATGAAGATGATAAGAAAGGGTGAAGAGGCCTGGCTCCCAGGCAAAATAGAGCCAGTGCTTCTCTATCAGAGCCTGGCATCCACGGGTGAAGTTCCAGGTTCCAGTAGGGATAGATGAGGATGATGTCAATGGCAAGCAACAAGAATTTATTAAGCACTTACATATATATATATATATATGTACCTGGCACATATTGTGCTTTATAAAAGGAATACAAAAAAGGAGGAAAGGGGAGAACAGTCTCTGCCCTCAAGGAGATTATATTCTAATGTAGGATTCAACATGAAGAATTGTACATGTGAGATGTTTGTCCTTTGTTCTGGAAGAGGACCATGACATCAGGGAGATGATGCCATGACTTTCAAGTGGATTAGATTTAAGTGAGGGAGGGCTGTGTAAAGTTACCAGCCTCACTTTCTCCTCCAGAGCTATCTGGGTCCAGTGGCAAGATCAGGATGATGGGAGATGGTCCCCACATGTAAGATATAGACAGAGTAAGTGGAAGATAATCTCAGGGGCAAGGCATTAGTGGTAGTGATGGTTAGAGTGCAGGGGCATGGGTGTGAAAATAGATAGAGAGATGGATGACATAGAGACTGGGTCCTAGGCAGGATAAGGTATAATATCACTTTTCAGATGATCTCTTCATCCTAGGCATGTAGTCCAGGGTCCCCAGTGGCAGAGTAGAGAGAGATGACGAAAATGAAGATAATGGCCAGAGTGTAGGCAATGTGGTATATTGAAGTACAGACCAAAAAAATGAGGATTAGAGAGGTTAAATAATTTGCCTAAAGTTACCTAAAGCTAAGAAGTATCAGACCTGGGAATTGAATGTACATCTTTGTACTTCTAATAATAGGTGTGCTCTATAAATCTTTTCATTATTATTTCCTACTGATATGCCCCACCAAGTAGGGCAGCTTGGTGGTACAGTGAAAAGAGTGCAGGGCCTGGAGTCAGGAGGACCTGAGTTCAAATCCAGTCTCAGACACTTACTAGCTATGTGACCCTGGGAAAGTTACTTAACCCTGTTTGCCTCAGTTCCTCATCTGTAAAATGAGCCGAAGAAGGAAATGGTAAACTACTCCAGTATCTCTGCCAAGAAAACCCCAAATGGGATCACGAAGAGTTGGACACAACTAATTGATTAAACAACAACTGATAAGAATCATGGGGAAAGAACCACAGTCATTTGCTGTACTAAGTATGATTTATCTCTCAAATATGGAAGCCTTTCCTGGTCCCCTTTAATTCTAATACCTTTCTTCTGTGGATCGCTTCCAATTGACCCAGTATATAGCTTGTTTGCATGCTGTCTTCCCCATTAGTCTGTGAGCTCCTTGAGAATAGCAACTGTCTTTTGCCTTTCTTTTTATCCCTAATGCTTAGCACAGTGCCTGGCATATGATAGGCTCTTAACAAATGTTTATTGACTGACCAACTCTAGCAATGTATATGTTAATACAGTGCATCTGGAATAATTGAAATCCCATCTAAATATCTCTATACAACTGAAATGAAGTGAAGAGTTGAAGAATTATATGGAATTTTAAGTTTAAAAAATTTTAACTCCTCCCAGAACCTTTTGAATGCTTGAATATAATTTGTTTGGAAGACACTGGGAAGATCATGTGGCCAGAATGACAGTTAATGGACCATTCCACTTACAAACAGGATCCCAAAGAGCCATAAATGCTTGATCAAAAGGAGAAAAGCTCTGAGATATGAACCAATATTTTGGTTTCTATAAACATAACAGCTATAGGAATAACCCTGTACCCCCTTATAGATGGGTCCCCCCAAACAAGCTATGCTGAGTTTAAGATACTCCATGGATTTTCATTCACTAAAAAATCCTCATAGCTCATGAGCCCTCACTTATGAGTTATTTTTTACTAGTCAGCCAGATGACACAATTAGTTCAAAGTAAAAAAATTTAACGAAATCTTATAGATGAAAAGTAGCAATAGGATATTTTCCCCATAAAGTTGTATCATCTCCAATGACCACATTAATGGGGAAAATGAACATATTAAGGGAACATGTGTGAAGCAGTACATGCATGAAGGTACAACTCATACCTCCAATGCTACAGGGCCACTGATGAGGTCACTGTGTTGCTCCTCTTGGTCCTATACCCTGCTGGTCTTCTGTGGCCCACAGTCTCTGCTGGCATGTGGTTGTGATATGTAGTATAGCTCCCTATGGTCTTGTGTGTCTGCTGCTTGACCATTTGCTAGATTGTAGAGGAGTTACAATGTACGTTAGTGGAAGAAGTGCCCACCCTGAAGAAATCATAGACTTTTGAAGCAAGATTAGAATCATGCATCATGTGCTTTAACATGATACCAACAAAATCCATCATCCTACCATACTGGACATTTCATTATTTTCTCTGCTTAGTTCATGGCAACACCAGAGAAGATCACTTGCCTTCCTTTCTCTCCCTGCCTGCCTTAGTTAATAAGTCTGCCCTGAATGGTACAGAAAGCAACCCTGAATAATTGGTATAACCCCACCTCATTGGTCCCAGGGGAACTAAAAGGAAAAAGGAAGAAAATATTGGAGTGGGGAATGACCATAAACCAGCCTGGCACTGGAGACAGAGGTTGACTTGGAGGCATGAGGAGGTTAGGGTAGAATGGATTCCTCACCATTTGGCAGGCCTCTATGCAAAGCTTTCCTTGCATAGAGGCTTGCCAATGATGAAGAAATCATTCTAAAGATGGAAGACCCAGCATTCAAGGGAAGGCTTCAGAGTTGAATCAGCTGGGTCTAGAGCTCTATTCTACTTCATGGGCTCATGGTGAAAAACTGGGCTCCCTAGGAAAGGGAACTATTGATGTCGTTTTGGGAGGAATTCCAAGAGTTACATGAAAAGCCATGCAGTATTGTGGAGGAGCCACTAGGACAATCTATATCCGGTGGCTTCCGCTGGGAATTGAGGAGAACTGCAGGTACGAGGACTAGGAGGAACACCACCACTCAGAAAAGGGCAGAGAACAGATAAACCCCTGCTCTTGGGATATGCTGTAGGAATTTATAGCCGATGAAGTTTGCTAGGAACTGTAAGGGGCAGCTAGGTGGCACCATAGTGCACAGAGTGCCAGGCCTGAAGTCAGTCCTCTTTCTGAGTTCAAATCTGGCCTCAGACACTTACTAGCTTCATGACCCTGGGCAAGTCACTTAACCCCTGTTTGCCTCAGTTTCCTTATTTGTAAAATGAGCTAGAGAAGGAAATGACAAACCACGTCAGTATCTTTGCCAAGAAAATCCCAAATGGGGTCATGAAAAGTAGGACATGACTGAGCAGGAATTGTAGAGAGGGGTAGAAGGGACACAATGGGAGCGTCCACTGGTTTGTCAGTGTAGGAGCTAAGGAGAGTTGCAGCTAGGAGTTCTACTCAATGTTTGACAGTGACTGAGGCCATAGGCTTCAAGAGAAGAGTTGCTGACTGGTGATTGTGTTTTTTTGCCTACGGGAAGCTCATATGAATTCTACTTGTTTTCATTGATCTATAAATAAAGTCATCACAGGATTATAGATTTAGAGTTTCATCTATCAGAAAACATCTGATCCAACCCTCTCATTTTATAGCCCAGAGAGGTGAACTGATTTTCCCATGATCATGCCAGTAGCAGAGTCAGGATCTCTGTCCTTAATTCCCAGACTATTTCCAAAATAATCTTGTCCTGCTTTGAATTTTGTGACCGGTGTGCTTACAAGGAGAGTGAAGGAGCAGAACGTAATGGATGGAATTCTGGACTTGGAGCAAGGAAGATTTGAATTAGAATCCCACCTCAGACACTTACCACCTGGGCAGGTCTCTTCACATCTTTGGGCCCCAGTTTCTTCCTTTGTAAAACAAGTAGGTTGAACTCAATACCTGTAAGATTTCTTCCAGCTCTAAATCTATTGTCTTACATATTGGATGGTGTGAAATTGTCCAGGTTAGGATAACAAGCCAGAGAAATGATAAATTGCCCCAAACACACCTGGGTCATTTGAGTCACATGAGATCTTCTGACACAAGGGTAGCACTAGTAACTTCTCCCAGTTTTTTTCTTCCCTATACCCTTTTTACCCCACCACAGCCTATATCATGCATCTTTCCAGGAAGAATGAAATCACAGGTTGCTAGGAAACACCATTAAAAACAAAAATAAGACTGAGCCCACAAAGTAAATGGGCCAGGTACAGATACCTTTTCTTAGGGCTTTTTAACAAGGGAACATCAATGATGGCATTCCATCTTATATTCTTCTATAGACAAAACTTCCACCTTGGTTCATGGCAAATTTAACTATGAGTAGATAACCCGAGACCAATGCAGAAGAGTGTCTTGTAAAATTTATATGATAAGGAGGAATGTAATTTTATTTTCAGAGTCTCCAGTTTTAAAAAAAAAAGTATTATCCTTCCAGCAACAGTATGGAAACAGACTATCTGTTAAGGGATTAGAACAAGGAGAAATGAAAAGTCAGCAGCCAGAATTAAAGTCCTCACTGAATTTTTCCAAAGCACGGTGGTCAGAGGAATGCTAACTAGATTTCACCGGGTCGGCTTCAATTCCAATAAACTGAGATGAATGAACTAGAGTAACTCAAAATCGGTAACAATCCTTCTCCAGACTAAATTAACTCGAGATTGACATTGGAAGCCTGGGAGATCATTTAGAAACAGCTTTTGACTGAGAAATTTGAAATCTTCCCACTAATAGGCTGACATTCATAAGGAGAGAGAAGGCTGAGATGCTCAAGTTAAGGCTTATGATCGTCAGGTTTTTTTTTTTCCAGCAAGCACTAGATAATCTCTACAATTTCTTCCAGCCCTACCACCTTACAGTTCTATAAAATAGTGTTTGTTTCAATAGGGAAGCTGTGTTTATCAAGTTGAAAACATTGAGTGGATCACCAAGGCATTTGGGGAAAGATTTGGTGGAAGTATGTACACCTGCTGGAGTCATATGGGGCAAATGTCACATGTGGAGTTTGTATGTGAATATATACCATGTGCAAATGGGTAATCATTCATATAAAAAACCATTATATTATAACCATTAATATTTGCATTGGAAGAGAGGAGGACTGGTGCATGAAAAGACTGAGAAGGACTGCTTAATTTGGCAACACAATTTCTGGGCTTAATGCACTAAGTCTGGTATTAGGGGCTACCCTGTTTCCCAAAATACCACTCTCTCTTTGTCTCATATATCTCCAACCAGTTTGCTCTGGTAAAATCTCAGAATATCTCCAGATAAAGGTAACAGGTCTCTAGATCTAAGAAAATGTACAAGATAGCCTTTATTCTATCTCATAGAAAATCTCTATTTTGGTGCCAAGCCTGTTCATAATTATACAATGTTCAGTTCAGTTTGGACTCCTGTTATGGTGGTGGTTGTGATTGTTCTTTTCATTTACGTTAGTGTAGTCATCAAGTTTATTATTTTCTAGGGTTCTGCTTATTTCACTTTGCATCAATTCATATGTCTTCTCATGACTCCCTATAGTCTTCTTAATTTCTTACAATGCAATAGTATTCCTTTACATTAATTACTGTAATTTTTTAGCTACTCAGGAATTAATAGAAGCTTACTTTGTGGAACCACCAAAAATATTGCTATGAATATTTTCATGTACATTGGACCTTTCTATCTTTTTCTTTCTCATCTTTAATGTGATGGGGTTGGAGTGGATAGTGTTAGAATTCCCTTGCATCTCTAATCAGTCAGTCTATGAACATTTATCAAATGCCTACTGTGTGCCAAGCATCGTGCTAAATACTGGCTATACAAAAAGAGGCAAAAGACCATTCCTGCACTCCTGTAATCATCTCTGTGCCTCAGTTTATTCATCTGTAAAATGAAGGGGATTCAATTGGAGGACCGCAAGTAGCAAGGCACCCTGAGGGAGAGAGGAGAGGTAGCATGGGTCAGGTAGATAGGTACAGGAGCCCTGGGATAGCAGAATGCCCCTACTCCCACCCTAGACCACCATTCCTGCTTCAAGCCCAGCCTCAGAGCCATCATCCAAGGGAGCAGCTCCAGTGAAGAAGGCATCAGTCATCCTTTCCAACTACCAACCGACTGCCACAGACAGAGCAGGGAAGCCAGCCTAGCTGAAACAGCAGTCACCCTGAGGGAGAGACAGGAGGCAGTAGGTACCAGGTGCGACAGCCCCAGCTACTGAAGACCCAGAAAAGGAATAGTTCTTGCCCCTGAAATCTTGGCGTTATCAAATCATTCATCAGAAACTGATAGGATTTTGTTGGTGGAAATGAAATTACAGAAGAGGAATTAACGTATGCTTTGTTGCTGCATCCTAAGTGTCATGGGACTTTTCCATCTGACTTGCAACTGAAATCTTCTGTATGTGGTCTGCTCCACTAGAATGTGAACTTTGAGAGTAGGGGCTGTCATTTCTAATTGCATTCACCAGCATTTAGCACAGTGCCTTATACATATAAATTCTTCATTTATTCACTCCAAATCTTCATTCCTACAATTATCCACTTGTTTATGGTGGCTACTTTGAGTTACTAACCTTTGTGACTTTGAGACTTCTAAAGAGTCTGCTATTCGCCACTCTGCTTCCTCACCTTGAAAAAGGCCCACTACCTTTTCTGAAAACTCTCTGGCTCTATCTCTCACTGTTCTATGGACATCAGGTTTGTTTGTGGATTGCCCTTGCTTCCCAGCATTCCACAGCTCAGTTGCATTGCTTGAGGTCATGAACCAATACTAATAAGGTACAGTAGGAAAAACAGCTGGAAAGGGCCTTTTGTCTCTCTTGCAAAACTTAGCAGAAGCCAGCTGGTGTGGCTGCCATGGAGACTCCTGCTTAAGGTGAAAAGGTGGTCAGTCTCTGGCTCCCTTTGCAGCCTGCATTGCTATCCAGTAGATGCTAATGGTAGGAATGTCTTGGAGCAGCAATCAGCCTCTGGGTACAATCAGCCTGCAATTAGGTTATTCAGCTTAAGGGAAATTCATGAGGGGCCTTGCAGTCTGAAAGTATTTCTCTATGGGAGATTACTTTCTTCTGGAAGATGGCCAGGGAGCTGAAGGGAAGCTCTAGGAACTAAGATTACTTTGACTGGAGAAGAATGGAGAAACACACTCCTACATCTCTCATTTCCCTATTCTTTTTTTTTGTCTAATAAAAAAGAACATTTTAAAGGTATTTCATACCGTTTAAATCAATATGACAAAAATTTACTTCTCAAAAAAATCAGGTAACTTAAAAAAAAGTGATCACCAGTTAAGGGGGCAGAAGATTAAGAAAAAGAAAGCTTTTCTTCCCTACTCTCATGCCTTATTCCAGAATTGCTATTTTCTGTACTTTCAGCAGTGAACTTAATAAAGATTGATATCAGCAACACATTCTGTCAACTTCCATGCTGCAAAACTTAGTCACTGTGCAAAATGGACTAGGGAAAATAAATAACCCAAGGAATGATGGAGTGTGTAAATATTGATGTGGACAGCCCAGGAAGTTGGATGAAGCAAAGGCAGCTTGGTGATATTAAGTTCCCACTTCAATTCAACATACATTTATTAAGTGCCTACTGGGTGCGGAATCCTTAGCTAGGTTCTGGGAGAGATCAAAAGTCAAGTCAACAAATATGTAAAAGGTTAATCAAGACATGGTTTATGCCCTCCTGGAGCTCACCATTTATTGAGGAATATGAAACCGTAATGTACTCATCTTGTGTTATATTCAGTTATTGATGACTTTGCGCAGCTCTGCCTCACTTAAATGCGATTCACACGTAAAGCAAGACATCACACTCATGATGGCATTGGTCCTTTTCCAGAACGAAGGGTAAATGACAACAACAGGTTATTGAAAAGTATGATCAAAGTACTTCTCAAAGAGACCTAAGGGAAATGAAAGGGGAAGGGAAGATTATTACCAACCCAGGGCTTCAGGGAAGGCTTTATGGGTAAGGTAGCGTTTAAGTTGGTCTTTAAAATATAGGACGCAATTCAACAGATGAAGAAGGGGGAGTGAGAACATTCCAGACATAAAAGACAGTACAAGCAAAGGCATGTAGACAGAAATGTTCAGGGGAAATATTTGGGGATCTCAAAAGCTCCTTGCACAGACACTGGTACTTAATAGGTATGGCAGTGTACTGAATACAAAGGGAGATTTCTCATTATGATGTAGACTCTCTGGCAGCTTGGTGTGATGGAAAGAATTCTGGACTTGGAATGAGGATGACACTTTAAGTTCCATCTCTAATGCTTAAGAGCTATGTGACTGCAAATAAGAAAGGAAAGAAACAAGCATTTATTAAATGCCTACTATGGGCCAGGCAATCTCATTTGAGCTTAATGTTAATCCCTTGAAGTAGAGGCTATTATTATACTCATTTTTATAGCTGAGGGAACTGAGGCATGCAGCAAATGAATATCTGAGGCTGGATTTGAAGTCAGATCTTGCTGATTCCAGGTTCAGTGCTCTATGCATTGCACCACTTAGTTGCATTCAAGGCAAGCCACTTAAGTGGCTCAGACTCAGTTTCCTCATTAATAAAATGAGGATAAAAATACCTGTAGTATTTTGTTGTTAGAGTCAAATGAGTAAACTTCTTGAGGGCAGGAACTAACTTATTTTCATCTTTCTATCTCCAGTGCCTAGCTCATTTAAGAAATAGGGGGTAAAGACAGGGTTGGACCCATGACTTCATTAGTAAAGGAAACTCCTGAGGAGGAACTTTCCTTCATGCTCTGAATCATAGTCTTTTTTTAAATGGCATTTTATTTTTTCCAATTTCATGTAAAGACAATTTTTAACATTCATTTTTAAAAATTTTTGAGTTTCAAATTTCTTTCTTTCCTCCCTCCCTTCATCCCCCCCCATAGTAAGTAATTTGATATAAGTTATATATGTGCAATCATGTAAAACATATTTCTATATTAGTCATGTTGTGAAAGAAGAAACAGACCAAAAGAAAAAAAAACACACAAAAAAAGTGAAAATTGTATGCTTTAATTTGCATACAGACTCCATCAGTTCTTTCTCTGTTTATGGAGAACATTTTTCCTCATGAGTCCTTTGGAATTGTCTTGGATCATTGTATTGCTGAGAATAGCTAAGTCATTCAGAGTTGATTATTGTACAGTACTGCTATTACTGTATACAATGTTCTCCTAGTTCTGCTCACTTCACTTTGCATCAGTTCATTTAAGTCTTCCCAGGTTTTTCTGAAATCCACCTGCTCATCACAAACCATATAGTCTAAAAGAATTGTCTGGAACATGTAAATGCTCCAGGCAATATAAATGGCAGGTTAATCTCCAGGCAGGTTAATTTGACTTTGTCAGGGTAGCCTGGCTAGTATGCATAAGAAGTATTTCTTAAACAGGGGTTTTTCTGACTTTGTGGCCTGCTCTCTAATTACTGTGCCCTTTGCCTGGCACATAAGTGCTTAATAATTAGTTGTTGAATGAATGAATAACCATATAAATTTAACCATACAAATGCTAACTTTTATTATTCTTTGACAATCTTTTTGGTAAACAGATGGGTGTACTGATACAAGTTTACATCCTGAGATCCCCAAAATTTTAGAAAGTTCATTGCCCTCTTGTTTTATAAAATGACAAATTAAACAGATCTCTAATGTAGAATTTCCGATGATAGTATTTATAGCCCCAAAGGGCTATATTTTTGATGAAGAGACTAGAAGTCAATGGTGCCCTATCCGTCAGCTCTTATCTCATGCCCTTTGGCCTCACCATCCTGGGAAGATACTGGACTTGAGGGTGAACCATTTTAAAATAAATTGCCTTACTTTCAAAACTTCCTGTTACTAGAGGCAATGAAATATAATAAGACATAAGTACATATTCCACTAAATTGTTTTCTCTACTTATTAGGCCTATTGTTCTGAAGAATCTCCATATCTTCCATTTCTGGATAGAAGTGAAAAAATTCCCCATGAGGTGTGTGGTACTAAGTTAATGCATGTTATAAGGCTAAGGCAACATGGTGTTAAAAGAAAATGTCCAAATAATTAGCATATATTTTCTATTTCCACCACCCCCAATCCCATTTTTAAAAAAGAAAAACAATCCTTATGAAAACAGTCTTATAGTAAAGCAAACTCTCATGTTGGCCATGTCTAAAAGTGTACGTCTCCTTCCACATCTTGAGTTTATCACCTCTCTCTCAGGAGATGGGTCACCTACTTCATTATTAATTTCCTGCAATTATGATTGGTCATTACGCTGAGCAGAATTTTAATTCTTTCGAAGTTGTTTGTCTTTAGAATGGTGTTATTGGACAAATTGTCCTGGTTCCATTCATTTCAACAGGCATCACTTCATACAAGTCTCCCTGGGTCTCTTTGAAAGCATCTCTTTGGTCATTTCTTGCAGAACAATAATATTTCAATCCATTCATATGTCTTTTTCAGCTATTCCCCAAATTCTTTGCTACCACAGAATGAGCTGCTATAAATATTTTTGAACCTATGGGACCTTTTCCTCTATCTTCGACTTCTTTGGGGTATAAGTCTACTAGCAGTATCACTGGGACAAAGGGTCTTTTGCAGCCCAGTCCCAAATTGCTTTTCAAAATGGCATTACTAATTCATAGCTCCACCAACAGTGCACCATGATATTGAGGAAAATGCCTGCACCTCAAATCAAGTGGAAGTCCTGCTCACTAATTAGCTGTGTAATTTAGGTAATCTAGGTAAGTCATTTTATCTCTCTGAATCTCTTTCCTCAAATATAAAATGAGGAGTTTTGACAAATGAAACAGTACAGTATAGTGGAAAATTTGCTAGATTTGGAGTCAGAATTCCTGGGTTTGAATTTCAGCTTTGGTAATTATTAGCTGAGTGATCTTGAGATATTCAATTAATCAATAAACATTTATTAATGTGCCTACTACATTCCAGGAACTAATTTAAGTGCTAGGGATACAAAAAAAGTCAAAAGACAGTCCCTGCCCTCAAGGAGTTTACAATGAGCTTACAGCTCATTTTACTTTTTAGTTTTGCTATTTTCAATGGTGGGGGGGGGTAGATTTAATGATCTCAGGTTTCCTTCCAGTTTCATCCTAAAATGCCCTAGGAATGCTCTGATTTAATTGGGATTCTCCTCAAGCTTTTTGCAAACTTGTTCTCACTACGATTCCTTGCTGCTTTCAGAGGAAATAATTGCATCATCTTCCACCATCTGTTTGCCAGTTATGAGGCAGTTTCTCTTCTTTCTTGATGTACACTCACTAACCTTCCCTTCAGAAATGGTGATAATCTGTGTTGAAATCTGTTCTTTTATCCATTCCTTACTTTTCTGTGTCCACAATTTATTTAAATAGGTCAGATGGAAGTTTCCTTTGTTCCAAACTAGTTTTATTCCTTGAATCACCAATTATTTTTTGTCTGTTAGGATATAATAAATATCATTTTTCATAATATTATTTGGAGTTCACCATGTTCAGCATATCTCCACTCTCTTCTTTTAAAAATTTAATTTCCTTTTTTCTTAGGAACTTAAAAATCACCAACAAGGCATGACTATTTCAATATAAAAATAAGAAGGAAAAGGGATTGTATATAAACCCATGAACTTCCATTGCATAATTTTTGAAGTATACATTTAATTTAATACAATAATAACAGAATTGACCTACTGGTTTGTGTGCCTTTCTGAGCTCCTTTTTTTGTTTTCTTCTAGGTATTTTAAAAACTTTTTATTAGTGCTCTTTTCTTTCTTTCATTTTTATATTTTTCCCCTTTTCTTTTTTTCCTTTTATTCCCTTAGCTCTTTCTTTCTTTTGTCTCTCTGTCACTGCCCACTAGTTCATTCCCCATCTTCACAAAAGAAGCCCTTGCTTTTCAACATGCTGATCATGTTAGAAAATATATGTCTCATTCTGTACCTCTAATCCATCATTTTTTTTCCAAAGGTGGGTGTTATCCTTCATCATCAGTCTTCCAAGGTCCTCATTGATCATTGCATTGAGCATAGTTCTTTAGTCTTTCAAACCTCTTTTCCTTTATGTGATTGGGGTTGTAGTGTAAATTGTTCTCTCTCCAAGTATTTCTGGATTTCTCTGAATTTGTCATTTTTGTCATTTCTTATGGAGCCATGGTACTCCATTTCATCCATGCCTCAGTTTGTTCGTCCATTCTCCTAGATGAACTTCTGTACTTAGCTGGGCTGGTTCATTAAAAGCAGACCTAATCTTTTGCCAAGACCCTACCACAAGCCTTTCCAGTTTGGTAGAGCCTGACAAAGTTTACCCTTCAGTGACATAGCCTTCAAGAACCCAAAGTTACCCATCCATCCCAATGAGTCATCAAAGGATTAAGATACAAAACATTAAGACACATCAGAAAAAAAAATTATGAGAAATATAGAGTATAGGGTTTTTATTTTTTTAAAGCAAAGCTATTCTAATTTTAAAATATAATAACTATTTATATTTTTGAGGAATTGCTCTAATAATATATGTTCTTCATTGATACTCCTCAATCCTGCACCATGAAATAACAAAAAGCACTCAAAACTTAAGAATCAGATTTTCAACTCAGATCTTGCCTTTGTATGATGGCAGTAAGTTCCTTAACCCCTCTAAAACTGTTTCCTCATTTATCTGTAGTACACTACATTCCTCATGTTACATACAAAGCAAGTACTATAGCATTTGTGTAGTAGGGACTTATCAGGGAACTCCTAATCAAGGAAGATTTCCCCCCACCCCAAACCACTTTATTAATTTATTGGATGTAAAGGATACATACCAGAGAAAATGAATTGTTCAAATTTTGCCCTTTTGGGATTTTAAATGGTTACATTCACAGCTTATAATGTGTGTGAAACCTGGAGTGGTTGACACCCTGAGTAACTTATTGATGGATTTAAAGGGTACAAACTGAGAGTGAAAGCAGGTAGATAGTGCAGTGGATAGAGAGCTAGGCCTGGAGTCAGGAGGACTTGAGTTCAAATCTGGCCTCAGATACTTCTTAGCTGTGTGGCCTTGGGACATCACTTAACCTCTGTTTGCTTCAGTTTCCTCAACTGTAAAATGGGGATAATAACAGCACCTACCTCCCAGGGTTATTGTGAAGATCAAGTAAGAATGATGTTTGTAAAATGCTTAGCATAGTGTCTGGCACATAGTGGGTTCTATGTAAATGCTAGTGTTGATGTTGTTATTATGGGCCCATGTAAAGGAATGTGTGAAGGAATTCCTTAATCAACATGATGAGACTAAAGAGTGGCTAGCTATTGGCTAGTTAAAAAATCATCCATGCCCCTTATAGCCTGAAAAAGCAACCTAGCCATCTCTGTCATCATACAATAGAGTTATCACTGGCAGTTTCAAAGACAGTTAGCTATGGAGGAAGCACTCAGCTCTTCAGAGGGAATTGTTTGTTTTTCCCCATAACCCTTCCAAGGTATCACAAGTGGGAGGGGATTTTTCTCTTATCCTATTCCCAGCCCAACCCTACCAATGGCAATGGCAAACACAACTTGCAGTGCAGCAAGTCCTTCATAGAAGAGGTTGGACCCAGAAAAAAAACAGGTCCAGAGAGTCCAGGTGTGGAGTTGAGCAAAGATGCAAAGAGGACCCTGGGAGTGTGGCACCATGAAAAAAAACATTGACTCTCCTAAGTCCTGGTATGAGTTGAGGTATGAGTTGGTTTGGGTATGTTTGTTTCCTACATTTGTCTTTCTCTATTACAGTGATTTATGTGTGTGTGTGTGTGTGTGTGTGTGTGTGTGTGTGTGCTCACTCTTCTTACATAGTAGACAACTAGTAAATTGCTAAATAAATGGATGAATGAAAAAATGTACATACTCAATGTGATAAGTCAGATTCTTTACCTGGATTATTCTTTGGAACATATGTCCATAACAATGTTATTTTCAGATAGGTACACACATTTATGTACAAATATACACACATACATATGCACATATGTACATATATACATATATACTCATACTTGCACATCTGTATTTCTGTGTTGATATATGCATATGCATTTATAGGTACATGTATATTTATGATTTTTTTGTTGTTGTTACTTGTTTGTTTTTGTGAGGCAATTGGGGTTAAGTGACTTGCCCAGAGTCACAGAGCCAGCGAGTTCTATGTGTCTGAGGCCAGATTTGAATTCAGGTCCTCCTGACTCCAGAGCCTGTGCTCTATATATTTATGTTTAAACAAAATAATAGGTTACCTCAAAACTAGTTTTTCTTTCATTGTTGTTCTGTTTCCTAAATTCATTCCAGAATTTCACCTAGCTAAGATTAAGAAGTCAAACGTAGGTTATTATACCCTTGCTTATTTAACACCTTTGTTCTGGGATGACTTTTTAAAAATCCTTGACAATTCTCCCATTTGTAAGGCAATCCTCTCAGCAATTCTCCAGAGGTAGCCATTTTATGAGACCTGAATAGGGATGTGCAAACTTCATACTGAGTTTCCCTAATGTGTGCGAGGGAGTATGGTTGTATAGAAGTGGATGTATATGTGGCCTTCCTTTCATACGTTAGCTATTTAATCACAGTTAGTGAAGGAAACAGTTTCTTGGCTATATCCCCAAGATATTCTCTTTTGGTTAGACAGTATTCATCTCCCACAACTTGCTAAGAGTGGTACTTGAGATAAATAAATAAATAATGGGCATTCTTCCCTCCTTGGTAACCACCCTAACAACATCTATTAATTACACTAGAGTTTTCTAAATATACTTAAATTAATATTGCCTGTAGCATAGTTTTCCACGTTTTTTCAGGCAATGTCATAAAACAGCAAGATTTCCTCCAAAGTCTTCCTGACCAATGTCTTAAGATTTCAGCAAAAATCTATAGGTAAGTATCAGACATGCCCATTTCTTCCAAGAGAATGTATTCTCTTGGAAGATAGGGACAAATTTTGTTGTTTTTTTTTTTTTTGTGGGGTTTTTTCTTTGAATCTCCAGCTCCTATTACAATGTCTAGCACACAGTAAATATTTAATAAATGCTTTTTGAGTTAATGAATGAATGAATGGCTTGAGGGAAATATTTCCAGAAAATTTGAAGGTTTTTTCCTAATTTAAAAAAAATGAACCTTCTGTATTCTACTCACCTTTCAGAAATAGTCCTCTGTTTTCATATGACTCTTCAAAAGAAACATGCTAGTAACATCCATTGGCCAAAAGCTAGTCAACATTTATTAAGCACTCACTGTATTCTGATGGGTGTAGAGTGGTAAAAGATACGTTTCCATCCCTAACATTCTAACATAGGCATAGACAGCACACACATATGAGCCTAAGAGGAGTTACAAAACATGGAAACCACATAGAGATAGTTCCCCACCCCTGTGTCTAGGGTGAAGTTTCAAAGCTACCTTCAATCCTGTCATTTAGTACAATGAAATCAGTAACTTCCCCAGGGTTGTCAAAGGAAGGAATCTAATGACCTAAGGAGAGATATGGTCCATACTAGGACCTCCATTCCTAAGGGAATCAGCATGGTTAGGATGCTGTCTAATAAAGCCAGTTCTGAGTAGTACTCTAGCATATCAAGACCTTCTGTCTTAGTAACTATACAGATAACTTAGGTAATGGATAGTAACATTTAGCTGTCAAAGTCAACTCATGAAGGTGAACTTGAACAGCTCATGAAGTTTTCTATTCACTTTCCCAGTTCCTATCTCTACTCCATTCCTTGACTACTCAAAACCAACCAATAGGAACAACCTGGAGGAAGATGGGGTGTAGGCAGGACAGGCTGTGTCACTTGTAGGTCATACCTCTTTTACCAAGCATCAGATAGTAAACTTGATGCTGGGGGTAAAATCATGCTGGAAAAAATTCTTATGGGGCCTTGTCTTTATCCATGGATTTTCTAGAGGCAAGAAAATTCTTCAGAGACTTTCTGTAGTACAGATTTTCATATGATATTGCAAAATGTTAGAACTAGAAGGGATGATGAAGTCCGAGAATCACATAATTTCAGCATTAGAAGGGACCTCACTGGTCATCTAGTTGAAACCATACCCAAAAAGGAATCATGACTACAATATATTGACAAGGGGTCATCCAGCCTTTGCTTGAAGACCTCAAGTGAGGAGGAGCCCACTAGCTCCTCCTATGTGAGCATTTTCTAGCTTGTAATCATTCTAGGGGCAGCTGGGTGGCACAGTGGATAGAGTGTTGGGCTCTGTTAGATAGACATGAGAAGAACCATGAGAGAAATGTCACAAAAAGCTCAAAGCCTGTAGAGAGTTCAAGAAGGATGAAGGTTGAGAAAAGGTCATTAGACCTGGCAATTAAGATATCATTAGTAACTTTAAAGAGAGTAATTCCAGTTGAATAATGAATCCAGAAGCCAGACTATCAAGAATTAAGAAAAGAGCAAGAGGAAATGAAGTCAAGGCCTTCTCAAGTTCAAGCACAAAAGGTAGGGGAGATATGGCATAATATCTGGTGGGCATGGATGGATCATACGAGAATTTTCTGAAGATGGGGAAACATGGGAATGTTTGTAGTTGGTAGGAAAGCAGCCAGTAGACAGGGGAGAAATTAAAGAGAAGTTGGAGTTAGGATGATAGAAGGCACAATCTTCTGGAGAAGATGGGATAGAATAGGATCACTTGTGCATGTATGTAGAGAGGTTTGCTTTGGGAAGAAGAAAGGAACTTCATCATGTGAGACAGAAGTGAATATGAAGATAGTGGCAGAGGATATCTGAGAGTTGTGAGTTGAGGATGACAGAAAAGGAAGCTCACAATGAATGGCCTCAATTTTTTTCTGTGAAATATGAGGCAAGGTTTTCACCTGACAGGATAGAGGAGGAGCAGCTACAGGAGGTTTGAGAAAGGATGAAAAAGTCTGGAGAAGCCACTATGGTGACTGGCATAGTGACTCAGTTAGGAAGGTGCAAAAGGATTGCCTTGCTACAGAGAGGGCATAATTGAGATTTCATAACACAAATTTGTAGCTGATTCAGTCAACATGGTTCTGTGATTTTCTCCCATTCCACTTGGCAGCCTGTGAGTAGATACAAAGGGAGCATATGGTGGGAGTAATCCAGGGCTAAGGGTTGGCAGGACAATATCGGTGATATGATAATGAGGCAAAGAATTCAAGAGAAGAATGCAGTGTAGAGTTGAACAGGCTCCTTAAGAGGTCAAGATATGGAAGGAAAGAGAGAGTAGCCAGTACAGGGGTGATGGTCTGAAAAAGAATTATGGAATCGAGGGACTGGAGATCAATCGTGGCGAGGATGAAGAACAGGGATTGAGGTTGTAAGGCAGAGTGAGAAGTGGAATCACAACAGATTGTGACAAGAGAATTTCAGAGTTCATAAACATCGGTTGTGGAGCATTTGTGGGTTATGGCAAGATAGAGTATGATCACTTCCATGTGCAGCTATAGTGGGGTGGAGGAATAGGTCATAGGAAATGAGGAAATTGAGGAAGCAGGAGGCAAGGATGTTTGAGAGGGGATCAATATGTTGAAGTCCCTGAGTGTGAGAGAAGGAGTTGGGAAGGAGAGAAAGACTATCAGCCAGGTGCTAGTACAAATAAGAAGATGAAAGGAGTGGGAAAATAAAAGGTTTACAATAAAAGTAACTTTGTTATTTAACAAGCATGTATTCCAGATTACACGGTGGAAGGAAGGGTAGTTTTACAGTGTGACATCTGGGGGAGGAGGGGAGGGTATTTGGGTTGAAGGGGATGGGAAAAGGGAAGCAGGCAGTGGCGGCGGGGGGGGGGGGGGGGGGGTAAAGGAAGGCGGGGGGGGGGGGGGGGGGGGGGGGATGTGGTTTATATACAGTCAGGGGTTCAAGATTAATGGCATGGGGGACTTGACTGGTTGGGAGTTTGTTAATCATTGTTGAGTGAGTTCAGGTGGGTAGCCACAATCACATGTGTTTATAAGCTATGTGCTTTTCATGCATGTGCCCTGGTCATAGGAGTTCCTTGCGTATTATTCTACACACACGTTCTCTGGACATATGTTGTCTATGCATATGCCTTCCAAACACAGTCCCTAGTCACACACGCACCCTTCATGTGTATCCTTCCATTTAGGTTCCCTGGATAGAACCATTCTTCCCATTGATGTTGCGTGTAGGTAGAAGATTGTGCCTCAGTTTATGGGGAGATGTTCTAGGCTATTTTTCTTGTTATTTTATTACATTAAATGCCTTTGCTTTGAACTGGTCATATAATTTGGCTGACTAGAAAAGTAAATACACCTGTGAGGGCTCATCAGCTATGATTTTGATTTCATTTTGGCTATGGATATATAGTGTACCTCGAACATAGAAGAATTTTAGGGGGAGGGCTTACATAAAAGGAGGTACCCCAAGTGCCACACATAGGAGGTAGTACCAAGTTGAGTTCTAAAAGAACATAAAACTTTTTAAGCATGAGTACATTCCAGATGGGGAAACAGCCTCTGAGAAGGCAAGGATACCATGGGTGGAATGTTGAGTTTAGGGAAACGATAGCAGGCCATTTTGCCTGGAATGTATAATGCATGAAGGGGAATAAAACGAATTACATCTGGAAGGAAGGTTGGAGCCAGATTGTGGAGGGCTTTAAATGCCAGGCTGGGAGATTTTTATTTTATCCTAGAAGCAATGGGGAGGGAGGGGGTTTCAAGTAATGGAATGCTGTGCTCAGACCTATGCCTTAGGATGATTATTTTAGTAAATGCGTAGAAGGTGAATTGGAGAGGGAAGAAAATGGAAACAGGGAGACAATTTATGAGACTATTGCAATAGTCCAAGTGAGATTTAATGAAGGCCTAAAATAGGGTAGTGAACATGCAAGTAGAGAGAAGGGAATAGATGAGATGTTATGGAGGTAAGATTGACAGGCCTTAGCAACTGATTATGGGGTAGAGGTGAATAGAAGGAAGAGGGAAAAGTCAAGGATGACTTTGAAGTGGCAAACCTGAATGACTGGAAAGGTCACAGTACCCTTAGAAGAAATAAGGGCATTTGGAAAAGGCAAGAGTTTGGGGGAGCGGCAATGAATCATCTGATTAATTCTACTTCTGACACATCGATGTGGATGGTTAATTCAGGCAGAGATGTTTGGCAAGGAGTTGTTGATACAAGGCTGACACTGATGAAAGGTGTTAGTGCTGGCTATGTAGACTTGGGTATCAGCTTCATAAAGATGATAATTCAACCCACAGGAAATGTTAAGATCACCAGGAGAAAGGAGAAAAGAGACTGAGTCATGGGTAGTGCTTGTATTTAGGGTCAGAAGAAGGATGATGTTTCAGCAAGGAACCTTGGTGGAGGACCAGGAGAGAGTAGTAACAGGAAAGCTGAGGCAATAAGAAATGAAGAATATGACTGACTCAAAGAAACCTGAGAAGACCTGTATGAATTGATGCAGAGTGAAGTAGGCAGAACCAGCAAAACAATTATTCACTAATGAGATTATAAAGACAAACAACTTTGAAAGACTTAAAAACTGATCAGTGAAGTGTGTATACACACATACATATGTATACATATATAAAATAGTATACATATACATATATGTATGTGTTTATATGTACGTATGTATATATGTATGTATATATATGTGTACACACATGTGTGCGTGCAAGCATTCACACAATGAATTATAGAAGTTGACAGGGGGTTGGAGAGGTGGATGTTTAATAGTGTCAAAAGCTACAGAGTGGTCAAACAGAATGAGAACTGAGAAAAAAAAGTTCAGAGATCTTTGTTAACTATGTAGAGAGCAGTTTCTGTTATGTGGTAGAATCAGAAGACAAATGGAAGGAGATTGACAAGTAGGAAATAAAGAATTGAAGGCAATGCATGTAGGTGACTTTTTTCTCTCTTACTGTATTTTATTTTTTTTTTCCTGGGCTACATGTAGAAAAAATTTTAACATTCATTTAAAAAAGTTTTGAGCTCCAAATTCTCTCCCTTCCTCCCCTCCCCCCTTTGAGAAGGCAATTTTGTGTAGATGATACATATAAAGTTCTGCAAAATATATGTTCCATGTTAACCATGGTGCAAAAGAAAATATAGACAAAAAGAGAAAAGAAAAAGAAAGACAGTAGGTAAAAAAGTATGCTTTGATCTTCATTCAGACTCCAGTTCTTTCTCTGGAAGTGGATAGTATTTTTCATCACAAGTCCTTTAGAATTATCTTGTATCATTGTATTGCTAAGAACGGCTAAGTCATTCACAGTTGATCATCATACAATATTACTGTTACTATGTACAATGTTCTCCTGGTTCTGCTCACTTCACTTTGCATCAGTTCACATAAGTCTTCCCAGGTTTTTCTAAAGGCATCTTGCTCATCATTTCTTATAGCACAATAGCATTCCATCACAATCATATATCACAACTTATTCAGCTATTTCCCATGAGCATCCTCTCAATTTCCAATTCTTTGCTACATCAAAAAAAGGCTACTATAAATATATTTGTACATATAGGTTCTTTGCCCTTTTTTTCTTTTATCTCTTTGGGATACAGACCTAGTGGTATTGCTGGGTCAAAGGGTATGCACAGTTTTATAGTCCTTTGGGCATTGTTTCAAACTGCTTTCCAGAATGGTTGAATCAGTTCACAACTCCACCAACAGTGCATTAGTGTCCCAATTTTTCTGCATCCCTTCCAACATTGGTCATTTTCCTTTTATGATTAGCCAATCTAATAAGTATAATGAGTAATAATGTAAGTGACTTTTTGAAGTAGTTTTCTGTAAGAGAGAGAAGATATATAATTGTAGTTTAAGTGGGAATAGCAGGATCAAGTGAAAGTTTTTCAGGAATGAGGGTGACCTGGGCCCATCTGTAGTGGCAGAGTAGGAGCTGGTAGATAAAGAGAAGCAAAATGAGAAAGGGAGAAAAAAAAATGAAGGCATAAGCTCCTGGAGGAAACAGGAAGGGATAGTATCAAAAGCACAAGTAAAGGGGTCAAACTTATAAAAATGAAGAGTTACCTGCCCTTCAGAAACTGGAGTTAAGGAAAAGAGAATAGGGATAAACATAGAGGAATTTTAAGATGCAGAAGAGGGGAGAAGAGGTATCTTATTGAGGAAAATCTCAACCAATCACATTTAAGCTCTTGATGCTATCAAGGACCCAGACACTGGACCCTCACCATCTGGTCACTCAGACTGGACCTTTGCCACTAGCCCCCCTGGCTCAGTCCAGTGCTTTGGATATTATCTCATGCTTTCTCCTCCAGGAGCTTAAATCTTCAATTTTTATCAAAATCACAAGTAAAAGGGTAAAGCTTATAAAAAAAGAAGGGTTACCTGCCCTTCAGAGGCTGGAAAGGGTGACAACCAACTATTACCCTTTGACAAGCAAACTGAATTCTGAAAGTTGGAGTTTAAGGCTACCTAGGCAACAACTCCTCTCTCCAGCTGTCACTCCATCCATCCCAGCCATGTCCCTCCTATAATCAGAGAAGCAAATTTTGGATTTCAAGATTATGGAAGTACAATGGTGCAGAGTGATAAGGTCTGATAATCTTTATGGGGGTGCTGAGGCATTACTGAGGTATAGATTATGAGGTTCCCAATCCTCATAACAGCCCTGGGAAGTAGATGCTATTATCCCCATTTTACATTTGAGGAACCTGAGGCAAACAGAGGTTAAGTGACTTGCCCAAGGTGACATGGCTACTAAGTATCTGTGGCCAGATTTGAACACAAATCTTCTAGACTCTAGACTTAGCACTCTCTCCACTACACCACTCAGGTGCTTCTTAGAGAGAAAAAATGACCTGAATTCTAGTAGCAGATGGTAACAAGGTTTATGGGTAGATGGAATGAAATTAAAAAGAATGAGAGAATGCATAATGTTGGTGGAAGAGGGCTTATCTGGAAGTGGCCACAGAAAATAAGGAGTATGTAAATTTTCCCTCTGGGCCCAGTTTGTCAAGGGCATAAGAGAAAGAGCAACCCATACCAGAAATCCAGGTTTCCATGGAAAATATGTTAGAGGAATAGATCTAATAAAAAGGAAAGTGTGTTGATGGTAAAATAGAAGCTTCAGAGGCTACTGGTCGTTGTTGTTTGTAGTTCATTTTCAGAGAGGATCAATGAAATCATAGAGTGATGTCTTGACTTACAAGTGAATTGGATCTAAGTAGAAAGGGAAGATAGAAGAGGATAAGGATTGGGTAGGGATGAGCTGAATGAATGAATGAATGAATGAATGAAAAAAATTATTAAGTGATTACCATGTGCTAAAGCTAAGTTACCATGTGCTAAGATGATACTAATAAAAAAAAGCAAAACACTCCCTTTTCTTAAGGAACGCACATTGTGATCATAAAAGAAAGTTCAGCTATAAATTAGATGATAACCCCAAGTCCTAAAGCCTCAGTGATTGGATATAGGGTAAGGCCTAGGAGGTCCTTAGGTTGCATCAGTAGGTCAGATGATAATACCCTTTTTGGGGGGGGAGAGCACAGAAACAGGCAAAGTAGGGTAAAGAGGGCCTTAGGATTCAGTGACAGTGAAGATAGTAAGGCCTGGTGGTCTTCCATCTAACGAATGGTGAGTCTCATCTAATCCAAGTGATATAAGCTATCATGTTGCTCTTCTCCCAAGCTGTCCTTAGGGTCTGGGTGTGCCAGGGTGGGTCAAGAGAGGAGGCAGAGAAAAGATATATACCAGGCATGAGAGACCACCTAGAGAAAGACAAAGATATGAGATGAAGTGTTGTGTTAGGAACAGCAAAAAGACCGATTTGTCTAGAGTGTAGAGTACAGGAAGGTGCACATATAATACAGTTGGAAAGGTGTATTAGAGTCAGATTTCAAAGGGCTTTAAGGGGTTTGTATCTGAATCTAATGGTAATAGAGAGAAACTGGAGTTTTAAGCTTCTAAGTTCTAAGAATTTATTAGTTTGAAGATAGTGGTATCTGTATATCAAAATCCCTAGGTCACTGTTGGTTTAAACCCTAGTTCTATTTAGTCTGGCCTGCCCAGAATTGTTGTCATTGTTGCTGTTCATTTGTTTCAGTTATGTTGGATTCTTCATGACCCCATTTGAAGTTTTCTTGGCAGATATACTAGAATACTCTGCCATTTCCTTTTCGAGGTCATTTTGCAGATGAGGAAACTGAGGCAAACAGTTAAGTTAAACAGCATTCTATTCACTGAGTCACCCAGCTGCCCCTTTGCCCTGAATTACATCTCTTTTAAAGAGGCAAGGAATAAGAATTGGTTGAAAGAACTGGAGATGATTAACCTGGAGAAGAGAGGTCTTCAAGGGGGATATGAAAGTTGTCTTCCAATATTTGAAGGGGTGAATATCAAGTAAAAGAAGGATTAGATTTGTTTTGTTAGGCCCCAGAAGTCAAAACTGGTACCAGAGTAGTGGTTTTTAGCTCAAAATGATGAACATCCTTCTTAACTAATGACAGTTGTGCAAAGTATAATGGGAACAGTGAATTTCCTGTCAATGAATATCTTCAAGCAGGGTTTATATATCATGTCTCAGGGATATTGTAGAGGAGATACCTGGTCAGAGAGGATCGCTGAAGTCCTTTAGAAGTCCCATCTTCTATGATTGTAAGAAGGACCTCTCAACTTAGTTACACCTGGAATCAAGGTAGGGATGAGAAAACTCACCCAGCAATGCTAAAGGACAAACCAAGTAATCATTTTGGGTGTGGAGCATGACAGGCTATGCTAGTTATATTTGTAGTATGTATAAGAAAAGATACGGTCCTGCACTCAAGGAACTTCTAGTTTAACATGGGAGACAAGACCACTTATAGTGAAGAATAATGTGAAAGTTAAAGTACAATACTGTTACAGAATTGTTGTTAAGTCATTTTTCAGTCCTGTCTGATTCTCTGTGATTCCATTTGGGGTTTTCTTGGCAGAGATACTGGAGTGGTTTGCCATTTCCTTCTCCAGCTCACTTTATAGATGACGAACTAAAGCAAACAGGGTTAAGTGACTTACCCAGGGCCACAAAGCCAGTCAGTGTCAGAAGCCAGATTTGAACTCATGAAGATGAGTATTCCTGACTCTAGGTCCTATATGCTATACACTGCAACATCTAGCTGCCAATTCTACTATAGAATTGCTATGCTAGAAAAGAGATCATCAGAACTATATTAAAAAGTTGGCTAAAGCCAACTGTAGAAAGCTTCCTGACAGAGGCTTGGTGCTAGTTTGAGGGGGGAGGGAAGAAGGGAATAAGCATTTATACAGCACCTACTATATGCCAGGTACTGTACTAAGTGCTTTTTACAAATATTATCTCATTTGATTCTCAAAATGAGGAAACTGAGGTAAACAGAGGCCAAATGACCTGTTTAGGGTCACACAGCCAGTTTCTGAGGCCAGATATGAATTTAGGTCTTCCTGACTCCAGACCCAGTACTCAATTCACAGAGGCACCAGCTAACTGCCTCTTGCTCCAGTGAGAACATCTTGAGTGAGTGAAGAGACTGGGGTTTCCTAAAGAGTGACAGGCAGAGAGCTCACAAAGCCTTCTCCCTGCCTGGGGAATGGGAAGGGGGAAACTGGAAGAAGAGACTGGAAGAGATGAAAACTTAAAGGACCCGAGAAGAGTCTTCTGCCTAGAAGAGGAGACTTTTGGTCTCCAGTGTGTATTTAGAGCCTGGAGTTCACCCTCTTCACTGTCAGCAGAATTTTCTGACTTTTCCCTTGATGTGATATCATCTGCTTTCTGATATTTATTGCATTTCATTCCAGGACTAGCATTTGGAGTAATACCCAGTGTCTGAAAGTTTGGAAAGCCTTTCTTAGTTTTATTTTAACCACTTTTATTAACTACGATATAATCTGAGGAAGACCCATTCTCCATTTGGCTTCCAAGTTCACTTTTTTTCTCCTACTCCTCCCACTTCCCTTCCTCCAGCAGTTAATCAAACTGCCTTGTTTCTATCGTATATATGGACTTTGTAAATAAGCACTGAGTGATTTGTGTGCTCAACTAACTTCAAAAAAAAATCTGATAGCAAAGGAAAACATACCAGTCAAATAATGAACTTTTGGAAGTGGGGGAGACTCCTCCTCACTTAGCATCTTGAAAATGTTATCACAAAGGAGGTGGATCAAGGCTCCATTTTTATTTAAACAAGATTTTTCAAGAGATCAACCCCTTTTTTCCCCTCCCAACCCCAACTGTGGCTCCCTGAGCGATGGACAATGCATAGGACACTCAAGTCACCAGACCACAGATCTAGGACAAGGAGAAACTTTAGAGGTCATTGAATTCAATCTCCCCATTTTATACAGGAAAAACTAAGGCTCAGAGAGGAGAAGAAACTTGTCCAAAGTCACCCAGGAGGTAAATAGCAAGACTCACTTTGAAACAGTATGGTGCTTGGATTGCTTGGATTGGGAATCTTCACCTCATCAGGCCAGGCTGGCTTAGGGTATGTGCCTACATTTACCCTCATGAAAGTCACTTGCTGCCTGAAGCTTCTAGCTGGCTTGCCACTATTAAATCCACAGAAGAATGTTAAGTGTGTTGTTCTAATTTTGTTGTTGCTGTTGTTCAGTCATTTTCAGTCATGTCCAACTCTTCATGACCCCATTTGGAATTTTCTTGGCAGGTATACTGGAATGTTTGCCATTTCCTTCTCCAGCTCATTTTACAAATGAGTAAACTGAGGCAAACAGGGTTAAGTGATTTAGTTGCCCAGGGTTATACAACTAGTAAGTATCTGAGGTCAAATTTGAACTCAGGTCTTTCTGACTCCAGACCCTGTGCTCTATCCACTGTGCTACCTAGCTGCCCTGTTGTTCTCATTATCTAAGAGCAAAGAAGTTGAACTTTTGACTGGTTGTTGCAAGAGAAATATTTTGGAAACCATAAAGTGCTATGTAAGAGTACAAGGTTCATTAGGGGAGCTCTCTGAACTACTCAGGGAGATTACTAGGAAGTGAGCTTTTGTTAGGAACTTTGATTTCATTTCCCTATGGAAGGTGTTCATTTGCCACTGAGAACATGTAAATGAATCTCAGTTTGAATTGCTAGGTTTGGATTCTTGTGGATCATCAGAAATGTTGGCTCCAACTGCTATATGTTAGAGCTACCCTTCTGTGCCAGTCAATCAAGCAATCAAAATTCTACTCTGTGCCAGATACTGTGCTAAGTACTGGGGATACAAAAAGAGCAAATGACAGTCCTTCCCCTCAAGGAGCTTACAATGGAATGGAGACGATTATAATTTATAAAAGATAGTGTTTGGCCAAATCATCTCATCCCTCTTCTCCTTTTGCCTCCCAATCCCCCCCCCCACTCCCTCCCACCCCATGCCCATTTTACATAGAGATTCTGAAAATGATGAGCTCAGACTAGAGAATAAAGAGAAATGATTGGATCTGGTCTCAGGAAGTAAAAGGTCTAGATATGCAATAGGTTCCCCACCACCAGTGGCTGCCTTAGAGTAGCAACATGTCTTATTATAGTTATCATCATTGTTGCTGTTAATAATAATAGCATTTCTATAGCATTTTAAGGTTTATAAAGGGCTTTGCATATGTTATCTCATTTGATTTTTCACAATTCCAAGAAGTAGGTGTCACTATTATATCTATTTTATAGATAAACCATTCTGAGGAAACTGAAGCTGTGAGAGTTTAAGGGTCTTACTCACAAGAACACAGCTATTAAGTGTTTGAAGCAGAATTTAAAGTCAAATCTTCCTGATTCTAAGTCTAACACTCTATCTATCCACTGTGCTACATAGCAGTCCATATGGGACTTGCATGTCCTCTTAACTAGAGTTCCTCGGACTAGAGACCCTAGAACTCATGTTTCTGAACTCCAGCCTCTATAGAGAAAGAGGAGGGGTGTTTTCTGGGTAGTACAATACAAGAATCCAACCACCCCAAGGGAAAAAGGAGAGTTCAAAATAGGCAGTTCGAACATCACAGACAAGAGAGACTCACATGTGTGGTCCTGAGCCAGAAGAATAGCAAAGGGAAGAAGAAAGAAAAGGAAGTTGCTTCTTCCCCCCTACCCCTACAACCCTCATTGCCATTAATTACCTGAGCAACAGGTAATCCCCTGAAGGGAAGGGGGTTACCTCTTCAAGAACATCAACCTTCTTCTCCTTCTGATGGGAATAGAGGCTCCAAAGGGAGATTCTTTAAGCCTGGAGTCCTATATGGTGACAAAAGGGTTCCCCAAAATGTCATAAGACTGTCTCCCTGGCAACCTCATTTGTTTCTTTTCTAAGGAGAATCCCAACTATATGGTGGTGTCTTGAGCCTGGGAAACCTTATAGAGAGACCTGGGCCACAGATCATAGACTTAAAGCTGAAAAGGACCTCAAATATCATTTAGTTCCATTCCATCATTTTACAGAAAAGGAAATTGAGACCAACTGGGTTAAATTACTTACCCACAGACATACATGGTATAGAAATGTGATTTGAACATTGGATCCAGAGCCAACGGGCACTGCTTCCAAGACTCACTAGAGACGGAAGAGAATTATATGTTACTTGTTTATGAGCTGTGAGTTTTTTATGTGTATTCTATATATTTTTTGTCCTATAGCTGATATACGTAATGTTACTTCAAATGCCTGCGTGGGATCTAGAGAACCTTTTATGAACTAACATCTGTATAGCCTTAGGCCTGGGCTAGATATGAGCTAGATTATAGGATTTTCCAAAATTAACTCTGGGTGTAGGCAAAATAGCCCAAAGAGTTGTTATTTAGAGAGTTGATCCTTAGATTGAATTTGGCCTATGTAAGCCCAGAATCTAGAGTGGGGGGCTGAGTAACAGACTATATTAAGATGAGTTAGTATGATTATTAGTTGAATCTTATTATTGCTCCTAGGTGAAGCAGTGGATAGAGCTTTGGGCTATGTGACCTTGGGCAAGTCACTTACCCCTGTTTGCCTCAGTTTTCTTATATATAAAATGAGCTGGAGAAGGAAATGGCAAACCACTCCAGTATCTCTGCCAAGAAAAACCCAAATGGGGTCATGAAGAGTTAGATACAACTAAAATGACTGAACAACAACTGCAGAGCTCAAGACCTGTGGTTTTTGTTTCTTTATTGTTTTATTTTGAGGGGTCAGAATAGGATGTAGCTGTGTGTTATGTGAGTGGAGGAGGCTGGGCACTTGTAGACATGAGCTCTTGCCAGCTCAACCTGCCTCTTGAACCAATTATTGAATTTCCACTGTGAATATTTACCCCTCAAAATCAGCAAACTATAAGTGAGGCCTTGATTTATTGCTTTGTTGATTGTCTAGCCTTAAGAGAATGATGGAGAAAATGTTAAAATGCAGATTAAACTTAAAAGTACGCTGGGTGTACATTTTTTCCCCTCTGGAGAGTCAGTTGTTAAACATTTAGCAGCACACTCCTGGAGCAGGAGGATGACCCCAAAGTGATGTTTACAATGTGTGACTTGGAGGAAAAAGGCCAGTAGGAAGTGGTAAATAAAGAGGGGAAGTTAAAATAGATCTGACAGGCCTTAACTGATAAGAACTAAACTCCTTTTTTTTTCTTTTGAGCTTTTAATGTTTATATTTTATTTACTATGCCCTAGAGAGAAAAACCAACCTCCCTGACACCTCATCCTCATTCAGGACTCTCCTTTCTTGCCCTATTATTTCCTCAATAGGAACCCCAAGCACTGGAATTTGATATTTACCCTTAAATAGAGTTCCAGATGAGAAAACCAGGCAATGTGCAGTGGGATCGTGTTTCCATATTTTACTACTAAATTCTTCATTTCTATGATGGGGGTGAGGCAGGTAGAGAGAAAAGAGACTTACTGGGAAGAAATAAAGATGTAAAAAAAGATATTTGGAGGTTCTGCAGCCCATCTTCTTTTTCATAGCTTTAAGACGCTCTCCAGACATCTGTGGTTTGGGCTTTGAGCTGGATAACTTGAATGGACCATTAAAAGAACACTGCCTGGAAGCTGTATGTGAGAGATAGGGCATGGGACTAGAAGTTTGGATCTAGTACTTCCTCCCACCCCCTACTTTTCCCCCTAGAGCTATAAATTACCTATTATGGCCAGTTGTACAATCTCTTTGTCAAAAGCATGGTCCACAGGAGGATTATGGAAACTTAGTTTTCTTACCAATACTCTATTGATTATCTCCAATTTATCTTGTATACATCTTATTTATACATAATTACTTGCGTGTTGTCTCCTTTGCTAGACTAGGAGCTCTTTGACATGGGGGTTGTCTTTTTTCTTTTCTTTATCTTAGCATAGGCACTTAATAAATGCTTACTACTGACTAATTGGTGACTACAAATAGATGTGGATAAACTGACGTCACTCCCTCCCTATTCAGAAATACTCTTCGTGACATCATCCACATGTGCAGATCTGAGTGAAAACACCAATGCTAGCCAGATGTGCAGGGGTGACTGAAAAGAACAGCTACACACACAGAGGCTTCCCTTTAATTTGTAGCAATGACTACTGTCAGTAGAAACTCTTCCCTTAGCATGCAACTCTGCTCTTGGACTCATGAATCTAATAGACTCATCATTTCTATTCATAAAGAAGCAGCCCCTTTCTTGTTGCTAGGGCCTAAATTGGTCTTCCTTCTCTTAATGTTCTCCAACTTTTCAGAGTTTGGTCACCTCTTTAGAATTGTGCCCCAGTGAGCCTAGATGCTTTACTTTTGACTTATCCTATCTACAATTGGTTTTCTTTAGCTTGGTGAGTATAGGGGAAGAGGTAAGATGGAGGTTTTTTCCCCTATTTATAACCTTTATCTTTCCCAGACTTTCAACTACAGCATTCTTCATGCCTCCTGTCCAATACGCTAGGTTGCTGAAGGAGCACAGAAAAGGGGAAAAAAATCTCCTTTTTGAAGTATTGACTCATAGGAATGGGCAAGTGATGGCCATGAATGCTCTTTGCATAGCCTTCTTCCACATCCTCTGACCCCTAGGCTTGCTCTGTAGACTAGCAGAAGTTCTGAGATCGTTGTCAGCCCTTCCTCTCACCTGTAGGGCTGTCCAACCAGGTCTCTTGGTCTCTGGTCCCTTTAAAGAAGTTTTTAGAGGCCAGCTGCCCCTTTCTTATGTTAATATATAAAACCTCCCTTGCAGACTGCATGTAATAAGAATTTTATACCTGCCTTTCACTATATTTCATCCCCTCTGGTTCTAAGCCATTATTTTACATTTTCAAAGCCTCATTATGACTCATTGGGCAGCCAAAGGAACATAATGAGTCCAAGATGATTGCACATGGCAGTGCTCCACAAATAGATATTAAACAGCTCGTGAAATCTATAAATGTCCTTACCATCCTGGGTGCATTATAAAACCATGAATCAATAATTCAAGCAAGTTTTCTTATCCTCTTAAAAAGTCCAGCTTTTTGGACTAAGGCTGTCCTCCTCCATCTCCGCCCCCTGAACCTCCAAAGTAGAAGCTGTTTTTACAAGAGAGAAGGAATGCACAGGAGGAGAAAGGGAAAGGGGGGAGGAAGAGAGAGAGGTAGAGAGAGAGAAAGAGAGAGAGAAAGAGAGACAGAGAAAGAAGAGACAAAGAGGGAGAGAGGGAGAGGGGGGGAAGGAAGGGAGAGAGAGGAGAGAGAGACAGAGGGAGGGAGGTAAGAAGGGAGAGGATGAGAAAGAAAGGGAGAAAGACAGAGAGACAGAGCTACATAGAGAAAAGGAGAAAGGAAGAGAGAGAGAGATAAAGAGGAAGAGAGGGAGAGGGAGAGAAATAGAGAAAGAGAGGGAAAGAGATACAGTGAGAGAAAAAGAAAGGAAGGCAGAGAGACAGAGAGAGCTAGAGAGAGAAAGGGAGGAAGGACAAGAGAGAAGAAGAGAAAGAGACAAAGGAGAGAGGGAGAGAGAGGACAGGAGAAATGGGGGGGGAATAGATGGAGTTTTGTTTTGTTTTTCACATTTTAAGCACTTCTCCTTATTTCTTTATAAGCATCCACCCAAGGAATAATAAAGCACTTTTCAGACCTTAAAATGCTATATAAATGGTAGTTATTATTATTACTCAGTAAGTACTTGTTGATAGAGTTGTATGAAGCACTTCAGTCTGTTTTTTAACACATTTGGGTTAGTTTGGGATTTTGTTTCATCCAACCTTATTATCTATTTAGGGAACTTTAATATGCCCAGGGAGGAAAATCCTTCTATCAATAGAGATAGTAACTATTTTAGGCTTGTAGTCCTAGCAATTCCCTTAAGGCTATTGAGAGGTTAAGTGATTTGCCCAGGGACACACAGTCAGTATATATTAAGGACGTGACTTGAATCGAAGTCATCCTGACTCAAGGCTGTCTCTTTACTACTTCACTATGCATTGCCCTACACATTGAACTTTGGGTAGGAGATGGACAAAAACCCAGATACATTTAGAGACTCTAGAGATATGTCTGGAAATTAAATGTACTTTTTTATAATAGTAAAGAACTAGAAGGAAAACAGGTGCCCATCAATTCAGGGATGTTGGCACAAATTTTGGTATGTGAATAATGTAATAGGATTTCACTATAAAAAATGACAAAAAATCCTCATATACATCAAAATATTCATAGCAGCACTTTTGTGATAGCTAAGAACTGGAAACAAAGCAGATGCCCATCAACTGTAAAATGGCTAAACAAATTGTGGCACATGAATGTAATAGATTATTACTGTGCTGTAAGAAAGAGTGAATATGATAAATACAGAGAAGCCTGAAAAGATCCACATGAACTGATGCAAAGTGGAGTAAGCAGGACCAAGAAAATGATATAAACAATGACTACAACAAGGTAAATGAAAAGAACAATCATGTGACCCCCAAAATCAAGAGTCAATATTACAAAACTATAAAGGAATGGCTTGAAAGAAGAGGTATGAGAAGATATTCCCACTCCACTCCTTTGCAGAGGTAGGAGGTCCATAAGTGTTGTACATTGCACATATTCTTAGGTTTTTTTGATATATTGACCAGTTATGCTGATTGCTTATTCTTTTTTTTTTTGTCTTAAAAAATGCTATTTGGTGCAGTGGATAGAATACTAGCCCTGGAGTCAGGAAGACCTGAGTCCAAATCTGGCCTCAGACACTTTATACTAGCTGTGTGACCCTAGGCAAGTCACTTAACCCCAATTGCTTCACCCCCCCCAAAAAAAAAGAAAGAAAAGAAAAAATATTATTTTCTATATGGAATGGTTCTTTGGGAGGGGGAGGGGGCTCTGATCTATAACAGTTCAACTTAATATTAAGATCAGAGATTTAGAGCAAGAAGTGGCCTTAGAGGTTATAAAAGTCAACTTCTTAATTTTGCAGATGAAGTAAATTGAAGCCCTTGCCCAAGATCACACAGGAAGCAAGTGACAGGGCAGGATTTTAACCAAAATCCTCTAAATCTAGCCCCCTTTCCTCTGCACCATGATGCCTTCAAGGTTACTACTGATCATAACATATGGTACCGTGCCTACCCAAATATGAATATAGCATACTCACTGCTGATGGTGAGGGTGGTTTGCTTTTAACTCTTATCATTGGTTTCCATGCCTCTTGCCAATGCATGCCCAAAGGTCTGTAACGGGTGGTGGGTGGAACTGAGGGTGAGTCAATGCTGTCAATACTTTGACAGCCTGGTGACGGTAATGGTTCAGCAGCTGATTGTGGCTGCCTTTTGCTGGTTCTTTCCATTTCTGATTCTGACCTGAATTTCAGAGCCATTTCTGATCTCATGGAGCACAAGAATCAGAAGCAGAGGAGATGTACAAAATATGTTTCTATTTCAGAGGCTTTTGTAAATGGGGAAGAAGAAAGAAATGAAAAAAGGAGTCAAGAGGCCTAAGTTCTAGTACTGAGATTTTCATCACCCCTGACCTTTATCCACCTCTGTTTTCTCATCTGTCAAAAAAGGATAGAAATGCCTGATCTACCCACTTCTTGTGGATGTTGTGGGGCTCAGACAAGATCACATACATAAAAGCCCTTTAGAAAGTATAAAGTATGATGTAAATGTGAGGTGTTTGGGGGTTTGTTTGTTTTTTAGGTTGGTCTGAGATCATTTGGTTTGATTATCTTAGAAGCCTTCTGGAAACTAAGCAGTTCTACCATTAACCAAGTGGATAGTCTGGGCAAGCCTTTTAACCTCTCCCTTGGGCCCCAGTTTCCTCAAATGTCAGATGAAGGTGTGAGGTTCAACAATCTCGAAGGCATCTTCCAGCTGTAATGTTTAAATCTATCTCTATTACATTGCTCAGCCAACCTCCCTCATATGGTGAAGTGGGCAGCCAGGAAAGCTACCCTGCTCTATTGACACTTCGAAAGGGCAAAGAATGGTGGGGCAGAGAGTGTCATGTGAAGCAAAAAGCCCTTTTACTTATAGCCTCTCTTAACCAATGCCAAAAAGATAGCTCTCGCACATTTAGGTTTCTCAGAGGACTTGAGAAGCTGGCCCAAAAGTCTTCCCTCATGCTTTACCTAAGGTTTGAGGAAGACTTATGACATTCTCTGCCTAGCTTTCATGCTCAGAAGGGCAGAATCTCGAAATGTTTTTCATTCTATGAGATGTGAAGGAGAATTCCCAAAGTGGAGGAGGGTGTCAGGGGGGAATACACTCAAATGCTAAGTGCTATTGTGAAACTCTTGTCTCATTCCTTACACATGTGATTGATGAAATCATTTCCTCTCAAAATGGGCTTTGTGGGAGGCACAAGAAATCAGTAGTGGGTGGGGGAGTGTGTGGCAGGGAAGAGGAAAGTCTTTTTGGGTGCTAAATGCTGAACTGACTTCGTGACACAGCCTGTGTGGGATTCAATGATGTTAAAATGTAAATTGGAGGAAAGCTTGTCTATTAGGCATAGTGAGTCAGAATCATGGAGCTCCAAGGGACCTTGGGGACCACCTAGTGCAAGGGCTCCTTAACATTTTTGATGTCATGGACTCTTGGCAGTGTGGTCTAGCCTATGGACCCCTCCTTCTCAGAATGTTGTTGTTAAATGTGAGGAATAAAAAACATAGGATCACAAAGGAAACCAGTTATATTGAAATACAATAATTGAAATATTTGTAAATAAAGTTTGTAAAAGATCAATCAATTCACAAACCCCAGGTTAAGAACATCTGAGATTCTGGTCCCACCCTAACTTTCTACACATTGGATAATTGAAGTCCAGTGAAAAGAAGTGACTTAACCAGGGAGTTAAGGTCAAAGCCAAGGCAACACCCCAGGTTTCCCAACATCCATTCCAAGGCTTTCCCTGATACATTGTGTTACCTCATGTGTACCATCTTGCCCTCTTTCCAATATATTCTAAGACTTTATACACTTATTTCACTACTTAGCCTTTCATCATCCTTGATTGAACCCCACCCCCATTCACTAGTTCTGATTATGTTCTCCACATTCTTTCTTTTTTTAAAAAAAAAAGTTAGTCTTGTTTTTATTGATAAATTTTGATTCAGCACATCAGACAAACATACTTCCAGAAAATGATTAAACAAAAGAATACTAAAAAGTAACTACAATTGATGGTATATGCAACTATTTGTTAAAAGGAAGGCAAGTTAGCTCTTCAACCTTAACAAGGTAGTTTCTGTTTAATGCTGTCTTTTTTTTTAATTAAAGTTTTATTTTTTAGCTAACAGAAATCTATGTTCTCTTCCTCCCATCAGCCCCCTCTATCCTATTGGAAAAAAAAGAAAGAAAAACAAATTCCCTGCAACAAATAGGCATAGTCATTCAAAACAAATTCCCTTATTGTCTGTGCTCAAAAATATTGATCTCATTCTGCATCATTCTAAATCCATCACCTCTATGTCAGGAGGTAGACAGCATACTTTCATCATTGGTCCTCTAAAATCATGGATGGTCATTGTGATGATCAGAGTTGTTACAGCTTTCAAAGTTGTTTGTTTTCACAGTGTTGTTTTTGTATACATTATTCTCCTGTTTCACCTCATTTCATTTTTCATCTATTTATACAAATTTCCAAATTGTTTATTTTTATAATATTGATGTAATAGTATGAATTATTCTCCTGCTTCTGCTCATTTTATCACTTTTTTATTTTTCAAATATTTATTTATTTATTATTATTATGTTATTTATTATTTAACTTTTTTATTACATGACACAAGGCAACTTTATTCTAACCAACAAATAACAATCTTCTTCTGTAACAAAGCATAGCCATTGATTTTGGACAACCTCAGTATAACATACTTCCAGTTCCCAGTTTCACTAAGCCATCATAAAATATACCAGTAGTTGCTAAAATACGATTGCAGCCAACATAGTCAAGAAGTTTGAGGATGTGTATTCAAAAATCAAAGCCAAGATCTTGCTCAACAAAGATAATTTGTCCTAATACTTTCTCCCTGATGTGTAATATTTTGATGTTATACTGACTATCGTTTGGCAAATCTCTAGACAATTACAACTTTGTGCCTAAAGCAGATGAAGCTCTCGGTAGTTATGCAGGTTTTACCGAAGGCTCTTTTTTAAGTCTTGAAGAATATAAGATAGTTGAGTCAGCACTGAACTGAAAAAGTTCAATCTTTAAAAATAGCCAGAAAAGGGAATTCCTCCAGAATGCTGATGGGCTCTGGTTTTGCAAGTCTGAATTCCTTTGGTCTGTAGTTCTTATATTGACCATCAGTTTCCATTTACAAATATAAATTGATTACAGTAAGCACCAGTCATGCTCATTTCATTCTTCATCAGTTTATAAAAGTCTTCAAATGGTTTTTATAATATCGATGTTAGAATTAAATTGCTTTCCCGATTCTTTCAACACTCAGCCGATTAATAACTAGTTGAAGACATTCATACATGAGTCACTGATATACTTCAGGACCCTATAAATCTCATCCCTCTTGTACTTTCACAGTATGGCTTACATGAGTACTGACAAAAATAGTAGATAAGAAAGCAGATGCACAAATAGACATCACATTTAGTTTGTAATGATGATTACATATCTCATTAACATAGTGCTTTAAGGTTTGCAAAGCACTTCACATACACTGCCTCATCTGATCCTCACAATCACTTGTGAGCTAAGTACTATTATTACCCTCATTTTACAGTTAAGGAACCTAAGGCTCAGGAGCTTAAGTGCTTTGCCCAGAGTTACACGGTGAGTATCTAAGACAAGATTTGAACCCAGATCTTTCTGGCCCCATGTCTAGGTGTCTCATATAGCCAAGACTAGACAGCATCAAAGTATGCAGTTTAACTATGAAATGCTGTGAAAACTACCAATCTCTCTCCATTAAGCCTCAAAAAATTCCCTACCCCGATTCAAGCAGTGGGTTGCTTAGAAACAAGTTACCCACATTTCATATAATTACTATCTCTCAGAAAGAACAGTTTCCCAGTGGTACAGTGCTTGTGCAGATCTAGTCAAGGAGATATGCTGGGTCCAGAGAGAGAGGAAATGCAAAAATTAGTTCATGTGTCTCATCTCACCAAGAGACAATGACCATTATCTCCTATTGCTAACCCTGGGCTTGGGAATTGTTTCTTTCCTGCCTCTTTCTTCCTTGCCTCTATGCATAATTAAATTATGGTGGGAAGAAAAGTGACCTTCAGTGTAGAGCTGATTCTCTTTTCTATGCAGCTGAATCATAGGCCTGTCCAGAAAGTGGACTAGATGGGTCCCCAAGGTTGGTTCCAACCTTAGAATGCCACCATATTTTCTTCTAAGGATCAGAGTCACTATTCCTGATTCCTTTCATTTATGCCTCCACTTCCTAAAATAAATGGGTGGTGGTTTGAGTTTTCTGATCAGTCAGTCAATAATCATTTATTAAGCATGTACTACGTTCCAGGCACTGTGCTAAGCACTGGGGATTGGACTTTCTCTATGAATATGGAATCACAGCATTTTATTCCAAGGGATAGATGGGAACATTTACAACCATTAACAATCAGTGCCCTTGAATCAGAATCTGTGAGAGGCCAGCTTCCCTTCACCCTGTGATTTGTGTTCTGGTTGGCTTTGGTGAAAGAGGATATTATTCCAGTCGATGAACAATCATATAATCCCAGGACAAGACCTCAGAATTAGGGTTCTTAAAAACTGAATTTGTGTGGTTTGGATAAGTAATAGGAATGTTGGTGGGGTGGGAAGATTGAGGAGGAATGAAGTTATAAATGACTTTGACTTGGGAAATTCTCCTCCACTTGACCTTTACTCTTGTCTCACCAGGTCAATCAGCCACAGCTTAACTCTATCTCTAGACCTAGTTCCACAACCATGCTGACTGAGTACAGTATAAATATATTTGGGGAAGCTGGGTGGTACTATAGATAGCTAGGTCTTGAATCAGAAAGACCTGAATTCAAATTTGGCCTCAGACTCATCTTTCTGAATTCAAATCTGGCCCCAGACACTTACTAGCTGTGTGACCCTGAGCAAGTCATTTAACTTCTATTTGTTCCACTTTCTTCATATGTAAAATAGAGATAGTAATAGCAGCTACCCCTCAGGGCTATTGTAAGGATCAAAGGAGATGATATTTGTAAAGGCGCTTACTTGGCATTATATAAATGTCAGCTATTGTCATCATCATCGTTAATAATATTATATTATGCAATTTCAACTGAGCCCTCACTGCAGCACATCAGTCTTTTTATCCCTCCTCAACTGATTCTCTTTTTCATTCCCCATGGAAGTTATGCCAAACTTTCTCCACCACCTCCCAACCCCCCCAATCTTCCATACCTTCTCCTCCTCACTCTCCCTTAGCTGAGGACTTTTCCTCTTAATTTACTGGGTAAAAAAAAGTGAGATCATTCAATAAGCTCTCTCTTTTTCCATTCTCTTCATCTCAAATGCTTTCACCTCTCCTCATTTCCTTAAGTGTCTAATAAAGAGATGAACCATTTCCTTGCCAAGATCAATCCTTTTACAGGCACACCTGATCTCCTTTCCCCATCTTCTCTAGCATATTGTATTCTCCATTGTCCCCTCTGTGTCAAGTCTTCGACCCCTCCCTATCAACATGTTCCTTGCTATTGCCTTCAAACTTTCCTATCTCTTCCAATCCTTAAAAAAAACCAATATACAACCTCAGCCAAAGTCTTTGAAAAAGTTGTTTACACTTGCTGCCTCTGCTTCTGTCGCTCACTCTTCCATCCTTTGTAATCTGGTTTTTTCCCCCTCATAATCAACTGAAATTGCTTGTTCCAAAATTATTAGTAACCTCTTAATTCCTAAACCTGATGGTCTCTTCCCAGTTTTAATCCTTCTCTACCTATCTGCCACATTTGACACTGTTGGCTAGTGGTATCAAATTCAAATAGAAAAGAAATATCTGCAAGAATAGGGGCAAATTAACAATGCCTATGTTGTATTGTATTTTGATTTATTTTATTTAACATTTCCAAATTATGCTTCAGTCTGGTTCTGGCAGCGCTCTGACGTTTTGCAGCTGTATATAGCCCTTGGGCTATGAGTTTGATACCTCTGCAGTTGACTATCCTCACCTCTCTAGGTTTTTGTGACAATACCTTCTCCTGGTTCACTTATTACCTTCTCAATCCACTTTAATGGCTCATCAACCCCATAATTCTCAGTAACTACAGGTGTTGCTCAAGGTCCTGTCCTGGGTCCTCTTATCTTCTCCTTTTATACTCCTGGCATCATCGGTCCTCTTTGAGACAGAAGGACAAACAACAATCTGTGAGGAGTAATAGCTACGTCAGACAAACTGAGACCTGGGAAAGATCTTAGTTTAAAAAGACCAGAGTCTCACGTGCAGGGCCATCACCAGTCATCTCAAGCTATGTCTTGCCACTGGACTCCAGTGACTCTGGAGGAGAGAGTGAGGTTGATTACTTTGCATGGCTCTGCCTCACTTAAATCAAATTCACTTTCAAGTCAAGATATCACCTCCTGATGTCATTGGTCCTCTTTGAGAGCCATGGACAACAATAACAACAAATCATCTCTATGCAGATGACTCCCTAATCTTTAGATCCATCCCTACTCTCTCTCCTCAACTTTAGTCCCAAATCACCATCTATTGGCCATTTCAAACTGGATGTCCCAGGGGAAAAAAAAAAAAACTTAAACTCACTACATCTAAAATTGAACTCATTATCTTTCTCCTTAAGTCACCCCCACCACCACCACCTTGTGTCCAAACCTTTCCCTTTCCATCTAAGGCCCCACAACGTTGTAATCTCAGCATTATCCTTGAATCCTAGCTCTTTCTCACTTCATGCATCCTATACAATCAGTTGTCAAACCTTGCTATTTCTGCCTTCAAGATAACTCTCCATTTGCTTCTCTCTACTCACATAACCACCACCTTAATTCAAGTCCTCATCATCTCTCACCTAAATAGCCTTCTAATTAGACTTCCTGCCTCAAGTCTCTCACCACTCCAGTCCATCCTCCCCATTGCTGCCAAAATAATTTTCCTCTCCTCCTCAACCAATGTCAGTGGCTTCCTAATGCCTTTAAGACAAAATACAAATTCCTCTATTTAAGCCAAAATACAGATTCCTCTATTTAAGCTTTTAAATCCATATACAACCTGGTCCCAACCTATCTTTCCAGCCTCAATGGATTTCACTCCTACTTTTCTATTCTGAGATCTGTTTCTCATCCATAACATTCCATATCCTGACGTGGTGCCTTTTCACTGGCTGCCTTCATGCCTGGAATGCATTCTCTCATTATCTCTGCCTCATAGAGTTCCTCTCTTGCTATAAGATGCAGCTCATGCACCATCTTTTGCAAGAAGCCTTTCCTGACCTGCCACTATCCAAATACCAGTGCCCTTCCTACCAAATTACCTTTTATTTAACATATGTTGACATACATATGTGCACATATATAAACTTCATAATTATTCTATATATGTTTATATGTGTACTTTTTTGGTTTTCCATATAATACTTTAATTTTTTCCCCAATTACATGTTAAAAACATTTTTTAAACATTTTTTAAAAAACATTTTGAGTTTCAAATTTTATCCCTCCCTCCCTCCACTCTCCCATCCATGAGACAGTAAGCAATTAGATACAGTTTATACATCTGCAGTCATATACATATACTTGTTATCTCTCCCATTAGAATGTAAACTCCTTATGAACAAGCATTGTTTCATTCTTTGTACTTGTATACCCAACACCTAGCACATAATACTGCTTAATAAATACATGTTGATTGATTGACCTATGTATGGGCAATAAAAAGGTTCCCTGTATGTTGTGGGAGGTTTTTTGGGGTTTTGTTTTGTTTTTTGTTTTTTGCTCGGGATCAAATTTTCTCATACTCCTCAAAAAATCTATGCCCCTCACCTCACATCTCCTGACGACAAGATTGGAGGTTGTTTTCCCAAGGATCATCATTATCAACACCAACATTATCACCTTCTGAACAGCTCCTATGTGTAGGGCTCTGTACTGTACATTGAGAATAAAGAGGTATTGTAAATCCTATCTTCAGTCAAAGACCACATCACTGGACTATACCATCCATATAATAAAACCAATAGCTCATATTTATATCATTCTTTAAGTTTTATCAAGTATTTAAATATAAATTATCTCATTTGATCCTCACAACAACCCTGCGAGGTGGCTGCTCTGATCACCGCCATTTTGGGGAAAGACAATATGATCAGTGGAAAGAGTCCTGGACCTGATATCACAGAGCTTTAGTTTGTTTGTTTGTTTATTTTTTTCAAGTTAGCTTTTAGATCCCAGATCTGAAACTTACTGTTTGTGTGACCTTGGGTAAGTCACAACCTCTCTGGGCATTTTCACTGACAATCCCCCACACCTGGAATTTGCTCCTTCCTCATTGTTGCCTCCTGGCTTTTCTGACTTTCTTCAAGTGCCAGCTAAAGCCTACCTTCTAAAAGAAGCCATTCTCGACCTCCCTGATTACTAATGTCTTACCTCCGTAATTATCTCCAGTTTATTCTGATAAAGCTTGTTTGTACATAACTGTTTGCACGTTGTCTTCCCCATTATGTCTTGAGCTCCTTGAAAGCATGGACTTTCTTTTGCTTCTCTTTGTTGTTGTTTTGTTTTTTTTTTGCAAACTAATTGGGGTTAAGTGACTTGCCCAGGGTCACACAGCTAGTAAGTGTCAAGTGTCTGAGCCTATATTTGAACTCAGGTCCTACTGACTCCAGGCTGATGTTCTGTCTACTGCACCACCTAGCCACTCCTTTTGCCTCTCTTTGTAAGCCCAGCACTTAGCACAGTGCCTGGCACATAGTGGGCACTTAATACATTTTTATTGACTGACTAATTTGTAATATGAGGGTATGTTGTAGGTTATAATAGGAGGCATTGTACTAGATGGTCCCGTCTAGCTCTAAATCTAGAGTTTAAATTATGACTTTACAGGTGAGAAAACTGAGGATCAGAGAGGTTAAGTGATTTATGCTGTATCTTACCTCTAGTAAGTGTCTGAAGCAAGAGTCAATGTTTTCTTGGCTCCAAGTTTAACACTCTATTCATTACGCAACATTGCCTAATATAGTAAAACATGAGGACATCAATTTTGAAGAATTGGGCATTCATTAACATGAGGAGGACATGTGACCTGCATTACCCCAAAGTTTAATTTCATAGGATTATAGAGTTAAAGCCAGAAGGATCTTTAGAGGTCATTTTTTAGAGGTCCACTTTTATTTTACAAAGGAGTAAAGAAGAGGTGAAATAGGTCATCGGGAGCAGAACTGGAACTCAAAACTTAGGTTACTTGACTCTGAATCCAGGGAGGGAAGGAGAGAAGGAGGGAATAGATATTGATGTAGCACTTACAATATGCCAGGCACTATGCTGAGCCCTTTTACAAATAATTATCTCATTTGATCCAACAATCCAGCAGTCTTTCCACCACACTACAGTGTCTCTCAATATGGGGCATCTAGGTGGCTCAGTGGATATAGTGCTGGGCCTGGAGTCAGGAAGACCTGAGTTCAAATCTGGTGTCAGACACTCACTAGCTGGGCAAGTCACTTAACCTTTGCCTTAATCCGCTGGAGAAGGAAATAGCAAACCACTCTAGTATCTTTACCAAGAAAACCCCATGGATAGTATTGGTGAGCTATGGTCCACGAGGTCACAAAGAGTCAAACAACTCAATGACTGAACAACAATGCTGCCTCTTGAGCCGCCCCCCCCCCAACTCTGGCTCTGAATGAAAAACATCCATTCCAAGAACACAATCCTTACTTATGTTCTCAAAGGCCCCTCTGGCCTTGTTTTACCTAACACCAGGGTACTTTTTAAACAGCAAACATATTGTTCCTAAGTCCTGGGCTTAATACACTTGCCAGGAACAGTTCATGTTCTTAGCTGGTTTTCATTTTAAGCCAAAGCCTCCCTCTTTTTTATCAAAAATTAATTAAAATACCATGTAGGCCCAGATTCTAGCCAATCAGACTGATTGGCAAGAAAGAAAGAAAAAAAAATCTCAGCTCATTATTTTCTTTCCACCTGGGTTGGCAGAGGCCTCAAGAATTTGGAGGAGGGGGGCATTGTAGAGACTGTGTTATGGTCTTGAGCACTGGGTCTCTCAGAGGTACCAGCCACCGAGTCTGGTGGTAGTGAACAAAGGCAAAGGAGTGTCCCAGAGAACCCTTGAAGGGCACTCCCGGTGAAAATCAAATGACTTATAGAGTGCAAATGCCAGATTTTGTTCCTTCTCACTGAAAGGTAATTTATTCTCGTCCTCATTCCCTTGTGTTATATCCTGTCAAGGAGCATCTGTGGATTACTTAATATTTTCTACTCAGAGCAACCTGTGAATATCCAGGTCCCAAGGCATCGTTACCTACCTATAGCTACGCTTGCTATTTGAAGTCAAGAATAAAAACTGGGACATCTAGCCACTTGCTAGGACACCATTTCCCTGTCCATTCTCCTCTTTCAGAAATGGGTATGTTGCATTGGGGTAGAAGGCTGGGGATAGATATTAACCCAGAGAAGTCAACTGAGTATTGTGTCCCAAAGGGCTGGTTTGTCTTCTCTTCCTCGCTCTCCCTCCCTCCCTCCCTCCCTCTCTCTTTCTCTGTGCTTTCTGTCTCTGTCTCTCTCCGCCTCTCTTTTTCCCCCTTCCCCCTTCAGCATCTCCAGGGATGTATTACTAGGACCCTACAATATGCGAGAACTAGAGATAGAACTGAGCTTCCTAGAGATGGCCTTCCTCTCCAGGGGATCTGAGAGCTTTTGATGCTGATGGACTGAGATCTCTGGGCTAGCTAGGGGTGGGCTGGTTCAGTTAATACCCAGGTTGTTGTTGTTTGTCCTTTGTTTTTGAAGATGACCGATGACTTCACGGGGTGTTATCTTGACTCATTTGTGAATTTCATTTAAGTGAGGCAGAGTTGCACACAGTTGTCAGCCTCACTCTCTCTTCCAGAGTTATCGAAGTCTAGCAGCAAGACAAAAGTCAGGACTACTGGTAAAGGCCTGGGACGCAAGAGATGACACTGGCATCTTCGATGCCTCACCAAGCTCCAAGGACTCTACAGCACTTGTGTCAGCCTCCTTCATAGCCATTGGGCCAAATTGGGGGAAGTCTTCACATGCTTGGTATAGACACCCCTCCTAACTCATCAACAGAGCTGAGATCCATTGGTTCCCCTCAATCTGGTTTAGCCCAGCTGCCCAGATGGTTTACCCGTGTGTGACCACTGCTCACGATATAGCTTCTTGGAGCCACGAGGGAGACTCGAGGGCCAGGTAGACGCCAAAGGTGGATGAGCAGTCCTGAAAAGGGTTCAGAAAGCCCTCACACCAGAGGTGCTAGTCCTCATTGAATACCTCATACGCCCCTAATGTCCAGGAGCACAGACCAGAAGAATGCTAACCCTAGGTTACAGGAAATTGAGATCCAGAACAAGTTTACCTACTCCAAGGAATCAATTGAAAGAATAAGTAAAATCAATAGCCTTTGCCAAGGAGCCCATAAGCCCATGTTGCTGATTTTGCCTAGGGGCGAAAACTGCTAATTATAATAGATGCCACGGCTCTCTAGACCCCCTCCTCTCCAGACTAAAAATAAATGCCATTATCTTTTTTTTTTTTAACATGCCACAAAAATGTTCACCTTCCTGTTTGGTTTCAACTGGTGGTTCAGGGAAAAAAAAAAACCAAAAAAAAACAAACCCTGTTGCTTCTCTTAGGAACTTTCCACCACACACTCTTGAGTTGAAGTCTCAGACTTCTCATGTGCAGTGAGATTAAGATCTTTAACTGCTGTGTGATTTCTCAAGTCAAAACTGGCCACGGTCTCCTGGGGTTCCTAGAGATGAGTTGGAGGAAGCAGCCCCGGAAGGGCAGAGGCAACTTGTGGGCTGAGACCCCATTTGCTTCCTGAGACAAGGTTTTAGAAGCCTGAACGTCGGAGATGCTGCAAGGTTAGCCAATGGAAACCAAGAATGCCACATTCAGCCAGATGTGTGCTGTTGACTTTCAGGCTTTGTGGAATATCTTCATCTAGGGTCGGACACCAAGGAAAAAAAGGAAAACTGACCAACTAATGTGAACTTGAGGGCTGGCAGGCTAAAATAACTGAGAAAAGCAGATGATCTAAATACACACACACACGCACACACACGTATATATATATATACACATATATACACATATATGTATGTACATATACATATATACACATATATGTATGTATATATACACATGTATGTATGTATGTATGTGTGCTGGTTCTTAACATGCACACATAGTATGCACATTTATGTAGTGTACTATTTGACAAAATGACACGAGTTCCCACAGATAATTTGATTTTAATGACTCTGACCAGCTTTCCACACCTTATCTATGCAATCTTCATACTTTTCCTACCAATAACTGGCATTTAAACAAGATGTCCCAAAAGTCTTAAAGAAGTTTAAAGATAGCTTGCATTTTACAGATCAATCAACAAGCATTTATTATGTAACTACTGTATGCTACACACTGTGTTATATGATGGGGATATAAAGACAAAAATGAAACAAATTCTGACCTTAAGGAACTTAAAATCTATCAAAGGAAATAACATGTACATGTATGGGTATAGATAGAACAGAAGATGGGAACTGAACGTATGATTTTGTTGGTATAGGGAGCTATATCTCCTCAGCAACTTAAAGGTTAAGGGAGTTTCCTGGAGTACTGAGTTAAGGGACTTATCTAGGGTCACACAATCAGTATATATCGGGGGCAAGATTTGAACCCAGGTCTTCCTGGCACTGAGGCCAGGTCTTTATCCACCATGCCATACTACCTCTCATGCACATATAAAAATATATACAAGTTAATTTGTTGGGAGAAGGAAGCAGTAGCAGCTGGAGGGATCAGAAGTTTAATTTAGAAGGGGGACTTGAACTAAGGAAACAGACTGAGAGAGATTCTGTACTTGTATTTGTATGACATAGCAAACTTTTCAAAATAATGGCCATATGTGATTTCATGAACAACACTCTAAGTTAAAAGGGGGAGGGATTGTTAGCTTCTATTTAAAATTAAACAGAAGCACACAGAGACTTTTTGGAGTCATGGGAGTTGCCATTAGTTGAACCACGAGTTGAAACCAAACAGGAAGGTGAACTTCTTTGGCATGTTAGAGAGAGGGAGGGAGGGAGACAGAGAGGGAGAAAGAGAGAGAGAGACAGAGAGAGACACACACACACACACACACACACAGAGACAGAGACAGAGAGAGACTGAGACAGAGAGAGACAAAGAGACAAAGACAGACATACAAAGAGCAAGAGGGAGAGAAAGAGAGAGACAGAGACATACAGACAGAGAAAGACAGAGACAGATGGACAAAGACAGAGACAGACAGAGTGACACAGAGACAGAGACTGAGGGACAGAGACAGACAGAGACAAAGAGAGACAGAGAGTCAGACAGAGACAGTGAGAGACAGAGACAGAGACAATGAGAGACAGAGAAAATCGCATTTCTTTTTAGTCTAGAGAGCAGTGGCATATAGCATAATTAGCAATTTTTGCACCTAGGCAAAGTGAAGGTGTTGAATTTGATGGACGCTGAGGTCCCTTCGAATTCTAAATCTAAGATTCTATAACTTATCAGGTTACAACATTAAATAGCACCAGAGTCAGGACTAAAACTCAGGTTTTTTGACTCTTAGGGAAGCATCCTTGTTACCATTCCACATTTCCTCTCTCTTTTGTACATAAGACAATGGAAATTTAGATAGTTAAAGCAAGACAATAGAACCCACGCTGCTTAAATTTAAATATGTCTAGTGTCTCTGCGAAGGGGGCAGGGAGGTGACACAGTGGCTAGAGTGCCAGGCCTGGGGTCAGGAAGACGGGAGTTCAAATCTAGCCTCAGACACTTAGTAGCTGGGTGACCCTAGGCAAGTCCCTTCACCTCTGTTTGCCTCAGTTTCCTCATCTGTAAAATGAGCTGGAGAAGGAAATGGCAACTGACTCTAGTGTCTTTGCCAAGAAATGGGGTCAGGAAGAGTCAGATACAACTGAAATGATTGAACAACAACAACAAAAGAGAAAACATTGTTTTTTCTTATTAGGAGTGTGTGAGGATTTTGTTGTTATTGGCCTGATCTCCCTCAAGGTAAATTCTCTGCCTGTGAAAAATAGGGGTTCTTTCCACAAAATTGATGTCGCTTCATACCGCATCTCCCCCACCTTAGCTTTGCAGGAAGAGAACAAAAAGAAAGGGGGCTAGACAGATCCTGCCTAGAGATGGGATTTTGAGAGGTGAGGTAATGTTGGTTCTCAGTCTACAGTTGAAACCAGGGGGAACTTGGCAAGGGAATGTAGGGGGCGGCATGATTTTGAGACTTTCTTTGAATTTCGAGTTGGAAGATATCCAGACCAAACATTAACTGAGACTCAGGAGATGGAATGTCTGCAACCCTGAAGGCTACATGTGTGTGGATTGCCACAGAGGGGAATTGTCCCATTGATATAGCTACAATTAAAAAGACTTATATGTTCAGGCCCATGATCTAGTCATAAACAAAAAGGTAAGAAGAAATCCTTTATCTTAATCTCTGAGAGTGCAGACATGAACATACACTAAAGGATGGAGGGTGGGTGGGGTCTAATGAAGGATCTGGGTTTGAATTTTAACACTATTACAAACTCCTGTATGACCTCAAATGAGTGCCCTAGTCTCTCTGGGTCACATTTTCTTTGTGTATAAGATAGAGGTTTTAGATGCTCTCTAAGGCACTGTCAGGGCAGGTAGGTGGCTCAGTAGATAGAGCACCAGGTTTGAAATCTGAAAGATGCATCTTCCCGAGTTCAAATCTGGCCTCAGAAGCTAGCTGTGTGACCCTGGGCAAGTCACACAACCCTGTTTGCCTCAGTTTCCTCATCTGTAAAATGAACTGGAGAAAGAAATGGCAAACTGTTCTAGTTTCTTTTCCACGAAAACTCCAAATGGGGTCACAACCAGTCGGACACAACTCAAAAACGACTAAGCAGCAACAATATCAAAGACATTATCAACTAATTAAAGTCTAAGATTCTATAGTAGTAGACAGCATGTTATCTTTATCATTTTTAAGCCTTAAAAATGACCATTTTCTTTGGTCTATTGAATGTAAGCTCCTTGAAGGTAAGTATTGTCTGCAGGGTTTTTCATTTTCGTACCCTCAGGGCCTAGCACAGTGTCTGCCACTTGGCAGGGGCTTAATAAACACTTATTAATTGAATCAAATCTGAAAAAAAAATGGCAAAGCAAGAGAATGCACCATCATTATCATTTTTTCCTCAATTCATAGAGCTTTTCTGTTACAGAAAATTCAAATGGGAACCTCAGTGTGGGAAGCATGAATTTGCAAAACAGATGAAATCTTGGAATATAATAGCCCTTTTTTCCCTGCAACAGCAACAAAGAGGGAGGAAAGACAAGTTTTAGAGATGTTAGGCAGGGGATTTTAGGAGGTGTCTGCGAAATGAAGTTGTAAAATTTGAAAAATTAAAATTATTGAAGGAAAAAAAAAAGCCATATAGGATAAAGTTTGACCTTAGGGAAAATGGGGAGTCAATCTGCATTCAGAGAAAAGGTCCCATTCCCTAGTTTGTGTCCATGGAATGTTAGTTGCTTATTCATAAATACATAAAATCAAAACAGGTTTTTTGATTAAAAAGGTTACTGTTTCTTTGTTATCATGTTTGAACTGCAATAAAAAATGTTTTAGGTAATTAGATTAAGAAGAGATTTGAAAAGGAACAGTAGAGGAAATTTGCTGACTATTTGAGTAATCATAGGGCAGTCTGTGTGTATTTTTATTTTATTAGCAAACTATTAGTGCCGACTTTGGCATTTTATAAGTGATAGGCAGTGTAAGGATGTTGTTGTTGAAACTCATTTGTGTCTGCTGTCTAGGCTAATTGAATGACAATAATAAAACACTGTTTTTAGATAAACAATGCATGGTGCCTGGAGGAGCCTGTTTCCCTGCAGGATAGGGGTTTGTGCTTGTCAAAGAGAGCTTGCAATCCGGGTCATAATCATTTCTCTGAGTAAAGTGAAATCACTGAAAACAACTACATTAAAGGCAATTCCTGAGATGGAAAGCAGTCATTCCAGTTGGGAGCTGCCTGGTTTTCGATGGAAGCTAATGGTAAAGATTTTCTCCCTTCATATCATCAGAAGGTGCAATACTTTTCTTTTACATCCCTTCTTGCCTTATGCATGTTAGAGCTGAAGCGGTGAAAAAAATGAATAATGCAAATAATGGAAACATTTCATGACATATGTTTTGTATACAGCATGGATGCCATATAGACCAGACATGGAACAATAATATTCAGATCCAGTTGCCTATGTATGTCCCTTCCCCCAATCATCTCACATATCCTTTCAATCTCTCTTTCTCCCTTCTAACCTTGTCTTCCAACCTTCCCCTCCTGCCCACAAAAAAAATGAAAAAGGAAGGAAGAAAGAAGGAAGGAAGGAAAAAGAAAGAAAGAAAGAAAGAAAGAGAGAAAGAAAGAGAAAGAGAGAAAGAGAGAAAGAAAGAAAGAAAGAAAGAAAGAAAGAAAGAAAGAAAGAAAGAAGGAAGTGCTGGAGCTGTTTTCATCTTTTAGGTAAGCTGCTGCTGCCACTACTCAAAAGACATGTCCAAAGTAATATTCTGGGGTCTGTGAACTTTGGTACTACCTCTCCCCCTCTGCCTTACCCTATAGGTTTGGTGATCTTTGGTTCAGTACTATTGCAGAAGGATCAGGTCAGGACCGCCTAACCATCTTAGGGAATCACATAGCTCTGTTTATTCCAGAATGATCTTTGTAAAACATACAGAATAGCTAGCATTTATTCATTTAAAATTTTCAAAGCCCTTTACATATGTTATTGCATTTTATTTTCACAACAACCCTGGGAGGCAGATGCTATTATTATCTTCATTTTACAGATGAAGAAAATGAGCCTCTGAGCAGTTAAGTCACTTGCCCAGAGTCACCCAGCTAGTAAGTGTCTGAGGCAGCATTTGAACTCAGGTCTTCCTGACTCCAACATTAGTTGCCTCTAGGTAACTAATATATTTCTGCAATTGTAATAAATTAGCATTTTCTGGAATGACCTAGAATGACAAATGAATTGTAGGGTGGTCAATAGGGATCTATAGCCTTATGTGGAAGAGGTTTATAATAAGGTATTAAAGGGGAAAACTGGATGAGCTAAGTGAGTGACTTCAAAGGCAGGCTTGTAACCTGCTGGTCATGTATACTCCATCTGAAATGTAGCCCCAGAGCAGAAGTGGAGCCCTCCGTGTTGATCTTCATTCAAGAAAGATATAAAGCTAAGTCCCATTGATCTGAAGCTACTACTTCCTGAGTCTCTCTTGCCTCCTGACCAACATCTGAATGCCGATCAGTATAATACATACATGTGTTTGTTTTGCTCATTATGCTTTATGGACCTCAGGGGGACCCTGAAGATTTATATAGCAAGCATCCACATAATCAGCTATCTCAAGAGCAAAAATTTCTTCACTGCAGTGAGTGGTAATTTCAGGGTACATACCCCATGCAGGTAGCAAGTTACAAATCTGGTCTCATTCCTGATCTTTGCCAAAGACCTTTATTCTGGCATAAGGTGAATCAATCAATAATTAAGCTTTTAACAGACAGAACTAGTTCTACTTCCTAGTTCCCCTGATAGGGCATTCTATCCTCAACCCTGGGCAGAGTTATTTCTCTTAGTTCCCTTTGATCTTGAAAATATAAAGTCTTTTCTCTCTGGACTCCAGGACTCCTAAGTTCCAAGTAAAAAGGTCTTCTTCATTGGTGACTGAACCCTGATCTGGCAAATTCTATGGCTTTCTTCTCAGTCACATGTAAATGGGCTCTTACCCAAGTGGGGTGGGAGAGAAGCAACCCAGTGCTAAGTGTTGTATGTAGAGGGAGATATGACACCTGAATGGTGACAAGAATGCTGACCTTAATGCTATGCACCTACATAAGAGAATCACTGAATTGACTCCAGAGACTCTTTAGGGAGAGAAGTTTTGAGAGAAAAGCTCTGAGATCTCCACAGAACTGCAGACATGTAGGGAAAGACAACACCTTAACATGTTGGACTCCCAGAATTTGTGATCCAGAGAGGAGTCCCCTTGGGTGAGGCCATTCTCTCTTTCCTGGTTTGAGCTGAGATATCATCTTGTTCCTCGCTGAGGAACTCATTCATACTCATGCATTTTCTAGTATATTCTATTTTACATAATTTCTTTGATTTTTGTTTACTGTTTGTTTGGATAAATGGGTTTGCTTGCCATCTGTGTTTGGTTGTGCTTTTTGGTTATATCATTCAATGAGAAAGAGTCCCTGTAATCTAGGGGCTACCCGGCCTTTTAAGAGCAACCAGGGATAATGTCTCTTTTGTCCTGAGCTTCATACCTCAAGAGTAGAAAGTTATCTGAGGTGCAGTGCATAAGTTTAGTCTCATACTTCTCTCAGAAATTGGAGAAAAGAATATCCAGTCTCAGAGGTGTTCCCAGGGCTGGCCAGCCTGCCTCTCCCCAACAGCTAGCATGCTGAGGGTGCAGGCAGCCCTAGGCTAAGCCTCACATCTGCATCTATCCATGCCACTCATAAACTGTGTCCATCCATTCAGATAATCCATGTGAGCTTATCTATCTTACACATAGAAATTCCATTGAAATAGCTCTCTTCTTTCCTGACCCAAAGCCAATAGCAAATATTTAAGGAGGCTTCCCTCATTAAATTGCTTCTCCTGTCCTTATTGACACCTTCTTCATGCTTTCTCAATTCTATTTTTTTTAAAAGCTTCCTATTTACACTACTCCAAGCCCCCTGCAGTCAATTTAATACAATTCTATTCAATGAGAATTTATCAAGTACCTACTCTGCACTAAATGCTAGGGACACAGAAACCAAAAAAAAAAAAAGAAACAATCTCTACCCTCAGGAATCTTACATTCTCTCAGGGGAAGCAATATGTTCATAGGTAAGGAAATACAACAATTTTGTTGATCTGGACATGTGCAGGAAACTTCTAGTGACGACATTCTCTTTACCTATATTGGCAACTATTCTACAAACGACCTCCATAGAGAGTTTCCTGGAGGCACTGAAATGTTTAGTGAATTGCACTTAGGTATCAAAGGTAGGATTTGAAACCAGGTGCTTTCTTGTCTCAATGGCCAGCTTTCTATCTGAAATACTACACTGCCTCTCCAAACAAAAAATATAAAAGGATACAAAATAATTTGGGGATGGAAGGGGCAGGGAGAGTATTAGCAACAGATGAGGTTAAGGCTTTTGGCAGGAGGTGGTGGTTGCTTTGAAGGAAGCTTAGGATTCCATGGGGCAGAAATGCATTCCAGGTACAAAGGACAGCAACCAGAGTCACCTTCAGAAATATGTGAGTAACCACAACCTGAGGATGAAAGTGAAGGGAGAGATATTGAAGATATTATGTAGCAGAACTGACAAGAAGATACAACTTGGCAGATATGGAGCCTTCTAGGATAGAGCCTGAGGCTACTAGCATACCCTTCCGTCTCCCTTTCCATGATGGAGTCCATGATAGAGAAGTTGAGTCCATGATGGAGAAGTATGTAGTGCAACCTTGATTATTAGAGGATAGGGATGTGTCTCCTTCACTAGATTCTAAGCTCCTTGAGGCAGGAACTGATTTTTCCCTCTTTTTGTATCCCCAACATTTAACACAGTGCCTGACACATAGTAGGTGCTTACTAAATGTTCATTGATTGATCTAAACTTGGAGTTTCCTCTGGCAGCTAGCACCATGCTTAATAAAGCTTCCTTTACAGCTACTCATCACCATCTTACTTATGAAGGATGATGAAATGGCTATGGCCAAGCCTATTCAGGTTTCCCTGTAGTCAGCAGGAATTGGGGCAGCTACAAGGAAAACTGAGCAACAAGGGAGGAGGGGAGGAAACCTCTTACCTCAGCAGTCACTCCTCAGCTTAAGGAGCCAGCCCTGGTCAGTCTTGGTGGCCAAGTCCTCCAGCAGCAGTGTTTGGTTCTACTGGTAGATTGCTTCAGCTACTGTTTACAGGCTCAGTGAAGTGGCTTTGAATAAATATCTTTGCTTGACATGGATCCCTTCCCTTTGTGGATAGGGTGATTAGTAGACAATGAAGCTATTACATAAGAAGAGAGATGGAGCCAACAAATCTTGTACTGTGCTTACAGGGCTATAATTATCCAAAGTTTTAAAACACAATGGTATCTGCTGAAAAGAAACATCTGGGAGGGAACCAAGCCATCCCCAATTAAATAAACGATGAACATCCCCTGGATTGGATGACGCTCCAAGTTAATGGGATTGCGATTTAAGAAATGTCACTCAAGTTAACAAATGTGCTGAAAGGTTTAAGCGGAACAAATGTACAGGAAAAAAAATTAGATCAAGAGGGAGGGATCTGTTTTATAAAGATCAACTACAAATTGGCCAGAGAGAGCATTCCAGGCAGCTGTAGTGAGCACAGATCAAGATAAATATGTGCTCTGTGAGGGCTTTTCTCTCTCCAAATGCAAAAAAAAAAAAATCATTTTTGAGTTGTCACTGCATTGCTGAACAAACTTTCAGTATTTGGGGATTTTATCCTTTGTGTGTGTGTGTGTGTGTGTGTGTGTGTGTGTGTGTGTGTGTGTGCGTGTGTGTGTGCTTAACTACAAGCTTTGGGAAAACAGAACACAGAGTAGACACTCAATAAATACATGCTAAATTCAGTTGAATTGAAAGACTGAAGACTTTTTTTTCTTATAAATAGACTCAACTCAGGCAATTGCAGCAGGCTTACCTCTGAGATTGTAGGTAATAGGATTCTTCAAATTGTACAACCCAAAAGTGGAATTTGATCTAACAGCCTGAGGGAGCAGGCTGTTTCTAGGTTGACATTAGCCTTTCAAGTCTTTGAAGATCTGAAACAAAAGATCTCTTACATTTTTTCATAGGACCCATAGAGAATACTGGCTCTGGAGTCAAAGGACTTGGGTTCATATCCTACCTTTGATGCTTACTGGATGACTTGGGAAGGTCACTTAACTAGATGGAACTTTCCAGCTCTAGAACTCTGATGCTATGACCTGTGTGGATACACGCTAAATTCAGTTGAATTGAAAGACTGAAGACTTTTTTTCTGGGACCAAAACAGTTTATTATCTGGTTATCCTCCTTCTGGTGATAAGCCCTCCCCCCCACCTCATACATAAACATGGTAGCAGGTGAGAAACCAACAAAATCTCAATAAACCAAACCATCAAACTTGGATAATATTAACCATCTGGCTGATAATAATAGCTAGCATTTATATAGGGTTTTAAGGTTTGCAAAACACTTTACATATGTTACTTCATTTGATCCTCACACCAACCCTGGGAAGGAAGTGTTATTATCCTCTTCACTTTATAGATGAGGAAACTGAGGCAGATAGAAGTTAAGGGGCTTACCCAGGGTCCCCCAACTAATAAGTGTCTGTGGTTGAACTTAGATCTTCCTGAATCCAGGTCCATTGCTCTTCCAGCGTTGCACTACGTAGCTTCCACCTAGCATCTCACTGCAATATCTATTTCAGAAGCAGGGTACAATATCAAGAACCAACCTTGTAATCAAGAAGGTCTGGATTCAAGATGTGCTTCTAATATATAGTAGCTGCCATAGGCGTGTCCAAAAAGGTATATTCATATACCCGATTCCCTTGAAGAGAAAAGGGAAGGGGGGGAGGGAGGAGTACTGTCAGGGCTCTATTGCATAAAACATCCAATTCTTCTAGGCAGCAGCTAGATGGCGCAGTGGATAGAGTGCCAGGCCTGGAGTCAGGAAGACTCATCTCTATGAGTTCAAATCTGGCTTCAGACATGTACTAGCTGTGTGACAAGTCACTTAACCCTGTTTACCTCAGTTTCTTCACCTGTAAAATGAACCAAGGATAAGGAAATGGCAAACCACTCTAGTATCTTGGCCAAGAAAATCCCAAATGGGATCATGAAGAGTCAGACGGGATTAAAAGGGACTGAACAACAACAACAACATATTAGCTGGGTGACCTTGGGCACATCACCTGATTTCCCGATGCTCCCATAAAACTCTCAAAAGACAATAAGTTACATCCAAGTTCCTAAGAAGAAATCAAGGGTCTAGACCCCTCCCCCTAGCTTTAATAAGGGAGAAATCACTTCCATTCTTTATAGAATTTCTTGCTCTCCATTAGTGAGTTTATCTGGAGTCCTTTCTGGGATGTTGATGCTAGTGACATTGCAATGATCCTGAAAATGTCACGTTGCCGTGGCAGCTTTTTAATGCTCAGAAGCCTGGGGCTCTGGAGGTTGGCCCACCACCTAAGAGTTCTGCTTCCTGTCCTTGATTCATCATGAATAGGGCAGAGGAGGAGAGTTTAAACAGCCATCCACCTCTGCTTAGAGTTCATTACTTCTAGTCCCATCCCTCCTCAAACTCCATGTAAACAGAGAAAGTGGCTGCAAGTCAACTGTGTCAATTCATGCAAGATTTTAAAAAAATATCTGTTTTGTATAATTTGACTATGATTTCTTCTATCTGTGCAAATGGACTTACAAGTAATTACACGTAGATAATAGGATTTTACTTTGAAATATATATTCCATCCTATGATCTCGATTTTCTTTGCCATACAGATTTTTTTTAATTGGAATGTAACAATTGATGCACTTTGTTCCTTTGAGATAATCTGAAATTTTGGTCCTTATAATAAATGATTCCTATTATCATAATGCCACATCATTGATCCAGAACTGGAAAGGACCTCAGAAGTAAAACTGGGAAAGAAGCAAAGTTGCTTTTTCCTATCTCCTCCCCAACAGCAACTGTCAGTCACTCAATGTCCTCCCAGTATCTCCCCCAATTCCCTTCTCCAAAAAAGGTTAGGAACTAATATGTTATTGGTCATCTATGGCTTAGAGATAAGAGTATTCATACACTGTAGCACCTTTCCCCAGTGTATTTGCATGTGAAGCCTTATCTTTATTTGTGGAAAGACTTTCTCCCCCTGGGGAGGAAATAGAGACATTTGGGTGGGAAAAGGAATGAGATAGACTGGGATGGTGCACTTCTCCTACCTTTAACATTAAAACATCGAGAGTAGTCTAGCCTTCTGGACTTCACAACCAGAAAATTACAGACTTCTAGAACCTGGGAAGACCTGCTGGAGACCATTTCATTCATTTCCCAGGCCCTAGGCTGAACCCACACCTTGACCTTTATAGATAATTCTGGTTTCTTGCCTGAAGGTTTTTGAAACCAATGTCCTGCAGTCTTCTTAGGTAGTGTGCTGATATGTTCTAGAGAAAGTCACTTAACCTAACCTTACATGTAGATTTTAAAGCGCTAATGAACCCACAAACATTTTAGCCATTTGTAGTTTCTACAAGTCTACATTTACTATTGCTAATTATAGTGAATCTAATAGTGATGAAAATCACTGGTTAGAAGAAATATTGCTAATAATATATTATAATAATCTAAAATAACTTCTAAATACTAAAAAAAAAAGCATTTAAAAATTTTAACTAATGTATCACCTTCCCCAAATGTGCCCTCCCTTGGTGACTCCAAGATCCATGTTCCCAATCCACTAATCAAAAAAGCTAGCATTTATATAATGTTTCAAGGTTTGCAAAACTCTTTACAAATACTATCTAATTTTAACCTTACAACAACCTTGGGAAATAGGTATTATTGTTATCCCCATTTTACAGATGAGGAGACAGGTTGCAACTTGCCCACAGTCACATGGCTAGTGAGTGTCTGAGGCCAAATTTGAACTCAGTCTTTTCTGACTCCAGGTCCAAAGCTCTATCCACTGCACCACCTAGCTGCCTAATCCACTGCCCAGGAACCCCAGTTCCACTGACTATTCCCAGAATAAACCAGAATAAATCACATGACAAAGGGTAGAATTGGGGTTTAAGAAAAGACCCTAAGATAGGATGCATAGTAAATAATAATAATAAATTAAATAATAATAAAATAATAATAAATAAATAAACAAATAGTGTACACTTGGGACACTCATTTCTCAAAGCACCACTTCTCCATTACTGATCTGGGTTTCTTCTACCACCTCCACAATACAGTAGGAGCAACATACATCAAGCTATCTACAGCAGGATGCTTGTTAGGTCAGTATCTATTGCAACAGGTCTGGGTGAGCTCAACTTCTTGGCCTATGATGCCAGCTAAGGATATTTATAACATGGGATTGGCCCAGGAACTGAAAAATACTGGCAACATTGTTGCCTCCTATCACAGCATTCAGGCAAACTGAAGATGAGGGCTAGGCCTGAGTCACCATTACCTCTGCGTCTCACTCACTCACTTTGCCACCCAGGTGTTGGTCCTTGTCTCAGAGATTCCTTTTATTATTGTTGAGTCATTTCAGTTACATTAGACTCTTTGTGAAGCCATCTGGGGTTTTCTTGGCAAAGATGTTGGAATGGTTTGCCATTTCCTTCTCCAGTTCATTTTAGAGATGAGGAAACTGAGGCAAACAGGGTTCAGTGACTTGCCTAGGGTCATACAGCTAGTTTGAGGCCAGATTTGAACTCATAAAGATGAGTCTTCCTGATTCCAAGTCCAGTGTTCTATCCATTGTGCCATCTAATCTAGCTGGCCCTCAGAGATTCCTATCCTTTTAACTTTGGCCCAATGAAAGCTGCTGAGATTCTGGGGAATGCAATCTCTCTCTCTCTTTCTCTCTCTCTCTCTGTCTGTGGCAAATAGGGTCAAGTAACTTGCCCAGAGTCACACAGCTGGTAAGTATCTGAACTTGGGTCCTCCTAATTCCAGGGCTAGTGCTCTATCCACTGGACCACCTAGCTGTCCATGCATTTCTGAAAGAGAACATGAAATAGACATATCTTCTCTTTGCATTAAAAATTGTTTCTCAAAGCCTAATTTCTTTCTAGGACTTGGACAATTTTTTTCCGGCTCCAGGCTTGTGGGTCCATGCTAGTTTTCATGTTTAACTTAACTGCCTTTTTTTTCTCTATAATAAGGAGAATAAAGACCAGGATTGACATACCTTCCTAATTATTAAGAGAGATAATACCCAAGCAATTGTTAGAGACTTTGCAAATACACTGCCATGGCAAAACTATGCTCAAGAGGTAGCTTGACAACACTTCAGCAACTTTGTTCAGACTTAGCTTTCTGTTTCTAATTCTCACCTAACCTGATGATTTATCCTTTTCTCCTGCCCCATAAGCAACATAATCAGATACCAGAAGCTATCAAATGCTAACTCCACTCGGGTCTCAACAGCATCTTCTAGCCATGGTTAGGATGAACATGCAGCCTGGAAACTGTTCCTGCAGGTGCTTCAGCCATATCTTTCATAAACCCCAAAAAGAAAATTCTAGTCACCAAAGTCTTTGGCAATGTCAAATGGTTCAATAGCAGAAACTGATACGATTTTTGCAATGGAAAAGATACTTAAAAAGAGATATCCCCATCCACTTTGCCATTGTACTCTAAGGACCATGGGACCTTCCCAAGTGACTTGCAACTGAAACCTTCCATATATGACATCTTTCTTGGGAGCAGGGACTGTCTTACTTTTGTATTTGTATTTCCAATGCTTAACACAATGCTTTGCATAGAGAAAGCACTTAATAAATGCTTTGTTCATTCATTCATGGTCCCATGTTCTTCCCTATTGGAAGGTAGTCTACGAAATGCTATGTGATCTTGGGCGAGACACTTAACCCTGTTTGCCTCAGTTTCCTCATCTGTAAAATGAGCAAGAGAAGGAAGTGGCAAGCCACTCCAGTATCTTTGCCAAGAAAATCCCAAATGGGGTCACAAAGAGTTTGACACAACCAATTGACTAAGCAATGACAGCAACAAATGGGAAATGGGGGCAGCTAGGTGGTACAGTGGTTAGAGCACCGGCCCTGGAGTCAGGAGGACCTGAGTTCAAATCTGGCCTCAGACCAAACGCTTAACACTTACTAGCTGTGTGACCCCGGGCAAGTCACTTAACCCCCATTGCTTTAAAAAAACAAAAAACAAATGAGAAATGCTGATAGAAGACCCTTACTGATATACCTCAACTTTTTCTTTGTCCTTGAGGCATCTGATAAGTGGGTTTGCCAGTGATAAGGGATTTTCTAGGCTCATGTTCTTCATATATTTTGTAATAAGGGGAAAATTCATAGTGATTAAGACAAGACTGACCTGAGTCATATAAGTTTCACTCCAGCCAAACTAACCTGTATCTTAAATTCTGGATGTTGTACTAATTGGAATCATCAGTGATACCTTATGGAAACCCACTATTTTGGTTAAGATGTTTTTTCAGATTTTAAAAAAGAAAAAGTCAATGATGGAAAATGTTGTAGCAAGCAGGAAAAAAAAAAACCCAGAATTTTTGTTTGGTTTCCGCCCTGTTTCCCCTCCCACCCTGGCCAGGTGTCTCTCCCGCTTCATTCTCAACTCAGTCACCCAAATGCTTGGGGACTGCAGTAATATTTTCCCATCTTGAAAGTTTAGGGCAGATGAAGTCCCCCCCCACAATTTCAGGCATCTGCATATGGCAATTAGCACCCTTCATATTCCCTCCCCATAACTGCAGCAGCTTTCTGCCCGCATTGCATCTACTTCACAGTTCCAAGCATGCCAAATCACACACTTTTGAAGGACTTGTTGCTAGCAACAGATCTCTCATTCTCAGTGCCCAAGTACAAGCTATATTTGGAACAACTGTTCACCTGCCTTCTCTTTCTCCCTCTCTCTTTGGGTAGTCTGGTCATCTTAGGGCTTTTAGGTAATTTATTCTATGTTTCCTTGGGTCCTATCTCTTAACAGCACTTCCAAAAATAAGCAATATATTAGTACAGCTTAAAGAAAAAAATGAGAATGGAGCTCTATTACTTCCTCTTTTTCTTTCTTGTTAATGATCACTGGGAAAAAAAAAGATTAAAATGTCCTTACTTAGGGTCAAAGGTCAAAATTCTCATTTTCATCAATAGCCCTTCTATCTCCATTGAGAGAAATCTAAGGCTCCAAGTGTGTGTATTTACTTTTTACTTGGATTTAAGAATTCCTTTTTTTGAGGAGTCCTATCCAAATGGCTACTTGAGTATCTGCAAATATGGCCATGGCCAACATTTCCGAACCGACTGGTAGGCCTTGTTAACAGGAACACATCTCCGCTTAGAGTTCATTCCCTCTTCTTTCTGGTTTCATAACTCTTACCTCAACTCCCCAGCTTGACAGAGAGAGCGTCTACCTTATCATTCTTCAGTGACATAAATATGGCTGCTTCCCTCGAAGGATCTGCTGTATCAATTGATGCAAAAATTTTGTTGGTCCTTTGAGGTATTCCTAAATTCTAGTCATTCTAATGTTACCTTCTATTGTATCTCCTAGTTGTAAGCATTCTTAACCTGGGATCCACTGATTTATTTTTCAATTTAATGATGCTTATCTAATATTTTTATAATAATATTAATAATGAGTCTATGTCAATATAATTGTTTCCTTTGTGATCCTATGCATTTTACTTTATGCATTTAGGAGACATTATTCTGAGAAGGGGCCCATAGCCTTCACCAGATTGACAAAGGGGACCAGGACACACAGAAAGGTTAAGAGTTCCCATCATATCTCAGATCTAGAACCAGGAAGGACCTCAGAAGTCATCTAGGCCAACCTCTTTGTTTTATAGATGAGGAACCTGAGTTCCAGAGATGGTTAGTGGTTTACCTAAGGTCCCACAGGTGACAGGTAGAAGGAACAGAGCCAGGATTTGAAGTCAGCACAGCCTCTGACTCCAGATTGAGCTTTCTCTCAATCCCAATGCCCAAGTACTAGCTATTGGAGCACATGATGAGGACGTGCCAGTTGGTAATGCCTGACAGGGCTGGCCCTAGACAGAAAGGGTAAATAGATTCCCTTCCTTTTGGGCCCTTCCTCTCTGTTCCTTTTGGCTTTCCTCTATGCTCTAGGAGCCTTCAGCATGCCTCCCTCCTTTGCCCAAGGGCACTTGAAGACTCAGAGTGTTAGATCTGTAAGGCACCTTAGATATCCTGGCATTATAATGGTTTAACAAAAAGGGAATTAGAGTCACTGGACTGGGGCTCAAATCATTCCTTGGATGCTTGCTATGTATGTGACCTTGAGCAAATGACTTAACATCAGGTTCTTCCTCCATAAAATGAAGGGTTTGTATCAGACAGTCCCTGAAGTTCCTTCAAGCACCACGATACTCAGATTTAAAGCTGGGAGGGATCTTAAAGGTCATCTGGTCCACTCTACCTCCCTGCCCCCCACCCCCATTTTAGCGAAGAACGTAAGGTCCTCTTTGTCCATTAATGGTTGAGCTGAATCTAGAACCCAGATCACCTGATTCTCATCTCCATGCTCTTCTCAAGGTGCCTTACTGCCTCCTAGAGTCAATGTGGACCACCAACAGGAACCTTTGCCCATTTATTCATGGCCAAGGGATTTCTTCCCCTGAATTCATAATGTACGTACGGCCTGTTTACTCATTTGGGCACCTAGTCCTGTCCTGCCTGGTTAGTTGTTTAATCCCAGGTTTCCTCTCCCAACAAAATTGCAAGATGCTTGAGAGCAGAACCTTTCCTCTCTTTTTCATCACTTACAAAAACACATAGAGCACACTAGTCTATTAATACCTGTCAGACCAGACCAAACCAAATTTTGATTCACTTAATATCAGAACACTTGTTCAGGATGGTGTCAGGCGAGGCAAAAGAGTAGGGCTTCTAGCTCCTAACTCAAGGCTGTGCCCATAATTCCCTTCTCGTTCCCACACTAGAGCAGGATTGCCTCAGCTTAGGTAGAACTGACCCTTGTGTGCCACACATTGTTGTTACACAAAAATACCAAACAATGTAACTACATTGTGTTAATGGGAGGATAAACATGAAAAACCTTTCCATATAGTACGTGACTAATGAGGTGATATGCAGCTCTGAATGCCCTACATATTGCCTGCAAACATGACCTGTGGAGGAAGGAGGAGTATTTCCCCAGATCAAAATCATTATTTACACACACACACACACACACACACACACACACACACACACACAGCCATTCCTAACAACAGGCACAAGACCCTGTCCTAGCATCACTAGCACATAAATTAGGTACCTTGTCCATGTAAGAATGGCTAACTTAGGGGCAGCTAGGTGGCACAGTGGATAGAGCGCAGGCCCTGAAGTCAGGAGGACCTGAGTTCAAATCCGGCCTCAGAGCAAACACTTGACGCTTACTAGCTGTGTGACCCTGGGCAAGTCACTTAATCCCAATTGCTTAAAAAAAAAAAAAAGAATGGCTAACTTAGAATCATTGTAAAGGGCTCCTAATAGTCAGGGCTGCCATTTGGTGGCAGGAGAGAAGCCTAAGGGCAAAAAAGTAGCAAAAATATCTGGTAACAACCTTGCCCACGAAGTCATCCCCTAGGGTCCTTCTGCCAACAGTCGAGATCTCTGCCAGGAAACAATTTTTGTTTTTGTTTTTCAAAATGGCAATTTACAAACCAGCACCAGAAATTTCTCATTGCTTATGACTCTGGCCACTTCCCAGATTCACTGGGGAAGAGGGATCTCATGCTGGCCCAAGGAACTCCACTTCCACAGTATCTGGTATTTGTCCATTTATTTGAGCGTATGTGTTTTTCCTCTGGGTCAGCATTTAGGCACTAGGCCAGGGGAGGTCCCACTTCCTCTATTATCCTCTTGTTTGAATTCTTTCCCTTGGGATCTTCCCATTAAGGAGTAGGACCAGTGAGGCATATCCTGTCCTTGTCTTCCCTAGAGGATACCCCTGGATCCTCCTAATGTAGATCTGTCTAATATAGGGAACTGGCCCGACTTGAAATTGCTAGGGATGGCAGCTATTAATAAGAACTGGTCCCCAAGTAGGTTCACTAGGCTCTTGTCTGGGCATGTGGCCTTAATGATTCTGCCTTTATTGTCTAAGTTCGACACTCAGGGATGACGGAGAGTACAGATGCATGGTGTGGTCCTATTAGTTTTAAATGTCTGCAGGTGGCAGAAAATTAGGAGGCTGGACTAAACTGGACAAGTTGCCGTAACAGTGTTCTGTGATAAGAACTGGGCCCAGACAAATCCAGTTATACTCCTGCCGGGACAGTGGTTCTGGAGCTAAGGAGTGGGCTTAGGAGGATGACCTAAGAACAGGATGCCATTCAACTTCCAGGAGCAGCTGGTAGGTGGGCTTGGAGTTACGAAAACCTGAATTCAAATCCATCTTCAGATACTTAGTAGCTGTAAGATCCTTGGCAAGTCACTTAACTTCTGCCTCAGTTTCCTCAATTGTAAAATGGGCATAATAATAGAATCAACCTCCTAGAATTGTCATGAGGCTCATATGAGATAATATTTGTAAAGCACTTAGCACAGTGTATACATAGCAGCAACTATATAAATGCTTATTCCCTTCCTTTCCCTCCCTATACCCCACCAGAATCTGACTCAGATGCTATGAGTCAGAGAGGCAGAGGCAAAACATTTGTCAAAACAACAAAGCAGACAGGAAAAACTGCAAGAGATCACCCAGTGTCCAGTCATGAGAGAAAGATTTGTCAGATTGGAAGGAAGCTCTTTCATAAGTCAGAATGCAATACTGACCCAGGCTGATGCTGAACCCAAGCCCAAGCATAAAATCACAGGGCAACAGCAGGACTATAGGTCAAATAGTTGAAAGTGACTCTTCCACCCCTTGGCACCTCACTCGCTCCACTCTGCATTCGCTGCCCTGACTGGTTTTTCCATCACTGTGGAACAAGACGCCCACTTCATCCTACAGGTTAAGCTCATCACCTCTAACCTCATCACTCAACTGACACCTCCTCCCTCTGCCTCCTTTCCCTTCTGATTGGAGGGCTAGAGGGAGGAGAACCAATTTCCTCCCAGTGCCTTCCTTTATAGAGGGCAGAAACTGGACTTTTTAGAGCACTCCACTCTGCATCTGCTGCCTTGATTTCTTTCAACTCCATGGAATGAGATCCTCCCTGGCGTTCCCCCACCTTTTCTGCCTCCTTTTGTGTGCTGTTTACCCTATTAGATTGTAAGCTCCTTGAGGGCAAGGACTGTCTTTCGTTTTTATTAATTATATCCCCAGAGCTTTGCACAGTGCCTGGTATATAGCAGACACTTAATAAATGTTTATTGGCTTGTACTTTGGCACTCACCACATTTCGACTTATATCATACTTACTCATAGACATATCATATCCTCCTCACCAGCCCATAAGCACTCTGAGGGAAAGAACTATGCCATTTTCTATCTTTGTACTTCAGCCCCTAGCCCCTAGTGATTGCACACAATAATCACTTAATAAATGCTTGTTGAATTGAAATTAATAAAATGAAGAGGGCAGAGTTTACTGATTTTAGCAGTTGTTGGCATTAAAGTTCATAGAAGGCTAAACTGGTACAATCTTTAGAGTGTCCTGGGGTTCTTAACCTGGGGTCCATGAAAATATTTTTCTATTTTGATAACTGTTGTTGTTGTTCAGTTGTGTCTGGCTCTTCGTGACCCCATTTGGGGTTTTCTTGGCAAAGACACTGGAGTTGTTTGCCATTTCCTTCTCCAGCTCATTTTATAAATGAGGAAACTGAGGCAATCAGGGTTAAGTGACTTGACCAGGGCCACACTGCTAGTGATTGAGGCCAGATTTGAACTCAGGTCTTCCTGACTCCAGGCTCAGCACTCTATCCACTGTGCCAGATAACAGTATTTCTGTGTAATTAGTTTACTTTTCATTTTATTCATTTAAAAACATGATTTTGAGAGTGTAAGCTTCACCAGACTGCCCAAGGGGGAGGTCCAGGACACAGAAAGTTAAGAAGCCCTGATCTAATCTATCTCCTTCATTTTGGAGATAATGAGTCTGAGGTCCAGAAAGTTAAAATGTCTGTGTCTTTGCCAAGATCACAGAGCCAGTAAGTGACCGAGGCAGGATTCGAACCCAGATCTTCTAACTAAGAGCCTAGAGCTTTTCTCCTTATACCAGTGGTTCTCAAAGTGAGGTTCAGACACTCCTGAGACATTTTCAGGTGATCTTCAAGTCAAGTAATTTCTAATACAGTAAATATTGAAAAGCATGCTAAGAGCGTTCTGGGGCCAGCTCAAATTGACTCATGAGAGCTGGTTGTTAACATTTCAAAGTGAGCATTTTTACCTTGGAAACAGGCAAACTCTATAAATCAGGGTTAGTGTTTTGTTGATTGTGTAGATATAAGAAAGTGATAGAGAAAATGTTAATAATGCAAATTAAACTTAAAAGTGTATTGAAGTTGGTTGGTTGGTTGGTTTTTGAAAGCTGGTTGTTAAACATTTACCAGCACACCACTGGATATAATCCACCTAGCAAAAACTCTTTGGAGTCCTCATTAATTTTCAAGGGTGTCAAGGGGCTGTGAGACCCAAAAGTTTAAGGGCTGTTACCCTATACTGTAACAGTGATAGTGTCACTTTCTTCAACTTCTTCTCCTTTGAGCTGCTGGGTGAGCTGTTCACTGGTGAGGGCTGCCAGAGAAGTCAGTGGCTTCACAGTCATTTAGCATCACAGGATTTGTAGTTGGGTTGATCAGGGGATCCTTGAACCTGTTAGACTAGAGCACCTCCCATGGAGCTGGGCATGCCCTCTAGGTCCCTGGGGATACCCAGATCTTGCTGGGAGATGCTGTCATCTAGCAGATCAGTGTTTCCCCTGCTCACTCCCACTCTAATCAGGTAGTTGGGCCATCAGCAAACATTTGATAAGTGCTCATTATGTACCTGGCAGAAAGACGAAAACACTGTCCCTGGCCTCAAACAGCTCACATTCTAATGGGGGAGGCAATATGCAAACAACTACGTACACACAAGACATTTCCCAAATTTCAGGTCCCTTGCAGTGGTGAGGTCACAAGCATTTCCTCCCCCAACTCCACCCCCCAGATTTCAGAAAATAGCATACTTACTTTCCAGCTATTCTATAAAGGGGATGTTCTATAAGGTACTACAGGGACTCATACAATGAGTGGAGTGTGAAGTAACAGATGAAAAAGAGAACAGTTCATATTTTACAGGGGTTGATGAAATTCATTATTCTCCTTGGCTCTCTCCTGCTATTAAGTTCTTCTGGATCTGGGCCTTGATAGTAACTTGATTCTACTTCCACGGCTGTGGGATTGGCAACCAGGGCTGCCATCGACACCTCTCCACAGTTGGTCAGCCTAGCCCTCAGTATGTCATGAGAGGGTCTGCAAAGGAACTTTTCTCATATTTCACCCTAGCTCAGTCATCTTGGCATTCATTACACTCAATCTACTAGCTAAGAATTGGAAAATCAACCAACCAATCTATTAACAAGCCTCTTGAAAGTACCTACCACGTTCCAGGTGACGGGGATACAAAGTGAAAAGAGGACCAGACCTTATACTCAAAGAGCTTTTCAGTTTTTGAGGGAGACAACATGTAGCATATATTTGTTGTTTAGTCATTTCAATCATGTCCAACTCTGTGATTCCATTTAGGGTTTTCTTGGCAAAGATACTGGAATGGTTTGCCGTTTCCTTCTCCAATTTATCTTATAGATGAGAAAACTGAGGCAAACAGGGTTAAGAGACTTGCCCAGGGTCACACACCTAGTAAGGGTCTGAGGCCATATTTGAACTCATGAAGACAAGCCTTCCTGATTCCAAGCACAGTGCTTTATCCAGACACCTAGCTGCCCCCATATAGATGTATACAAAACATTAGATATAAAGTAATTTTGAGGAAGAAGGCACCAGCAGAGAGGGAGGGAGATAAGAATGTAGAAGGTAGCGCCAGATTTCAGCTTTGAGCTCATTGCAAGGTTCATCCTCCTTCAGACCCAGTGATCACAGAATGAAAAAAAAAATTGTCCCAATCTGGGCCACAAATCCATCTGCTCCTATTCTTACCCTATCTAGAAATCCCCACACTCCAGTTCCTTAAGAGGCTCTGGCCTCCAGTGAATAGGTCTGGCCCTATTACTCTGTTCTGGTTTTTCCACCTGAAGTTAGAATCTATAGTGCAGGTCTCCTGGCCTTAATGAAAAATACCATTGTATTCACTTATATGTTGTGGACTGGACCTCAATAGCTTAGGTCTATAGACCTCTCTTGGGCAGCTAGGTGTCACAGTGGGTAGAGTGTGAGGCCTGTAGTCAGGAAGACTCATCTTCCTGAGTTCAAATCTGGTCTCAGACACTAGATGTGTGACCCTGGGCAAGGTACCTCACCCTGTTGATCTCAGTTTCCTCATCTGTAAGATGAGCTGGAGAAGGAAATGGCAAACCACTCCATTATGTTTGCCAAGAAAACCCCAAGTGGGGTCATGGAGAATCGGACATGACTGAAAAATAACTCAACAACACAAACCTCTCTTGAGCCTAACTCATCACATCATTATTCCATGGCTCATCGTCTCCCCATAACTAATGCTCCAGTTCTGAACCAGTGATCACCTGTGGGCCAGCCCCTAGCTTCCCATTATTGGTTGAGCTAAGCGAGGACCAACAGAGAGCAAATAGCTTTCCTTAGTTTTCAGGTAAGGATCTAATCCCTTCCCCACCTTTGAATCCAAGTTACTGTTACTGCTTTTACTCCCTCTTTCCCCCACTCCTCCCAGAGGTGTATCCTAAGGACTAGATACTTTTACAAAAGTGAACAGCTTAGCCTAGTGAATAGAGCATTGGACTTAAAGAAGCCCTGAGTTCTAATCCTGCTGCAGTCACTAACAAGCTGTGTGATCCTGTGCAAGTCACTCAACCTCAGCTTCATCTTTAAAATGAGGTTAATAACAGCACTTACTTCATTGGGCTATTATGAGGATCAAATTAAATAATACATTCAAAGCACTTTGCAAACCATAATTATACAGATTATACAAATGTTTGCAATTTTTATTATCACCATAATTTTACATAAGAATTTATGGGTATATTAAAATATCAACATTATCTTTTCCTCTCCCATTTGCCATCCTCCCAAACACACACCCAATAATTAGTCAGGACCATTTCACCACAGCATTATTTCATCTCCATTCTAGGCAACTATATGGTGTAACAGAGAATGGAATAGAGTAAGGAAGGTCTGAGTTCAAATCCTGCCTCTAGTAGCTGCTGTATGACCCTGCACAAGTCACTTAACCTCTGTCTGCCTCTGTTTCCTCATTTGTAAAATGGGGATAATAATAGTACCTATCTCCCAGAGTGAGGATTAAATGAGGTATTATTTATAAAGCATTTTGCAAATCTTAAAGCACTAAATAAAGTCTATTATTATTCTTGTTATCTTACAGTACCTAATCCTTCCTGACCAACAAGAATAAATGATATCCCTCCCCCTGCCCTGCCCCTATTCTCAGGTTGGGATGAGAGAACAAGCCATTTTCAAAATAGGTCTTGGGGATTCCCACTGAATAAGCTGTTGAGCAGAAGGGGGAACTTATTGAAAATCTCACTTCTGGGTTCTGTTTTTGTAACCCCTCACCCTAGATCTGTTGCCTGATGCTGGTGTACAATTTCCCATATGGCAGCACTGATGTCATCCCCAAGTGGCTGTGGAGTAGAGTGGTCACAGAGGAAGATCTGACTCGGTATACTCATGGGATGATCTATTCAGAGCCAGAAGGGACCTTAGAGGACACTGAGTCTAAGCCCCTCATTTACAGAGGAGGAAACTGAGGCTCCTCATATAGTACCTTATCAATCCTTCTCTGTGTCCAAAACTGAGTTCAGCATCTTTCTTGCCAGATTGGCTCCTCTTCTTGACTTCCATACTTCAGGTTGGAAAGCCCAGTCATCTTTGCCTCCTTCATGTCTCCCACTTCCCCCAACTAATCAGTTACCAAGTCCTTTGCATTCTTCCTGGCAATCTCAAAAGGATCCTTTTTCTATTGGCATGGCTACCACCCTGATTCAGGCCCTTACCTCTTTCCTGGAATACTACAGTAGTCTCCTTGCCATCAATTTCATTGACCTCTGATCTTTTTGACAAATCACAGATTAGTTCCTACTACATAACTCTGATCATGCCTCTCCCTTATTCAAAAGTCTTCAATGATTCCCTGGTGCCGATGGAAAAGAAAGTCTGTCTTTAGCTCTTCATAGTCTGTCAACACTCTGCTTTCCTAATTTTATCTTATATTTCATTAATTAAATTCAATAAGCAGGAATTCAATTCAGAAACAGAGTTTTTGTCCTCAAGGAGCTTACATTCTACTGGGGAAGTAGTACGTAGACACAGACAGATAAGTTTAAAGAGGGAGATAACATTAACCACTGGGAGACTGAGAATAACAAAGTAGAAGGGAGACTCTAGTGGTGTTGGAAGGGAGTTAAGGAATCTAAGGGATAGCAGTAAGGATGGATCACAGGCATAGATGAGGAGAAAAATCTGTGCAAAGGTCAGTGATGAGATGTCCAGTTTGGGAACAGTTTGGCTAATCCGGGTGGAATGTAGAGATGTGCTGGGCCATAACATGAAAAAAGTCTACAGAGGAAGGCAGGAACCATATTGTAGAAGACTTTAAATACCAGGCAGGAATTTGTATTTCATCTCAGTGACAGTAGGGGTCACTCTGAAGAGGAATGGGAAAGGGAAGGAGTCACTCATTGAAAAGGAGAATGACACGGTCAGACAATTAATCTGGAAATTGTGTGGTTGATGGATTGAAGAAAGGAGAACCTGGAAGCAGAGAAACAGAAAAGGAGGTTAGGTCTATTAGGCTATTGTAATACTAACAGGAGATAGTGAGGGCCTGAATTAGGGTAGTGGTCATGTGTAATTGAGAGAGGGAGACAGATACAAGAGATATTGGAGAGGCAGAATCAACAAGACTTGTCAAATGAAAGGCTAAGGGAAGGGAGAAAGAGTGAAAAGTTAAAGGAGCCTGGAAGAATTGTAGTGTCTTCAAAAAAGAACCAGTGACTCTTTCTTCTCTCTCACCTCTCATATCCCATCAGTTACCATATCCTGTTTCTTCTATCCCAAATTATTTCTCATTCAGTCACTTCTTCTTTACTCTCTCTGGGGGAATGGAGGGAGGGTGACATGCCTTTAGATTTATCTCTCCAGTAGATTGTAAAATTCTTTGTCTTTGTACCCCTATCATCTAGCACAGTAGTTTTCTCATAATTAGTACTTAATAAATGCATACTTAATTGAATTGAATAAATATAGGACATTTGGAGGAATGGGAAGATAATGGATTCTATTTGGGAGCAGTGAGTTCAAGATATTTGTAGGATTGGTGATATGGGACTGGAGCTGAAAAGAGAAAGAGAATTCAATGATTAGGACGAGGAGAAGGTCATCAGATGTCAAAATTAGGAGGCGGTCACTTGGTAGGAGTAGAAGCCGGATTGCAATGGGGTGAGAAGTGAGTAGGAGGAAAGGAAGCAGAAGCCACAAATATAAATGACTAAGAGTTTGGCTATGAAAGAGAGAGGAGATGAAGGTTAATAACTTGGTGGGAGGGTGGAGGCAATGATTCTCCTTCACCACTGCTTCTCCATGGCCCAGCCAAACCGAGCAACTTGCCATCCTCTGCATATGATGCATTTTCCTGCTTTTGTTCATAATTTCCCCCACGCCTCGAACTACAACCCCTCTCACAACTAGTCTTTAAAACCTCGGCTCAAACATTGCCTGACCTAATGATATTCCATTCCCATCCACTCCAGCCCTCGTTGGTGCACTTATATTGTAATGACTTGTGTACATGTCATGTTCCCCAACCTAACTGTCAACTCCCCAAGATTACAGCAAACTGGAGCCTCAGTTCTCTAAGAGCCTTGCCTAAAGTTACACAGACAGTGAATGGCAGCATCATGATTCAAATCCAGGTCCTTTCCAAAGCCAGGGCTCTTCCCACTTCACTTTGCTGCCTCTATCTAAACTTTGCATATCTCCCAGAGCCTAGCACAAGGCTTTTTGCATGCAGGAGGTGCTTAAAAATGTTTGCTAAATTCAGTTGGATTGCCTGTCCTTAAGGAATTTGTAGCTGAGGAAGATTGGACAATATAGAACATAAAATGATGAGAAAGGAATCTTGTATAATTTTAGCAGGCCAGACAAAATTAACCTTAATCATAGGTATGAAGGGAACAGGCAATATTAATGGCTCTGTGGGAACTTTTAACTAATGTTTTGTGCATGTTGTTGAGCCCAGTATATTGGTGGACACGTTTTAACAGTACACACTTAGAGAGATAGTGAGACAGATTCTTGTCCCATATCAGTGACAAGTCTTCAACACCTGGGGATACATGTATTAATTAACCAGTCAATCAATCAACAAACATTTCTTAAGCCGCTGCTACATGTCAGATGCCATGCTGGTCTCTGGGGATACAAAGACAGAAATGAAACAATCTCTGCCCTCCAGAAGCTTGCATTCTAATGGAGAAGAAAGCAAGTATAAAAACAAATCATTTACAGAATAAGCATACACATACACACACACACACACACACACTCACACACACACACACACACAGGTGCAGAAAGAAAACCCAGATATACTACCAAACCCAGATACATGCACATTACTTAAAAAAAAGATAAAATAAACATTCTTTAAAAGATCTCTGAATTTTAAGCAATAAGACTCATTTTTAAATTATAGGAGTTACATTTGCCTAAGGGCAAGTTCCAAATCCTGCAGACACATGTAACCAAACAAGTCTGTTTTATTTGCTGTCAAACATGATGACTTCAAGCTTGCTTTTCTAGATCCACTTCAGTCTCCACAAATGGAAACCTAAACTCAAATATTATTAGGAAAGCCCTGTCCTGTCCCTGGGGAAGCCAACTCTATAACTTTGTAATTTAGAAAAGGATCTCTGCCAGATTGAGGTACACGTGTACAATTTGCTTTAGGATTTTTTAAAGTCCCCTTCTTCCCCAAATTTCCCTTGTGGTCCTTAAATCTGACAACAATGCCTTGCATCTTGCCTTCTTTATCAAATTTATGGTAGCTTGCCAATTTCAATCTTAGTATAGGGTAACATGCTATACTTTCCCTCTTTTAAGTGCTGCATCATTTTATTCCTGTGCAGCCCCCCCTGAAACAGAGAGAGAGAGAGACAGAGACAGAGAGAGAGGGAGGGAGGGAGGAGGGGGGAGAGAGGGAGACAGAGACAGAGACAGAGAGAGAGGGAGGGAGGAACGGAGGAGGGGGGAGAGAGGGAGAGAAGGAGAGAGAGAGAGAGAGAGAGTTGTTTAGCTGTTTTCAGTTACATAGTGGTTTGCCATTTCCTCCTCCAGCTCATTTTACAGGTGAAGAAACTGAGGCAAACAGGGTTAAGTGACTTGCCCAGCGTCACACAACTGGTAAGTGTTTGACTTCACATTTGAACTCAGGTCTTTCTGACTCCAAAGCTCACTCACATTCTCTCTCTATATATACTCACATACATACATACATATGTATATGTATATCTATGAGTATATGTGTATGTGTATGTATATATGTATGCATGTATGTATGCATACATACACAATATATGCTTATGTAGTTTACCAAGTTATATATTTATATAATGTATCCATATGTCAAATTACATATTTATATAATATAATTATATATGTATATTATATATGTATGTATTATGTATATTAAATATATTTAATTATGCCAAAGTTAGTATTTTGGCAAATACCGGATGTTGAGTAAATGTCTTAAAAACCCACTCTAATCAAATTCTTGAAGTTCTATTAGCCCAGGCTTTCTCAATTTCTTTAAGTTTCAAAATAATTTTAACTAATTTATTCTCCACATCATGGCCTAACAGGTTTGTAAGTACAAAGAACGGTCCATTCTCATAGTGTTCATCAAGGAGTGATCAACTAAGCTTCCCAGGGATCCCTGATGTCCAGAATAGAATAGCACCAGGGGAGCTATTGAAAGATTGTACAGTGACCGCATGGACCCTCCAAAAGTTGGTCTCACAAACTGTCCCAAAAGTCTATGAAACCATGTGTGGGTCTAACCTGCTGTGGTTTAGAATTCAAACAACTGATGTGAACAGCTATTCTGTGATGGATCAAAGACTGACAAGTAAGCACATAGAGAAATAAAAATAAAAATTTTTTTTTCCTGACTAGCCAAAATAACGAATTTCTCTGCAGACAATCCCAAGCATTTAATCAAGGGATGTCTCAGGAAATGTGTGTGTGTATGTGTGTGTAATCATGGTCCAGAGAAGGGATCCTGGACCTGGAGTCAGCAACCCTGTATTCAGTTCTGTGCTGGCAAATGTTTAACAGCTGGCTATCTGGAAAACAAATGTACACATGACATATTTTTTCAGTTTAATCTGCATTATTAACATTTTTTCCATCACTTTCTTGTCTAAATACTTTACAAAATACTAAGTCAAGCCCTGATTTATAGCACTTGCTTACTTCTGAAGTATAAATACTCACACTGATAATTTAATAACTGACTGATTTCTGAGGTGCAAATGCTCACATGGAAAATTTAACAATTGGTTCTCCCTCTCCCAATTCTCTCTCCTTAGTTGTGTGACCTGGAGATAGTCAATTAACTTTATTGAGCCTTAATTTCCTCTTCTCAAAAACTCATACTTGGCCTACCTACCTGACACAATTCTTATAAGGAGAGAACACTTGGTAATCATTAATTTCCCCCCAGATCCACTGGAATATGTTTCCTTCATTGCAGCTGCTTTGCATTAATGAAGGGAAAATGCCTCTTATCTTTTCATTGTAGAATAGCACCCTGATTAATGTGCTTCTGGGTATCATCTTTTGAAGGCTTTTCTGAAGATTTGGCTTGCACTATATACATGTGAATTATTATTTCTCTTTGGTATTCTGACACAACATTAAGGTTGAGTTCTCCATGAATTATTGAGGTGCATTAATGCCTAATCATCTTACAAAGGCTAGGGCTATCAGTTGAAGTCCCTGTGGTCCTCTGCTACAAAACTCCTCCTCTGTGTAGCTATAACTGAGGAAAAAAAGGACATTTGACTTTCCTGATGAGTCCATGGGCGCATGGGTCAGAAGAGTATAGATTTAGACCCAGAAAAGACCTTAGAAATCACTCAGTCTAATTCCCACACTTGAAAGATGAGGATATTAAGACTTAGAGAAGGTAGATGATTTGCTCAAGGTCACACAGTGGACCTAAACTCTTCTGATATCCAAATCCAGTGTTCTTTCCTTCGTACCACTGTATAAGCATTTTAGAGAACAGAACCATTGTCCCCCTTTCTTCAGTTTCCTACCTGTGAGATCCACATTCCTGGCTTCTTATTTCCTTATTCTGTCAGTAATTTGTCCATTGGTTTGCTCTTAATATTTCTCAATTCATCTTCAGCCACCTAAACAATATTCGACCACCTATTCAGGAAAAGAAACACAAAGCAGCAAAGGCATCCAGGGACCCTGGTGCAGGTTTGCCTGGTTGGGTTCATGCTCCCCGTGGGAGCTCCAGCAGGTAGAAGGAAAGAGTTCCCCTCACATCCTTCATGGAGAGACAGAGGACAGTACTTGCCACAAGAGACTCTATTTCTCCTCTTAAAGAGGCCGCTCACTGAGTCATCATTTCTCTCCTTTAACACTCAAGGAAAGGATTGCTTTGTAATAAAATTGCCTACTTCCATTAGCATTGAGCCATGCTGAGGGAAGCGTCTAGGTACCCAAAAACTGTTACCACAACCCTGGAATCCCTGAAAGTTTCCAAGGGAGCTCTGGGCCCATATTCCCTGGGATCACCGCTACAAGCCAACTTAACCTCAACCACATTATACAACTTTAGAGCATGTTCCTTACCCGATGCCCTTTCTAAACCATGGACATCATTTTTATGCCTCCCTCTCCCTCCTTCTCAGTAATACATGTCTTACATTTAACTTCTAGTTACCCTATTTCCTTCTCAAACAACCTGTCCCCAATCATTTAAAACATTTTCTATTGGAAAGTTTTAAATATGTTTTTCTTAGCTGCAGCTGCTTTGAATAAATGTGGGGGGAAGTGTCTCTTATCTCTTTATTATAGTATAGTGCTCTGATTAATGTGCCCCTGTGTATCCTCTTTTGAAGACCTTTCTAAAGGTTTCGTGTGTTACTAGCGGAAAGATACTCATGATGCTGGGTTATCTGCACCCCCCCTTTCTCTGCTACCCCCTCCAATCAATCATATCATAATACATTAATAATTTGCTACTTCACCCTACACATGCTTTAGATGACAGAATATGGGGCCAGGATAAGTGAAGAGACAGGAGGAATGGGGAGAGGTGGAGGGAGATAGAGATGGAAAAATTAAGGACTGTTTTCATTTAGATTAAATGGGCAAAATATAAACCCGGGGAAAGAAAGAGTGAGCAAGAAAGAACTGGAATGGATTTAAGATTTTTAGGAAGAAATTCACATTCTAGATCCATTGGACCACCAATCACTTATTCAGAGGTTATTATGTGCCAAGCATTTTGTTAAGTAATGGCAATACAAATACAAACAAAAAAAATTCCCTGGCCTCAAGGAGATTACGCTTTAATGGAAGAAGAAAACACAGAAACAAAACTGGAAAGCAAGGGGGTTGAAGGAAATATGTGTAAGGACATGGCAGTGAAGTCCAGAGATTCAGAAGTAGAGCTAGGTGAGAACCGCAGGATGGCTGGTCTAGGACCTTCCTCCAAATGAGGGTTCCTGAAAGAATTCACCAGTGGGAAAAGGGGGCTGCAGGGATATTCTAAATGAGAAGGCCACAAGAGCTGAAGGAACTTCCAGGTTGAGAAGGCAGGAGTGACTTCTCTACTGTTGTTGGTACTCTGTTCTGCAAGAGGTCCTATGACATCAGGAGAGTGAAAAGAAAAGCAGGAAAGGAAGCCATTTGAAGAGATCACTGCAACAGTTACTTCATCTGTAAAACAAAAATATTGAACTGGAGCTTCAACATCCTCTAATGGATTTCACAAAGGAATGAGATCTTAATAATTTTAATAGGTGGTAACACCACAGTGGCTTGAATAAAGTGATGATCCCAGGGGTGAAGATACCAAAAAAAAATATGCTTGGGGAATGGCCAGTAAAAATCTAAATTCCTTGAGGTACTGAATGACTTTTCCTTTTTTGTATTCGTATCTCTAGTACTTAATTCTTTGCCGGCCAACGAAGCTTAATAAAAAATGTAACTGAATTGAATTGAAGAGTGAAACCTTTGTGTATGTAGTAGTGGGATATAAGATTGGAAAACCAGTCTAGGGTCAGATTGTGGAAGAACTCTGTGCCAAGCTGAGAAAATTATTTTATCCTGAAGACAGTAGGGAGCCACTGAACATCATGGAACAGGTGAGTGATGTGAAGAAAGTGGCATTTTAAGCAAGTTAATCTGGCAGCAGTTCCAGCACATTTACCTGTCATTCATTTCCTCTCATAACCCCAGAGGATGGTTAGGTTGATTTGCACAGCTGCCTTTTTTTCCTTTTTTTTAGGAATGAAATATATACTGGGTGGGCTTTAAAAAAATAATTTTGGCTTGTTCAGTTCTGAAGCAGCTGCACTTCAGATGGCCAAAGTGATTCAATCATTTCCTGCCCCTCCAGTTAGTTCTGCCCCCAGAAACTTATATTCATTCCTGCTCTTGGCCTGTTTGTTGGGCACACATCCCCAGGTCAGCACCTTAGTGAGGGAGCTTTCTGGTTTCTGTGACTAGGGGGAGTTCCATTGGAACTATGTAGGTTTTACTGGCAGGATTTTCCCACAGTGGGTGGTCAACTTGCTTTTATGCATGATGCTAAAACTCTCTTGCCACATATCCTATTGGCTTCAAAATGGATTAGAACTCTGGGTGGGAGTCTCAGAGGTAGCAACAGAGACTTAAGATGAGGCTGAGGAGAAAGCACTATGTTGGTGGGACCATGGTTCATTATTGTAAGCATTCCCTCCCTCCATCATTATGGATCACAACCCTGCCATGAAATTTCATTGTGTGTGATTCTTGCCTGCACTTTCTGGTGAATCTCTTGTGAGGACCCAACATGTTGGAAGGCTTCTTCTTCTTCTTTTTGTATTGTGGGGGTATCATTATACCACTTAGACTTTCTATCTGTTGTCTCTTATTCTTGCTATATGGCCATACTACTGCTGTTTCTGGTTAGTCAGTCAGCAAATAACTATTTAGTAAGCACCTACTATGTGTCATACAGGCAGCTAGGTAGCACAGTGGATAGAGTGCCAGGCCTGGAGTCAGGAAGACTCATCTTCCTGAGTTCAAATCTGGCCTCAGACACTTACTAGCTTTGTGACCCAGAGCAAGTCCCTAAACCCTGTTTGCTTTAATATCCTCATTTGTCAAATGGATTGGAGAAGGAAATGGCAAACCATTTTAGTATCTTTGCCCAAATAGGGTCACAAAGAGTCAGACATAACTGAGAAACAACTAACCGACAAAAATATCTCATACCCATGCATCTTTTATGTTACATCTCATGTGCAAATTGTCATTGCGAATAGGCTGTATCCTAGTTATGTCCATCATGGGCCTTTGGATTGCAATTTGATAGCCTGATTATTTTAGTTCTTCTGATAGGATAGTATTCCTTGCTTTGTAGCCATAGTTTTTCTAGAAGAATATTGATGTTGATGAGGCAAGCTTTTGTATGACTGAGTGTCTGGATTACTAAAGTTACTTAAATTCCCAATTCTTCTAATCAATTACTATCTTAAGGCTCATTTCATTGTCCATGGGCAACACCATCCAACAGTACATATTGCTGTGCTAATTCAACAAGTTCTCTATTTGCATATCATCATCTAGACCACAGGTATCAACACACAGCCTACACTGCAGTTGGCAACACTCATCAATTTAGTTGAATCAGATTAAGATGTAATTATGCAACATTTAAGAAGATAAAAATATGATGCAGTACAGATAAGGTTAATCTGTCGTTTTCTAAGTCAATATGCAGTCACTGAGATCCTTATGTAAAGTCCCATTCCTATTTGTTTGACACCTCTAATTTGGACAATATGCTCTTTTCACCTACTTTGTTTTACAGTATGAATGGTTGGATCAATGTGTTTCATGTTGCTTCTTATCTCCATGAAAGGGCTTTGCTGCACTCTGGGATTTATTGAAACTAATATAATCTCATTTTTGAACAAGACCGTTTGGAGAACTCTATATAATAAAGAATCCTCCTTTTTTTTAGACTTTGTACATATTATTGTCTATGACAGTGGCAAACAACTGAGGTAAACATATCTTTCCCTGTTTAACACATTTCTCAGTGTCAATACTCCAGCAGAACATTGATGAAAATTATTTCTGATTTGCCCATCATAGAGACTACGGGATTTTGATTTTTTTGTGAGAGACACCTTGTTGGAAGAGCGCCTGTAAAGCTGCATCTTGCTTTACTGAGTTAAATGCTTTCTTAAAAATCAATAAACAATAAACCCAGCAGAATGTTATATTCTATAGACTTCTTTGTCAGTTTGTGACTATGAAGATGTGGTCTATGTAGAAAATCTTTGCAAAGAATGTGCCCTTTTCATTTCACTGAAGATAGCCTTGATAAATGCACAGATCATTCTTCTATTTCACAGAGATGAGATAGCAGACTTGTGGATAAGTAGTTGTTGATATCTTTTCAGTCACTTTTTTATTGTTGTTGTTGAAAGAGAACTTTAATCTACACCTTACAATGGCAAATTCCCTTTATGCCCCACTATACTTCCTTCACAAGGACCTTCCCTGTAGCAGGAACTAGAATAGGCATTTCTCTGGTTTTACTAAGGAGAGCTGAAAGTCCACCATGCCTCGCTTGGAAGAAAGGAGGAAGTCAAAATGGAATAGCCAGTTGATATAGTAGGTTAAGAGGGTGGACTTTCAAGATTACTTAGCAATGGGTAGTAAAAATCAAAATGGCCCTATAAAAAAAGTGGAAATCATTTCTTTGACATCAGATTATATTTATTTTTGTCATCCTTTTCTGATTAAATAGAAACTTTAAATTTATTTTGAAGGGTTTTTTAAGGAGTTTGCTTTCATTACTCATCCTCTTCTTTGGGAGGGTAAAATTAAGACTTGTTTGTGTGTTTGTTGATGTTTCTATGCACACTAGTCTTTGGGACAATGTGAATGGGGCCAAAAAGGGAGAACCAGATAGGATTTAAAAATGCATTTGTACACAGAGATACATATCTAATACATATATACATGTATGTCATGTGAACATATCTGGAATAGTGATAAGGACTACATCAAGAAGCTCTCAAGTGAGAAATTCCTTCTATCAATGCAAGTCAGCATCCTCTTTGCAAATTACAGTCTTAGAGATTTGCCAGAGTACTGAGAGATTGTGACTTGATCAGGGTAACACAGCCAATGTGTGATAGAAGGTGAGACTCAAACTCAGTTCTTTTTGGATTTACTATCTGCTATACAACACTGTCATACATACATTATAAGTCACGCATTATTGGGGAGAGATAGATAGGTGCAAAAGTATATTTTATAGTATAGAAAGGTTTCTAGAATCTAAGTCTGTATAACATGAAATTTTGACAAGAAACAAATTATACATACCAACATATCTATTTATCTAGAGAGAGGCATACACACACACACATATATGTATACACATATATACATATGTGTATGTATATATATATATCTCATGAAGTAAATCACATTATTTTTCATCCATTTTGTTTATTGGTGTAGATTAACAAATTGGTCTCTTTTTAATGACTGTAATGTCTAGAAGGCTCTGGATTTTTCCAAGGCTCATCAAATCAGCACTGTTATTTGCAAATCAGAGCATCTGGAAAAACTCACTGACAGTGTGAAGAAAGGTTATATGTGCTAAGCAATTCAAACTACTACCACCTTGACCATTCCCTTCACTTAGATTACAATGGACATAGTCCAAAAACTTGAGCTCAAGAGCTCTTGCCGTGGCAATGTCCCCTTTAACTATGAGCCCTGCTTCCAATCCAGCCTCCATAGTCATTATCCAGGGGAGCAAATCTTGTGGAGATGGGAAATTGGCAGTTGCTTCTGAAGTTGCTGTAGCCTGTCTCCTTAGCTACTAAAGACCTAGAAGAGTAAATTCTCACCACTAAAGTCCTTGGCACTGTCAAATGGCTCAACATCAGAAACCCATCATATCAAGGGATATCACATTAAAGAAAATGCATTACAATCTGCTTTGCTACCACACCCTAAAGACCACTAGACCTTTCTACTGGATTTGTAATGGAAACTTCCTATGGATGTTGTCTCCTCCTATTAGAATGGAAGCTCCTTGAGAGCAGGAACTGCCTTACTTTTCTCTTTGTATCCCCACAACCTAGTACAAGACTATGCTAAGACCTGGTTCCTTTCCTTCATCCCTTACCATCCTTTCAAGTATTGGCAGTACTTTCACTCAGATCCTACTCCTCCAATGTCCCACCTCATCTTATTAGCCATGAAAGAGGAGTCAGAATATTCCTTGCTCCTCACTTCCATTTTCAGAGTCTCCCTCTACCACCATCACTCAGCAACATCTCTTCCTTTCAGCTTCATGTTACATAAAGTTATTACCCCTCAACCCACAGGACTCCTTTCTTCCTCAATGAGTTCAATGCTTGATTCATAGTTTTTCTACCATAACCCCTCCGCTCATACTAGGGGACCTCAACATAGATTTTGATGCTCCCTCAAATACCCAGATTTCCAAATTCTTCAATCTATTTAATTTCTATGACTTATTTCTCCACCTCAGCTGCACACAAGATCTTCATACACTTGACCTTGCCATCACCCACAACTATTGTATTTCCATTTTCATGAACTCTGAAATTCCTTTTGTTTAATCATATTTTGTCATCCCATCTTTCCCTATGCCTTATGACCCCTAACTCTATTCTTTGTCTACACTGTGACATCTATTCTTTCTACCCCTCAAGTTTTTTCCTAGTTCTTCACCTGGAAATGTTCTCCTCCCTTCTTTACTTTTACCCCTGCATGAACCAGTTCAACTCCACACTGCCATCTCTTTTTTAATACCTTGTTTCCTTGTTCTATCACTAATTGTGCCATGCCAAATCCCAACCGTGAATTATTCCCACCATCTGCCTCCTTCACTCCTATTCACATGCTACTGAATGGAACTGGAGAAAGTTATGAAACCATTGAATAGGTCTATTGCTAATTTATGTTACATAATCTCAACTGGGCCCTCACAGCAAGGCAATCCATTTATACCTCCCTAATAAATTTGTTATCCCACTTATAAAAGTGGCTGTTCCAAATCTTTTTGTCTCTCCTCAAGTCTCTCATCTCTTTACACCCCCCACCTTCTTCTTCTCAGCACAGTTCTTCGCCTCATAAGTCACTGAAAAAATGGAAACTATTTGACAAGAGCTCTATTTTCTTGACTCTTCCTCACCTCATGTTACTTGACCTCCTTCTCTCTTCTCTTTGCTGAAGATGTGGCCCTTCTTTTTGGTAAAGCCAAGTCCTCTATGTGCATTTTTTTATCCCTTCCACTCCTGACTTCTCCAGCAGATCTCCCCTACCATTATCCAAATTCTTTCTCTAATCTTCATTTTCTCAGATCTACTGGCTCCTTTGCTTCTGTCTACAACTATGTCCATGTCTCTACAGCTTTAAGAAAGACCCTCACTTGATCATACTATTTATTCCTGCTAGTTATTATCTAAACTTTCTTCTCCTCTTGTTGGCTAAACTCCTTGAGAAAGTCATTTACCTTAGGTGCCTGCCCTTCTCCTCATTTATAAACTCTCTGCAATCTGTCAACCTTCTTTACTTCTCTGAGGGTCTGCTAGAAGAGTATAACATCTAGAAGTTTCTACAAAGCTGTCAAGACTTTAAATATGGTCCTGATGGTAGAGTGTGTATGCTGTCTTCAACTGCCAATGATCTCTTAATTGCCAAATCTCATGCATATTCCTCAGTCTTCATCCTGCTGAACCTCTCTTTAGACCTGGCTGATGTTGATTACCATCTCCTCCTTATTCTTTCCTCCTGTGATTTTGTGACGTTGCTCTCTCCTGGTTCTCTTCCTAGGCACTATTCTCCTACTACAGGAGTAGCTTTCAAACTTTTTGGTGTCAGGACCCCTTTATATTCTTAAAAATTATTAAGAAATCTAAAGAGATTTGTTTAATGTGGAAAAATATGTATATGTATTTATGTATGTATACACATACATATAGGAGAGAGAACACTATTGACCATATTAGAAATTAAAACGGATAAGTTTTTAAATATTTGCCCATTAATTCATTTTAAAATTACAATAATAAACCTATTACATGTCAGCATAAATATCATATTTTATGAAAAATAACTATTTTCCTTGTTAAAAGTTTTTTAATGTGTTTTGTTTTAAAATTGCAAACATTTACAGATAATTCCCATTTAATGAGAGGTCTCTTTGAAACAAAGTAAAACAGTTAAGTAAAACTAATAATACAGTGACTTCATCTGCAAGTGCATGCAACATTTCACATCTGTAGCATCTCACTTCCTCTTTATTTTTTTAAAATTAACAGAAATCTGTCCCCCTTCTCTTGCCTCTGACTCCACTGGGGAAAAAAATAAAAAAACAAATTTCTTGTAACAGTTACGCTGTCAAACAAAACAAATTTCTTCAAATGTTTGTATATTTTCTCTCTCTGTCTCTGTCTCTGTCTGTCTCTCTGTCTCTGTATCTGTCTCTCTGTCTGTCTGTCTCGATGGAGAGATAGATATAGATATCCATAGATAGATGTTGATTGATCGATAGATAGACAGATAGAGTCTCATTCTGCACCCTATATCCATCACCTCTCTTTAATAGATAGTAAGTATCACTATTGGCCCTTTGGAATCATGAATGGCCATCGTATTGATTGTAGTTCTTACAGCTTTCAAAGTTGCTTGTTTTTATAGCATTGTCATCATATAATTTGTTCTGCTCTGCTTACTTCATTCTTCCTCAGTTTATAAAAGTCCTCAGAATCCTTCATTTTTACAACATTGACACTACAGTATAAATTGTCCTTCTGAATCTGCTACTTCTTCCTGCACCCACCAAAAATGCTCACATCAGGATAGTATCTTCTCTGCATCTCTCAGTCAGTTGTGTGACATTGAAGAGGTGGTCTGCTATAAAAATGTTCTGTGGAAGCATGGCCGTTCCCTTTTTATGTTTTCATCAGGTATGCCAGTTGTGTATGACAAACCATTTTAATAAAGATTTGATACAGATGAGAAAGCAGGCATATTGGTTAGTTGTTGCAGATGTCTTCTTAGTTGCCTTTATCTGGTAGTAATACCATCCATGATCATGATTTTTTTTGGGATCTTCGCCATTTGTGCTACCTTGAAAATTGATCCCTAAGTACTTTCAATGTCATGTTGCCTACAGTGCATATATTTTTTTTCTTTTTGTATTTGGTCCAATCACTCTTTCTAATTTTCCTAGTCTTCTTAAGGGTCATTGCCCTTTTTTCATAGACTACTTGGGGTAATGAGATATGAAAATCCAAACATTATGATTTTATCATCATCACTGATAAAAATAGATATCTTTAGGAATATGGGTAGATTTGTTGCATTTCACAGTTATTTTTGTTTTATTTCCAGTTTTAGCTATGAATGGCTTTTCAGGATCCCACCAAATTTACTGCAGGCACATTTTCTCTCACTTGCTTTTCATCACTTTGTGATTTGATTATCTCTTTGGTCATTGAATAAAAATGACGTAAGACTAAGAACTTCTATGTCTTTTTTGTAGGTAACCATGTTCTACCTCTAATCTCTCTCCCTCGCTCATCACCCAATGACCCTTAGTATTTAGCTAGGCTGGACCTTAGACAGCAGACACAGTCTACCATCAGGACCATACTTTACAGCTTGGCAGAAACTTCTAGATGCTAACAATCTTCTAGCAAAACCACAGAGAAATGAAAATTATCTCCACTGTCTGCTGAGTGATTTACAGAGAATTAATAATAACAATTAATAATTAAGATAGAAATTAATAATAATAGTATTTATATAGTGCTTTAAGGTGGCAAAATGCTTTACATAAGTTATCTCATTGGGTCCTTTGCATAGGACAAGTAGCCAGTGTGTATATTTGTGTGTGTATGTGTGTGTGTGTGTGTGTGTGTGTGTGTGTGTGTGTATGTGTGTATACACAAGGGCTGCTTGTCCTATGCAAAGGAATTATATATATCATGTCTCTATATATACACATTTACATATGTGTATAAATACAAATATATATTTATATGCATCCACATATATGTATATGTTGATCTATGCCAATCTATAACAATGATATTATATATAATAGCTAACATTTTTATAGCACTTATTACATTCCAGGCATTGTGCTAAGTGCTTTACAATTATTACTTCTGATCCTCACAACTCTGGAGGTAGGTACTATTATTAGCCCCATTTTACAGAGGAGTAAACTGAGGCAAACAGGTTTAAGTGACCTCTCTATATACATATATTCACACATATGTAAGAATATTTGTATATGGGGAGGACATCATTGCAACTGGACACTGAGTTTAGGCTACAAGTGAATGAAAAAAAGTTGGCTATATAATATCACAGCACTGCCTGATTAATTTTCCTAATGTAGCCCTGGGCCCCACAGGTGCCCATATGATTCTGGGACTTCTTGTCATATCGTAGGTTCAGTCTGCAATCTTGGGTCATCAAGTAGTTAAAACCTTGATCTGAATCCCTGCCAATGAACCCATACCACACCACGCAAAAGACATTAATCCTAAGAAACAAAAAGCATTTAATTAATCCAAAAGCACTTAATTGGGACAAAATACTATAATGACTGCCTACCACCAGAAAGCATCATAAGTACCAGTATCAATATGAGTATGCTTGTTACTCTCAGGGCATCTGGTTATCACCCATCCACTTCCCCGCCATGTTGGTTGCACTCAAATTTTGATGTTTGTGTACCAATCAGATCACTCAACTCTACCTTCCCACTAAGCAGGTCCCCTTTGACCCTTGTTGGTATGTCTCTTTGAATTGCCTTGCCAAGATTATTACTTTCTAAAGTATTTAATCAAAATGTTAAAGAAGGCATAGTTTATTAATATCAAAGCATGTACTGCATGTATCCCAGATGACACTCCATCTTCAGTCTATGCTCCAACCTCCCGAGCATCTGGGAATGAAAACTTGGAAATTCAGTTCTGGGTGGCAGCCATCTGGGAGGTGTGCTAAAAAGGTTTCCACCGATGAGCCACAAGGTTATTGTCTTTTCTGTTGTCTCATCTGAGCATCATATATGCTGGTGTAAGTGGAACTAGGGTCACTTCCACTTTCCCCAAAGCCACCGGCAACTCCTCCTTACCTCAGTTACTCACTGGCCGTGTCTCTCATGTTAAACTGGGTATGTGCATCTACCTCTACTTCGGTCTATTTAATAATATAATAAGATCTCTTGGGTTTCTCCACAGTGCCCCAGGGCACTGATACGCCCCTCCACAAGCAGCATGGAGGTTGTCACGATCTGACATATCCATATCCAACACTCCATCTCTATATCGAAGTTCTTCCTTCCACAAATCATCTGTCCTTTCATTGTCACCATCAAGGGCTTGCCCTGAGCCTTGGGAGTGATTCTCTGGATGGTCTGCTAAACAAGGAGGTGAATCAGGTAATGCCTTCTTTGTAGCCATGCACAAAATGGATGCAATGTCCCACACCCCCAAGGGACCAGTACCCAAATTCCCTTAGGTTCCTCTGCTTCTTCATCATAGCAGGAAGGTGTAGCTGGTTCAAATTCACAACACCAGCAGTGAAGATGAAGGTTGGATGACATCCAACCTTCTGTCTCAGCAGGGAAAGAGAGAAAATGAATGACATAAGGCCAAGTGGAGGTTCCAAAGACTCTTGCTGTGGCTAGCAGACTATTCAGTCTACAGATTTAGAGCTAGAAGGGACCAAGGAGCTCATCAAGCACAGCCTCATTTTACAAATTTACATCTTACAATCCTTATTTTACAGATAAGGAAACTGAGGCTCAGAGAAGTTAAAAGGCTTATCCAAGATCACAGAGGCAGTACATGGTGGAGCTGGGATTCAAATCCAGGTACTCTGACATGTTCTTTCCAATGTGCTGTCTCTTCACGGACCTGAAATCATCGTGCCATGACTAGGTCACGCCAGCCCTATTGCTCCACCCTCACCATCTTCCATCTTCTAGCTCCCATAGCTTTTGTACCACTTGGTTCCAGTTCTTCTCCTGATTCCCATTTTTTTTTGTTCTCTAATAGTTGCTTCATGAAGCGTCTGTCCTTCACTCATGTATCTACCTCCTGTTCTTCCTTCTCATGCAATTATTATCTGTTCCATGTAGATAGTGTCTTCTTTCCAGTTTGTTTCTGACCAATACACTCCCGCATCCAAATGAAAAATACCCTGGGAGTCTGACTTCCCAGAACTTTCTCCCATGTGTACTGCCAATGTTAACTACATTGGAGAAGGTTCATTAACAGGGAAAGGTAATCTCTACCTATATAATACTAAAACATTATTTTTCTTTGGGTTATTCCTCTACTCAAAGACATTCAAGGACTCCCCAGTGCCTGAAGAATAAATTCCAAACTTTTTGGTCTGGCATTCAGGCTGGTCCCAATGTATATTCTAGCTTACTCTCTCATTGTTCCCGTAAATGAATTCTTCATTCTATCCAAACCCATTTATTTGTAATTCTCTTAACATACTTTAATCTTAGATTATTAAACTTTTATTCATGTCTTTCTACTTGTCTGGAACACTCTTCTCTCTACCTTCTACCTTTCTAATTCTTATTTCTTCTTTAAGGCCCACCTGGAATTCCATATCCTCAAAGAAATTTCAAGCAACCTCTCTACTCACTAAATTCCAGCTGCATCTATCTGTACAATCCATTTGCCAGTTAATGACTCAATGCTCTGCAATACTATTGTTTTGAACTATTTTCTAAATGCTTTACTATTATTTAAAACTGATTACCTCTGTTCTTTACTAGATACAGCGCCCATAAAAGAGGAAACTGAGAAAGATTTAAATATGGCTCTGATACATGTAGCCTGTGTGAACCAGGGCAAATCACTTAATCTCCCAATGCTCCAGGCAGTGCTCCAAAGATTCTAAGTTACAGGGAAGGTGCCGCACTACATTGCTAGAGAGAGTTTCCTCCCTCAGAAATTTACTACATCAATGACTCACAGGCCTAGTCCTTAATCTTATTGTTATTTAAAAGAATTCTGCTGCTTACTTAATAGTAATAACTAGCATTTATAGGACACTTTAAGGTTTACAAAGCACTTTACAAATAGTGCCTTATTTTATCCTTACAACAACCCTGGTGCTCTTATTATCCCCATTTTACAGATATGTAAATTGAGGCAGGCAGAAGTTAGATGACTTGCTCAGGGTCACATACCTAATAAGTGACTGAGGCAGGATTTGAACTCAGGTCTTCCTGACTCTAGGCCCAGCACTCTGTTCACCTAGCTGCCCAAGCATTGTGGCTTTAACTTGTATAAGTAACTGATCCTCTGTGAGACTCAGTTTTCTCATCTATCAAAGGGAATAATAATATTTGTCCTATTTACCTCCCCAAATCACTGGGAGGATCAGATGACATAGTGTTTCAGAAAACATTTTTGTTATATACAGAAATAATCATTATTTAACTTTCCATTTTCTTGTCTTTCTAGCATGAAGATTGCAAATCTCCTTGTGTTCTTATAATTTAATTTGAAATGAGCATGATACTGATGAGTTTATTCCATTTTTAATTTAAATAGGTAAGTTGTCTGGGACCCCCAACATGGTCAGACACAGAGCGAGGCAGTGTCTAGGCTGAGGTCCTGCGGATTTTGATATGCAATCTCAAATTCTAGGGGGAAAGCTAGTCCCTGGAATGAGGAAAAAGGAAAAGGATATGAATTTCTACTTGTTTTATGAAATGAAGGCTGGAACCTGGGTGCTTTTTGCATCAAAGGGTGCACATGTTGAATCGCCAAGATCTGTAATAAGAACACAGATGGCCCTCGAAGCAGCAGGGGCCAGGGAAAGCTCTGATTCAGTGTTTCCTTCTGAGGTCAAGTTTGTTTCTTACCTTAGGTTACCAGGGTTTTATCCTAACAGAACTTCCTCCCTCTGCCATGGAATTAAAGAGCTTTCTGTTTTGTGGAAACTCATATCTCCTGCCTGTTCCAAGTTACACGAAGAACCACCAAAAATAGTCCTGACAATTTCGGAAGACCTTGGGAGTTTATTTAAGGAACAGGACTAAATTTAAGAGTGAACTCTACTGAAGGAGCTGTCCCCGGAGACAAAGCAGAGCTTCTGATAGGAGATGCCTATCACTGTTGTGCCAAGTCTTGATTCTTTCTGCTCCTGGTGTATGAACATACTGTGTCCAAGCCGATCTAATTCCAGACTCAGAAGACAATTAAGAGAGGCAGTGTGACTCATCGGGCTGAAGCAGTACTGCTTTGTGGGCCAAGTGACTGCCATTTGGGGGGCTTCTAGGTACCCCAGCCAACAAACACATGGATGATTTTGGATTTCCACCCAACCCCTCAGTTCAATGGAGACAAGTGACCTGGGAAAGCTATCCTTCTTCTGCCAACAAATCAGTGGCTAAGATGTTATCAAGATAGTACCTTGAACCCCCATCTCTGTTTATTTTCTTCATCACAGCTATCTTCCACCCTGCAGTCATCATCATCATCATCTTCACTATATATTTATATAGGTTTGCAAAGTGCTTTACATGTGTTATCACAGTTAGTCCTCACTAAAACCCTCTAAGGTGAACCCATTTTACAGGTGATGAAACCGAGGCTAAAAAAAGGTTAAATGACTTGTCCAAAATCAAGCTGCTAGTATCAAGACAGGATTTGAATTCAGCTTCCTGACCCCACATCCAGAACTCTATCCACTACACCACCTGGGGTGCCATCATAACACTATTGCTCTTGCTAAACCCTTTCATCTGCCACCCTGAGGCCAGGCTGCCCTGATTGGTTAGAGTCTACCTTATTTAACTAGCCACCAAAATGACCATTTTCACCTTGATACTGCATGCATATTACTCTCTCCATTGGTAGGGGAACTGTAATCAAATCAGTATTACCACAGCTTCTGGGAAGGGTTTACCGATGGCTACCCTCACCAGCCCAGAGACCTCCCAGAACAAACCACCCTTCCCACAACTCCACTCCCACAAGTACTAACTTCTATTAAAATGTAAATTCCTCCAAGGGAAGTGCGTATCTCATCCATTTTGTATTTATGTCCACAGTGTTTAGCACAGTTTCTGGCACATGAAAATGCTTTTTCATTCATTCATTCATTCATTCATTCATTCATTCATTCACTCATTCATTCATTCACATAATGATAATAGACTTCTTTGAGTGTATAAAGACTTAATCAGGGGAGCACTTGGTCAACCTGATGAAATTACAGGGTATGAAACTTAATCCTGGAACTCAATTTGGATTACCCTGTATTCTACAGGGAATCCTTTGGATACTCTGCTCTTCACCTTAGGAACTTGAAATTGTGTGTGTGTGTTGTGTGTGGTTTGTCCTTTGTTCTCAGAGAGGACCATAACATCATGAAGTTGATGACATGACTTGCAATTGAATTGGATTTGAGTAAGGGAGGGCTGTGCAAAGTCACCAGCTTCACTTTCTCCTCCAGAGCCATCTGGGAACTTGAAATTGGCTTGCGCTATATACTACAGGGATCCTGTGTAAAATTTTTCACACACAATAATTTGGTTTCTCACCTGAGGATGATAGGTTTACTTCCAATTAATCCCAAGTCTCAAATTCATTTTTGTTGAGTCCCATGTATTGGGAGGAGGGAAATTTGTTTACACCCCCGTACACACACATCTTTTTTCTTTTCTAAAAAACAAAACAAAACACCATTGTTAGTTGTGTTTAACTTAGCACAGTGCATTGGATTTGGAGTCTGAAAGATGTAGGTTCAAGTCCCAAGGCACTTAGAATCTTATCTATGTGAACCAGGGCAAATCACATAACCTCTCTTGGCCTGAGTTTCCTTATCTATAAAATGGGGATAACAGCATCTACTTTATAAAGTTGCTGAAAGAATAAAATACGATAATACACATACACTTTCCAAACCTTGCTATTGTTGTTGGAATAGGTCCTTATAAACACCAAGGCCCTAATAAGAACTTTGTAAAAATTGCATCTGCTGGTTGAATTCACATGATTATACATTGGAGTTCAGAGAGGCAAATATAATCACCAGATTTACCAGCTATGGGAGGCATTGCCAGAAATTAGTGCAAAGCCCTGAGGAAAACAGTCAAAGAGAAGATAACTAGTGGAGCTTCTCCAAATTGCTAATAACTATCAGGAATTAAGAATACAGGCCAATGTACTCTAATCATCAGTCAGTCACTAAGCATTTATTAAGTGCCTACTATGTGCCAGGTACTGTGCTAAGGGCTGGCTATATGAAAAGAGGCAAAAGACTGTCTCTGCACTCAAGGAGCTTACAGTCCTATTTTGATATGTATGGGAAGCAAATATTTAACTGGGGGAGATCTTAAGGGGGTGTGATTAGGGGAGGCTCTGATCAGTTTGATAAGTTATCTCATGTTGATTGCCACACAACCCCTACATGGCTGCTCAAGGCAACAGAGCCTGGAAACTCAGATCCAACAATATTCATGGTATTTAGACAAGGGCCTAGGAAATCAGATAGGTCTAAGCTCTCAGTGGTGCTTCCAATGAGTCTGGGCTATGAACAACTAGGAGAGGGAAAGGGGTAGGGACTGGACCTGTCATTTCATTGGTATACCATCAGAGCTCCTGGATAAGGACATTTTTTTCTTTTTCTTTTTTTTTTTTGCTTTTTGATGAGGCAATCAGGGTTAAGCGACTTGCCCAGGGTCACACAGTTAGTAAGTCTCAAGTGTCTGAGGTCAGATTTGAACTTAGGTCCTCCTGACTCCAAGGCCAGAGCTCTATCCACTGTACCACCTAGCTGCCCCTGGAAATTTTTTCTATCAATGCAACTCAGCAGCTTTGCTGCAATTGATCGTCTTAGAGAGTTCTTGTTCAGTTGTTTCAGTTGGGTCTGACTCTTCAAGACCCCATTTGGGGTTTTCTTGGCAAAGATACTGGAGTAGTTCTGCCATTTCCTTCTACAGCTCATTTTACAGATGAGGAAACTGAGACCAAAAAGGTTAAGTGAATTGCCCAAGGTTACACAGCTAGTCAATGTCTGAGGTCAGGTTTGAATTCAGGAAGATGAGTCTTTCCGATTCTAGCTCTGGCACTCTATCCACTGTGCCACCTTAGAGAGTTATCTAGAGCATTGAAAGGTTAAGTGACTTGCCTAGAACCACAAGCCCCCATGTGTGAGAGTTAGGACCTGAATTCAGCTCTTTCTGGTTCCAAGGCCAACTCTCCATGCATTACACCCCAATGCTTCTCTGAATACAAATAACTGATCAAAGTAAAATTATAAAATGCTTTATAAAAATATCACAGAATCTCAGAATTGTAATAACAGTAGCTAATATTTATGTAGTGCTTTAAGGTTTGCAAAGTACTTTAAAAGCATTATCTCATTCTATCCTTATAACAACCCTGGAAAGTAGGTGTTATTAATATATTCAATTTGCAGATAAGAAAACTGAGCCTGAGAGACATGAAATAATTTGTGCAAGATCACACAGCTAGTAGATGTCCGAGACAAGATTTTAATTCAGACCTTGATTGACAAGGACAGACATGTGGCACAGTGGCTAGAGTGCCAGACCTGGGGTCAGGAAGATTCATCTTTCTGAGTTCAAATCTGGCCTCAGACACTCACTAGCTGCGTGACCCTGGGCAAGTCACTTGACCCTGTTTGCCTCAGTTTCTTTATCTGTAAAATGATCTGGAGAAGGAAGTGGCAAACCACTCCAATATCTTTTCCCACCCCATACCACTCCCCCGAAAAGAAAAAAAAAACAAATAGGATCACAAAGAGTCAGATGAGACTTAATGCCTCCCAATGTTTCCATTGCATTTTTTTAACTGTCATGATGGTGGATGAGAGGTCTAACGACCCAGTTATATAAGAAAGCATTGACGGAACAAAGCAAAGACGAGGGGGTGGGATGGAACATGAAAGCTCTATTTAAATATTTGAAGGGCTTTCTCTCAGAAGACAGATTAGATTTACTTTCTATAGCTCTAAAAGACAGAGCCAAAAAAATGGACATATGTTACAGGGATATAGATTTCAACTTAATATAAGGAAGAACTTAAAAATAAAAACTAGTTCTGTCCAATTGAAAGGTCTGCCTCAAGAAGAAGTGAGCCCCCCATCACTGAAGAGCTCACAGGCTGAAGGACCATCTGTCAGGAAGGTGGTATAGCATCCTCACATCATAGCTCTAGGAGTGGAAGGAACCACAGAGGCTATGTCTTGTTTTTCAAAAGGGCAAACTGAGGTATAGGAAGTTTAAGTGACTCGCTTGTGGTCACATAGATAGTAAGTGAGAGGCAAGATTTGAGCCCAGCTCTTCCTGACTCTAAGTCCAGCACTCTCTCTCTACTAAGACACATTTCAAGGAGCCCTGGAAAGGTTTTCTAGTTGACCCTGTTTGCCTCAGTTTTTTTGCCTCAGCGGTATTTTTGCATGTGATAGGGCATCTGAACTAGAGAACTTTCCAAGTCCCTTGTGATTCAAAGATTCTCATTCTCTGACATGAAAGGGACCAGAGAAATGACTAAAAAAAGCTATTGGCATATTTTGAGCAATTTGTATCGATCAGAGAGGGGGAAATACCTAACAGATTTTGCCTTTGACTAGTCAGTGATAGCTGTGCCCACATAACATATCCAGATATCAAACAGACGCTGACATTTGCCGTCGCTTCACAAGGTGGGATTCAGAAAGTTGGGGCAGCGATTTCTTCTCAAATCCTGCGCTTGATCTTCCCCCAAAGGCACAGAAGTCAGTTCAAGATATCATTAGGAACTTTCCACTACCTCATTTGGTTCAAGGGGAATATTATACTTGCACTGAATGATAAGCCTTTGGTTACTACAGTACAGACAAGGGCAGTGAAGTCTGGGAACTTAGCTTTCCTGTGTTTGGAGCCTTAGAAATGGTCCTTCCCTGAAATCCGATGAGAACTGCATGGCAATAAAGTCTTATCTTTTAGTCTCTGTTGTTTTATTCCTGTTCCAGGGGCTTTGAAATGGGCTGAATGATTTCTCTGTATGTGAGCTACATATTTATTGATCCTGCCAACTCAGGTCCTTGTGAGATAGATTTTGAGATATCTTGCTCTCCCAAAGGCAAAGAAGGTCTTTCTTTCTGTATGTGTTTGTGATAGGAGGTAGAGAATAAAGGGGAAGAATTTGTAGCAAAGTTTTCCCTTCTCCTTTTTCTTTAGCTTGTGGGTACATTCCCATCAAGGGGGACTCCCCACAGTTAACAGCATCTCTCTCGCCTGCCCCACTCCCTTTGCTTTGACCAGATCCAAAGAAACTGTGCTAGCTTGATTTCTACCTTTCCTATTAGAAGAGATTTCCCTATTTCCCAAACACACAGAGACACACTTTGGGGTCTAGTTACCTACAATCCAGTTGGTCAACATTTAAATTGCAAAGGGTTGAGAAAAAGAAAGGCAGGGTATAGATAATATCTAGGTTGTGGTATAGGAAAATACAAGCATTCCCTTCTCATCAGCTTCTCTCCCCTTTCCTACCTCATGCTTTTCGTAGCTCTCCAGGTAAATAACCTTAGGTTTCATTAAGCCATTGCACCAGGTAACATAGAGACTATTTCTCTAATGATAACAACAACAACAATAATAATAATGATAATAGGTCTTATTGGTTTGGCTACCCTCGGCAGTGATGTGGGAGTGGTGGTTGTGAGCCATTGGTTAGGAAAACACTGATGAAAGGTAGAGCCAAGAAGGTGACTTCAGTGGCTCAAGAATGAATGGGATTCTTTATCCCAAGGATAGGATCCAGTGGCAAGGTTTTTGTTTTTGTTTTTTTGGTCCAGTGCTCAAGGTACCTGTCCAGGGTATGCCTGTTTTGTCCTTTGTGATTCTGAGAGAGGATGAATTTCTGGTAGGAGTCTGCTGGTCTGTTTGAGGACAGAAAAGATTGTCTAACAGATTGATTTTGGTCTAATGGTTCATCCCAAACCCCCCAAGCCAAGTGCCATAGACATAATTGCTTTTTCCCATCAATGACTTGAACAACCAATAGCCCCTTTCACTACATTGGCAGACAAAAGTAAAATCAAAACTAATTTTTCATAAGGAAGAGATAGAGGACTTTTGAACTGAATCGAATAATACTGATGTAGATGAGATGAGAATGAGTGGCTTTTCTTCAGGAGCACTCTCTCCTGTCAGATATCAGTTGAGCCTCATGTATTAATGAATTTTGATAAATTAGATTCATTAATAAATATATTCTTTAACTATTCCATTTAGGCACCTACTATTTGTGTAGCAAGAGTCGCTGAGGTAAGACAAAGAGTTGGTCTCAGAGTCAGTAAGACCTTGGATTCATGTTTTATCTCTGACATATACTAACAAATCACTTAACTTATTGGTGCCCTAGGCAACTCTTTAAAACTATAAGTTGCAATTGGCCTAAATGGCTCCACTCACCATCTCTGAGATTTCCCAGAACAAAACAATTATTCCTGGCCTCTACTCCCTCATGTGAGTTGTATCCTCCTTTTAGAATATAAATTTGTGAAAACAAGACTCTCTTGTTTTTTTTCATTTGTGTACCCAGGTTAGAATAGTGCCTGACACATAGGAAGCTCTTAACAAATGTAGAAGGAAGGTGGGATATGCCCTACCATGAGGAAGTGTCCTGTCTGACTGTTGCAATAATTGGCATTGTTCTGAGAGTGGGGCATAATGGAAAAGGGGAAAACATGGGGTAAGCTCTACAAGGCAGTGGCAGAAAGCACCTACAGGGCAGAGCCTACAATGGATACTTTGGAAGCTTTGATTGTTTTGAAAATACAGAGAAAAGAGAGAGACCAGATGATTACAGGGATCATGATTCAGAGAATGAGGCCCTAAAGTGTAAAGAAAAAGAAGATGGATAATGAAGAGAGGGAGAGAAAATTTTTCCTGAAAAAGGCATAAAAATGAAATTAAAAAACTAATAAGTAGTACTGACTGAAAGGAAGGAGAGGAAGGGGGAATCTACCTGGCTGACAGGAAAAAAGAGGTGAAAGAACTATATGACTAAATAAAAGCAGGAGAGAGGAACAAATCAACAAAACTTAAATGGGAGAGGAGTAACAAAAAGGAAGAGGGGTTGGGGTGGGATGGGGTGGGGGTAGGGGGAGGAAGAAAGTAAAAAGAAGGCCACCTTAAGAAGATTAAAGTAAAATAATTGAAAGAATATAGTACTTTACAATAGAAGAGGTGGAAAATAATAATTTGAAAAAATTTTGAGATATATGGAAGAAAGTATAAATCTCTTATAACTTTAAATATGAATGGATTAAACAATCCAATAAAATGAAAAAGAGTGACATATTGGATAAGAAAACAAAACCCTATAATCTATCAGCTCAGGGCTGACCAATAACAGTCACTTTTGGGGCTTTAGTCATCCACTCAAATAGATGCCCCCAAGAAAGCCCTCACATACTTCACAGCTAGAGATGCTCACCAGCTATCCATTATTAACCCAAATCCAGGAGATACATCTTCCCTGGGTCAGTGCATAGACATAATGATGATCTATGTAGAAACACACATATTCACAACATGGGAGTAGGGCTGGCATCTTGTCACTGCAGGGATGAAACTAAACAACGCCACCACTCCTAGATCTATAACTTTGCAGACATCTCAGTGAAGCTGGAAAGCAGCCAGAGTCAAGGATAATTAAACCAGAGGATCTTGGGATCTATTAGTTTATTTCAAAATCTTATCTGGTTTATCTCCAAGACAACTGCTCTATCCACTATTCCCTCCATATTCACTTTGTAGTCATGACAATACATCACAACCTCTCCTGTCCTGATGGCATAGCTGCAGATCTGAGGCTCCACTGGTTATTCACAATCTAGCAGCCCTAGCCTAGAGCTTATGAATTTTGGTGGCCTAGTTATCCCTGGGATGTTAGTCCCAGCTCAGAACTGTTAGTATTGAGAAGCAGCCTAGCCTAAAATAGAGAATCACCATTTCCTTCTCAATCACCTCATTCCTACAATCCCATTGCATTTCATATATTAAAGCTGGAGATCTTTGGTGTGGCTGGAGTGATCACCAATTACAGTGTGGAAACCAAGGGGCATGTACTTTAAAGGAAATGGGGGGCAGGGGAAACAGCGCAAAGGGTCTGTGTGTGTGGGAGGGTGATTACACAATTATATGAAAAGACTTCCTCTATCATGCAATAATTTCTATAGTTGCCAAACTCTGCTTCTAAAGTATTTGACCTAAAAATGTGTTTCCTCCTTGGCATTATCTGTTTCCATCTGGAGAAGAAACTGAAGATAAGGAGAGGGTATGAACCTGACTCATTGACAGACATTATAAAAGTCTTTTTCTGAAAAACTCCTTTCAAGTCCAGGAGAGTGAGGTGATTAGGAAGGACATTTTATCTAGAATTATGGCAGAGACAGATGTTCATGACCAAACAGTTAATTTGGTCACTAAGACACCCAACACTCAACCTACTCTATCAGATTTTTCTTTTTCTTTTGGCATCTACCACCATGTTGTCCATAAATGAAGTTGCTGTCTGTTTTAGGATGCTATCTCCTAGTTACTAAATGACTATGACCCTAGATGAATAATAACAAGCAAGCTGTCATCTTCAAAGGTGAAGGATGTGATCAAAAATCCTGCACATCTATCTGCTTATGCAAATGTATGAATCACAAGGAACTCATTATGTAGTAACTGAAGAACTCCCATCAAAGTCTCTACAGGAAGGGTATGAAACTTCATTATGTTAGTGTTGCTGAGCTAAACAGAAGACAGAAATATTCTTGGAAGATATATGGTTTCCTCTTAATCAGAACAGGACCTGACTGGGAGAAGTGGCTACTCTTCCTCCAGGACATAACAGGACACTTAGAATCTTACGTCTTTACTCTATTTTGAACAAACAGCAGAAATTACTCTTAGTTTGGTTTTTGAGTATAGTCTTGCCCCAGAACAACAAATAGACAGGTCTCCAGATATGGTAATAATTATTTTCTGAGAGATATTGTTCTCAAGTAACTTCATAAGATCCCATTTTTTTAGGCAATCGGGGTTAAGTGACTTGCCCAGGGTCACACAGCTAGTAAGTGTTAAGTGTTTGGTCTGAGGCCAGATTTGAACTCAGGTCCTCCTGACTTCAGAGCTGGAACTCTATTCACTGCACCACCTAGCTGCCCCAAGATCCCATTTTCTCTCAGGTTTTCTCTATCTTTTCCTAAAATTTCATATTCCTGACCTATTATTCCCTAATACTTAAAAGAGATAGTTTATTTCCTCTAAGAAGCTCTCTTGGCCTTAAGAATAGAGGGAGAGTAAATACTTAGCGTATGCCCAGAGAAAACATCTTGGCCCATTCTATTACTGGTCTGGAGATGCTCTGTTGGAGTTCAAAGCTGTGTACCTCTGTTGGGCCAGCCAAAGGAACCTTAGCCATGAAAGCTAATAGTTATGCCTAATGCTATTCATTGGTTTGGGGGGGAAAAGGAAAAAAAAATTATGCTAGCCAAAATAATGTTACAGGGGATTAGTTTCATAGAAACATAGAAACATAGTTTCATAGAAAATTGGCAATGATATGAACAAGGTTACAATGGGCTTTTGCAATTAGGTTTAGGTTATTATGTTGCGTAGAATGATCTTTTTGCAAAGCACTATTTGATGGTATAACATTATAAACTGCCAGCAATGAAAAAAGGGGGTTGGAGAGCAACATCTTCTGAGCCATCTGAAAGTCATGTGAGAGTGTCTGCTTTATATCTGTAAGGACAGACAACAGGGAGCCTCACTTGGTGTAACACTGGACAAATAAATCGCAGTAACTCTACAAGCTTCAGTTGCTTCACCTGTAAAGCGAGGGGTTGGAACTCAATGACGTCAAAGTTTCCAAAAATCTCTGACTCCATGAACCCATGATTCCACCCTTCTCTTCTCTCTGGGAGCCTCTTTTTTGCATATTCAAATATTTATTGAATTGGCTCAGCAAGGAGATCGCAGTTTCAATCACATGTGTTCTTTCTTCCTCTCTAGATAACTTTCTGCCTTTTAGGTAATTAGACATTTTTAGAGCTAGACCAGACCTTAAGAGATCATCTATTCTAAACCTCCCATTTTTCAGATGACACTGAGGATGAGTGAGGAAGTTAAATAATTTTCATTGTTAAATGACCTGAGCTAGTTAGCAGAACCATCACTAGAACCAAGGTTGCCTGACTCAAACACCAGCATTCTTTCCAATACAAGCACATTATCTCTTATTTACATGCAGAGAAGGTCACCATTTTAGGACTCAGTAAATCGTGCTGGCTTTTACCTCTTTTCCATCTCCATAGCTTAACATTTGAGTAGTTTATATTTCAGAGAAAGCAGCCTGTGTTGGCAGGAATGAGATAGCTACTAGAGGTTTCCCCTGATATTTATTCAACCTTTATGTAAAACATCCCCTTCCCCCTTTTTTTTCCTTTTCATTGATTGCTGCCACTGGGAGGTTATAGCAGGGTGGAGACAGCAGGACTTATCCTTATGGAACCAGTGATTCCATAAATCTGTCAAGTCTGAATTTTCTAGTGGTACCTCATCTAGCTTACCACCATCTTCTTTTTTATTTTCCTTTCTCTCTCTTTTTCCTCCTTTAAACTCTTATCTCTGTCAACTTCAAGTGACTTGCAGTTACAAAGAAACTTTGATTTGAACTCACAATTTGATTGTATCTTAGAGAGCCGGTGCTGTTATATCACATGTGGAAGATCAGTCATGGACACTGCTTCAGCTATGATATTCAACCCCTCCTCCACATCCTCAATTGACTCTCCCCTCGGATTGGAGGGCTGGAGGGTGGAGTAATATCCTCCCAAGGGCTCCCTTTTTGGAGGGCTCAGAATTTTCCAGCTAACATTATTTCCCATCAGTTGTTCTGCTTGGTTTTAGCTCCAGGAACATCATGGAGGGGATGAAGCCTCTGGGTGGAGCCCCCTCCTTTTTCAGCTTCCTTTTGTGCATTGCTTACCCCACTAGATTATAAATTCCTTGAGGGAAGGGATTATCTTTCCTTTTATTTGTATCCCTAGGGCTTAGTATGGTGCCTGGCACATAGTAGGCATTTTAATATTTGCTTATTAAAATTTTCTCATTTAATACTATGTATTAAAATATTAACTATAACATTAAATGATTAACATTACATATTAAATAATTAACATTATCAATCAATTAATGTCACTAAGTAATATATTAATATTAACCATTATTAATTAGCTGCCTTCTCATGTGTGTGAAGGCACACATACATATACACACCTTCCACTCACAGATTCAATCTTAATCTTGCACTTAAAGGAGTTAGGATCACAAACATTTCTGTGATTCCTTTGTTGTTATGTATATTTACCATTTCTATTGACTGGGGCATAAGGGAACTCCATCTTTTGAAGGTGCAAACACACAGACACATAATGCTTTTGCACTTTATTCATCTCTGTCCTCCCCTCTCCCCCCACACTTATATTTATATGTGATTCCATGTCAACACCATCAAAAATGAATAAATACAAAATTCAATAGGCCTTCATTATGTGCAAAGCACCATTCTTAGTGTTGGGGATGTAGGCAGAAAAGTAAGACAGTCTCTGCTCTCAAGATGCTCACATTCTAAAAGGGGAAACAACACTCGTAGAAGTTAGATGGAAGGATCTCATCATGGTCCTTAGGCTTCCACAGCAAAGCAGGTATTAATGCCTCTTCCTTCATGCTATTTCCACTGATAAAATCATCTATCATGTCAGATGTCACCTGGGAAACACTTAGTCACTGTGATGCTGTTAGGCACTATATAATACCAGTGATGCTTTCCCTTCTATGATGTTTAAGATTTACCTAGAACTTTCCTCACTATTTCTCTAGGCAGGGCTAAGTGATACTGGCCCCTAGCAGCAGTTTTCTATCTAGAACAGGCACCTTTATTTGGCCACTCACACAAAGGCCATGAAGTCAGCAAGGCCGTGGTTTCTAACTGGCAAATTAATAGACAGTCTTTACATCAGATACAGGAACAAGGGCAAAGTCCATTTAAGTATATTTTAGCAGTGGCCAGAGAAGGTCCTAATGGGGGTAGCAATAAGCCATGGTGACGGAAAGCCATATGCTCTTTTCTAATCAATCTAAAAAAGGTTTCATAGAAGTGTCATTTGGGAAGTTATTCAAATGTGTAATAGGATTTGCTCCCACCTAATGTGATAGGCTCCCACATATGACAGGTCTCCTGTTTGGATAGGACAGACAATGTTCTCAAAAACACTGCCTTCTTCCTGTTACTTAGAAATTCTAAATAAGGTTATTTGTCACCCCTGCCCACTGGAAATGTCTCCTGTTTGGATGCAGCTGCTAAAATTCACTTATGCCTTTGGCCATAGTCAAGAAAACCAGTTTATTTAGAGAAAAAAAAAGCTTGGTAATATCATGACACATCACAATAGTTAACAGCTTTTCCTCTTAATTCTCTGGTTTCTCCTGAGCTAAGGGAGAATAAACCTGTAGCTTACTGTTAAATCTGCCTTTTCCCCACACAACAGGAGTAAGGATCATCTTGGTCTTTCTTAGCAAAATTGCAGGACAGGACCTGAGTACACTGCAAAATTTTTTATGTTTCTCCTAGAGGTTCAGTTCCTAGGTAAACAATCTCAAGACTGACTTCCTGCTTTCCCTCCATGGCCCATAGAACTCCAGTTTTCTCCATTGTACTTCGAACTCAAGCCCTCCTAGCATGGAAGAGCAAAGCCTCAAGTCTAGAGGCTTTTCTCATGGAGGGGTGAGTGTCTGAAGGGACTGCCAGAGACAACAAAAGCAGAGCCTAGGACCATTAGTATTCATAAACCAAACAAAGCTAGAGGAAGCCTGACCAACAGAAATCTCTTAAGTCTGTGCCTCTATTAATCTCTCCCTAGTTTTCTCCTTTTCCACTTCTCAACTTGACCTTCATGCTACGTACTTGTCTCTTCTGTTACATGCACATGGCCAACCAGTCTTGGCACAGAAGCCATACTGGAAATGTAAGGTCAATTGTCAGGGAAACATCATCCAGAGGCTCCAGGGCCACATCTTAACACAAATGTCTCCCATTTATTTGATGAGAGAGATGATTCGGTGGGTTAAGGTCAAGAGAATCCAGAAGGTTGAAAGGGGGAGTGGGGTGAGTGGAGACACAAAGAATAAATGTGGGGGCAACTAGGTGGCGCAGTGGATAGAGCACCAGCCCTGGATTCAGGAGGACCCGAGTTCAAATCTGGCCTCAGACACATAACATTTACTAGCTGTGTAACCCTGGGCAAGTCACTTAACCCCATTGCCTAGCCAAAAAAAAAAAAAAAAAAAAAGAATAAATATGATTGAATGCAGTAAAAGACGCTGTCTAGGACTTCAGAGTAGATGAAGTCAGTGAGGTAGACAAAGAATCCTGGGGGAAGAAATTTCAAGCACTGAGAAGAGATATTGTAGGTCCATGGGAAAACATCATTTAATAACCTAAGGCAAATTATATGATAGAATGTTAATGGAGTGGTATTGTCATATGTCTCATCTCTTTCACCCCAAATTCTGAGAACTCTTCAAATTACTCAAGACTTTCATTCTCCTATTGTAGATACAAAGACTGATGTTTAGGGACATGGGTAAAGTCTTGCCATGTATGACTGATTAATAAAACAGGAAAAACATCATAGAATTCTCATATTTAGTTAGTGCCGTGCTTTCGATATTAGATGATTCCAGTCCCTGAGTCAAATAGATAGGTCAAAAGCAAAAATTTGGCTCTGTCATTTATGAGATGTTAGGCAAATCATTTAACCCTTTGTACCTCAATTTTTTTTCTCTGTTATATAACAGGATTAGACTAGATGAACTCTGTGGTCCCTTTCAGCTCTAAATCCTATGATTTATGATTGACTGGAATTGTGGGAGTGAGGCCTGCTGGAGGTAGAGAATCTGGCAGAGAGAAGGTCACATTAGTGCAGGAAAGAGATGACAAGTACCTGGACTAATAGAGAGAAAAAGGTGGCCACAGGAGAATGTATCTGCGTGTAGAAGGGGGAGGAAAAGTGTCTTGATTTGGCAACTAATTAGCTGTAAAGAGCAAAGGATCATGAGGAGCTGAATATTAACTCTGAAGTCCATTACTTAGGATGTCAGAAAAATTATGGTGTTACCTGCTGGGATGGGGAACTTGGAAAAGGGAGACAGAAACTGATAAATTCCATCTTGACCATGTTTAGCTCAAGTTGTTGGTGGTACAAACAGCTTGAGATGTCCAGAGACAGAATGCTACATGAGACTGATAGAAGGAAGCTAGCCAGGAGTTTAAGGAAAATTTATGCATCATCTGCTCATAAAATAATAATTGGAATCCATGAGAACCAAATGCATGGGACCAGAGTCTTGGTGTAAAATGGGAAGAATAAGGGGTCATGATGAAAACCTGAGACCCCTACAGATAGTAAGAAGTGATTTGGTATAAACTGTTGAAAGAGACACTGTAGAAATGGCCATAAAGATATGGGGTAAACCCAGGAAGATTTGTATTCTGAAAACCTAAAGCATTGCACCAGATTGCTGGATTCTAAAGATGGATTTTGGTATAAAAACAGTGTGAAATGAACCAATTCCTCCACTGAACCTGGAGGGTGGGTAGGTAGTACTTTGATTTCTATGGCAATTTGGGGGATTCTGCTCACTTTTTTGTTTCAAGCAATGGTGCTTAGCACATAGTAAGTACTTAATAAATGTTTGGGGTTTTTTATTCATTCAACCATTCAGTTCTTTGGAATAGATATCCAGCGGCTAGGGAAAGTAAAGGCTAATGGCAGATCAAAGTTTCCAGTGAAAGAAGCATCCATAAAGGAGCTGAAATATGTCAGGAGTATGACTTTTGATTTAACAGATACCCCAAACCACCAGTCACCCACAATCTAGTAAGACACTATATTTCTTTATGTTTCTTTAGGGACTCAGGGCTTGCTCCAAATAGTGTTGTTTTCCTAGTGAATAACATTCATCTTAAAGTGGGAAGCACAGTCCAGAACTATTCTTTGAACTGAGAAGACTGTGATGTCTATAAAATATTAAATCACAGACAGTTTTTTTGCGGGGATGGGGGTAAAGAGGCAGAAGAGTGGAAAGCTATTTGCTTCACAATTGAGACCAGAAGAAACTTGATGTAACTTTTGGTTAGACTCACAGTTTATAAACTAAGAGTGTTACCATGGTAAAATAAATTTTTATAGAGGGAGAAGATTGCCCATTTGCCCTCTGAGTCTTACCAGTTTGAGGGGGGGCCCATGCTTCTAAGGGCACAGTTGCCCCAGGCCCCATGCCACCTGGAATGTGCTACTACAGGGGGAATCTTCTCAAAGCTGGTTGTTGACTCCTACTCTCTCTCCTGGCCCTTCCCTTCCTGGCCTTCCATTTCCCAGGCAGCGTGCCTGCCAAGAATCACTGGCAGCAGCCTGGCATTGCCCAGGTGTGATACCAGGTAGCTGCATCTCCTCTCTGTGTGCACTCCATTGGCCCTCTTTGGAACATGGTTCGTATCCATCTGCTCCTTGTTCCTTTCCATGCTGCAGAGCTGAGGTGTTGCTTTGTCCCCTGGAGGAAGCCCATATTGTTCCATTCTTACCATAGAAGAAACTTATTAGGAGCAACAAGGAAAAATATGGAGTGTAAGCATGTGTTTCCAGGTCATCAACATGCAAGCAAACTTGCATGAAAATGAGTGTTAATTTACTGCATGATTCAGTGTTTGCAAGACTATCATTTCCCATAGGCTGCCCAACAACCATCAGATGGTAATGAATTTCTATTATTACCCATGTATGATGATTGAATCAGCAATCTAATGATAAAAGAAAAGAACAAAATAATAACAATGATGATGACAATAATGATATTGTAATAATTAATTCTCAAAGGCACTTACAACAAGGGTCAATTGAGCAATGTTGTTCTTTTGCACAACTACAACATATCTAATTTTCTTCTTCCCTTCTTTGTTGGGTTTTGCTGCTTCTGTATAAAACATCCTGAATCTGAAAATAGATACTAGTATGACCTAGCAATCCAGGGAAAGCAAGTTGTATTCCCTTTTGTCTCTTCATGTACGATTTCTGGAATGTTTTTACAGATTCTTGAGACTGTTCTCCCCCAGCTGCAATTCTGTGGGTTGGATAGCTTTGAATCATATTTTAGAGCCCCCTCATACTTAACCTAATCCAATCCTCTTATTTTACAGATGAGGAAACTGAGGTCCACAATGAAGGGCCTCAGATCTGCCCACAATCACATACATTGGAAGTATCAGGATTTAAGTTCAGATGTTCTTGCTTCAAATCCGCCATATTATGCAGCCCACCGTGACTGGAAAAAAAAAATCAGGAAACAAACAGACACTGGAATTCTAGCTTTGGCCTCCCTTCTTCAAATATTGGATTATGGGGCCTACTGCCAATTCCCTGAGTCAGACAGGCCTGTCTTTAGGCCTTCATTTGTTGCTTATATGAAAAATCGGAATTGGCTGATCCACTCAAATCAATTATTTAAAAACAAAGCCACTGTGAAGGTAGATAGAGTCAACACGCTTCTTTCCTTTCCTTGTTTTTATCTTTCTTTCCATCTTTTCTCTCCCTTCTTTTATTTCCCATCTTTCTTTCCTCTCTCTCTCTCACCATTTTTCTTTCTTTACTCTTTAAGTAGAAAGGTCTTGCTCAGTATCTGCTCAGAAAGGAGGGTTGTCTATGGCCCCTGGCCACTTCCCACCCTTAATTTTAGCTAGACTCCATTCTCCCTTGGCCACGTGGTCCAGGTCCCTGGCATTCTATTACCTCACCAACCCCAGCAGATTGCTTGGCCACTCCTAGATTTCTCCCATAGTCTTTCTGTATATGAGGTCCATCTTGTCTCCATTAAGGTGCTCAGATTCTTATAATCTAGCCAATAGCTTACTAATGTTCAGATTCCTTAAAGAGTTTGCCCAATATGAAGGGTGTTCTAATAAACCTTATCTTTAGCTGGAAAAAAAAAAAGAAAGAAAGGAGGGATGTTAGCCAGTTTGGTATTAGGCTAGTGACCTCTCTAGCATTACCAGATTTCAGTCCAGAGCAAATATTTACAGTTGAGCCCTCAAGCCCAGAAGACTTTGTGTGTGTGTGTGTGTGTGTGTGTGTGTGTGTGTGTGTGTTTGTGTGTGTGCAATGGTAGCCAGGAGGTAATGAAAAGAGTTAACATTGTCTTTAGCTTTTGAGGCACCAATGGAGTCATCACAATGAATCATTCAAAGACAAACTAGCGGATGTTTACTGGAAGAATGCCTTACCTCTGTTAAGCAAAGGTAGAGAGTGTTAAGAAGCTGCGGGGACTGTGATCCTTCAGAGCTAATGGAGCAAGCTTTTTACAGACAGAAGGGCTATGCTTTAGTCATAGTGGTAAATCTGTAGTGACAGACGTTTGTTCTATATTTGTGAATGACCTGATTTGGCATGCATGCAGCTCTTTCTACTGACAATGATGCTAACATGGCGTGAGGGAGTGAGGAAAGGAAGGAGAAGGAGAGGGGAAGAGCTGTGGGGAGATGGGGGGGGTGAGGAGGGTAGAGAGATACACCACGAGCCAGGAAGTGAAGAGGGGAAGCAAAGGTGAAAATCTGAGAGGTGTTCTGGTACCATGGTTTCCCACCTTTAATATCTGCTATTTTAATGTAGGCAAAAGTCTTTCATTTACTCTAAATCAATTCTGGGAGGAGGGCTTTTCTGTCCTCCCTCTCTCCTTCCCTCTTTCTCTTGCTCATCTCCCTTGTAATCCCTGGGGGATGGTGTTCAGACAGCTGTCAGGACTATGGGAAAGGGCTGCTCAGGAATCCAGAGCTTCCTATGATCTTCGAAGGGCAGCTAGGTAGTGCAGTGGATAGATTGCTGGCCCTGGAGTCAGGAGGACCTCAGCTTAAATCTGGCCTCAGACACTTAATAACCGTGTGACATTTAACCTTGTTTGCCTCAGTTTCCTCATCTGTAAAATGAACTGGAGAAAGAAATGGCAAACCACTCCAGTATCTTTGCCAAGAAAACCCCAAATGAGGCCGTGAAGAGTTAGACATGACTAATTGAATAAACAATAATGAAAGATCTGTGAAATCACCTGCCTGGCCATTCTCTGCTACTGGCCCTTAACCCACAAGTTATTGCACAAATGGAAGGACGTAGGTCCAAACTCATAAATGGTGTAGTGGAAAGAACAATAGATTTGAAGTCAGCAGACTTGTATTCAAATCCTAGCCTTTTTATTTGTATGAGTAAGTCATTTTTCCTTTCTGGCCTCAGTTTTCCTTATCTGTTAAATGAAGTGATTGGATTGGGTTATCTTCTAGTTCCAAGCTATCATCCTAAGGAAAGTAAATAGGAGCAAATTGAAAAGGAAAAGGCCTTCCTTCTACCTCCCTTGTCCTAATCTACCTGAAAATGCTGGATATAAAGAAAGTGGGAAAACAGGGAATGAATCTGGTGTAATGAAAATAGCAAAGGACTGGGAATTAGGATACCTGGGCCCCAAACCTAGGCTCGGCTGCCAATTGTTAATGACTGAGAATCTCTTCGAATCAGTTTTCTCATCTGTGAAATGAGAGGGAGGGGCTAGCTTAAAGTCCTTTCTGAAGTTCTTCTTCCTTCCTGTCTTATGACCAATGAAGAATTTGATGGGAGACATGATATAAAAGATATCATCAGAGAACCATCTAACTAGAAAGGGAGGTGGGCCAATTATGGAGTGAGAGTGAACTATAGAGTGCCTGGAATGGTCCATGGAAGAAAGGCTCCCTTCAGTCCTTTAGATGGATCCCTTGTTGGAAGACATACGGAAAGAGGTGAACAAAAGCTATATAGAACAAAAAGGTGTGGGTGGGTTTCTGTTTGCCTTGTACTTTATCAATTAAAAAAAAATTGAGACCAGTCATTTAGGGCTCCCTCTTATCTCCTCCTCCTCATCTCACATCACTAAGACATCTTCTTCAACTTTCTCCCCCTTCACTCTGGTCTCAGATGAAGAAATGGACCTTCTTTTTTTGTGAAGTCAAACCCCTGTACATGTACCTTTAATCCCTTTCACTAGCAAATTGTCTCCATCATCAACCTTGTTCTTTCTTATCCTCATTTCCCCCGTATCTATTGGCCTTCTCTGTTGTTTATACATATATTCATCTGTCCTCTATTTTTAAAAATGCTCTTTCAGTTTCACCATTTCCCCTTGGTTATCTATAACTTTCCTCCAATTCTTCGCTAAACTGCTTGGGAGAATCGTTGACATTAGATACCACCACTTTCTCTCTTGTCAATCTGGCTGCCAACTTCACCATTCAGCTGAAACTACTCTTCCCAAAATAATCAATGATGCCTTAATTGCCAAATCCTTTTCTCATTGTCCTTGACCTCTCTGCAGTATTTTACATGATTGAACCCTCTTTCCTGAATTCTCTCTCCTCTCCAAGTTTTTGGGACACTATTCTCTCCTTTCTCTACTATTATCTGTCAGATGGTTCTTTACTCATGTTACACCCATTAACCATGAGTCCCTCAAGACTCTCCTGAGCCCCTTTCTCTTCTCTAAACTCTGTAACCTCTCATTTAGTGTTCTTATCAGTTCCCATGGGTTTAATTATCACCTCTAGGCAGACCTATGTATCCAGTCCTATTCTCTCTCCTGAGTTATAGTTAGACATAGACAACAACCTCTTAGACATCTCAAATTGAATGGATTGTAGACATCTTGAACCGAACATGTCCAAAACAGAACTCATCTTTTTTCTCCACACTCTCATCCCCTTCCTCACTTCCCTGTTATTGAGCTCCCTGACTTCCTTTAAGTACCAATTAAAACCACACCTTTTATAAGAAGCTTTCCCTAACCGTTCTTAATTCTTCTTTCTTTTGATCGTTTCTTATTTATCTTGTATATAGCTTGCTTTGTATATATTCGTTTGCATGTTGTCTCCCCCATTAGATTGTGAACTCCTTGAAGGCAGGGACTGTCTTTTGCCTCTTTTTGTATCCCCAGCACTTAGCATGGTGCCTGACACATAGCAAGCACTTAATAAATGTTTACTGAATTGTATTATTGATGAGGGTACCACCATCCTCCTTGCCACCCAGGCCCACAAATTTGGTGCTGTCTTTGATTCATCATTCCCATCTACCCCACATATCTAAGACATCGCCAAACCTTGTGATTTCTAACTTCATAACATTTTTCACATAAGTCCCCTTCTTTCAACTCTATACTGACAATCCTGCTTCAGGTTCCCATTTGTTGTTGTTCAATCATCTGTCGTGTCCAGCTTTTCATGACCCGTTTGGGTTTTTCTTGGCAAAGATACTGGAGTGATTTGCCACTTTCTTCTCCAGCTCATTTTACAGATCAGGACACTGAGGCAAACAAGATTAAGTGACTTGCCCAGGGTCACACAGCTAGTAAATGTCTGAGGCTGAATTTGAACTCATGAAGATGAGTCTTACTGATTCTAAGCCAAAAAAAATCCTGTATTTGGCACTTAAAGCTATTTACAACCTGGTACCTTCCTACCTTTCCAAAATGCAAGTATCATTAACCCTATTTCCCAGATAGGGAAACTGAGATTCAGAATAAATAAAGGACTTACCCAAAGGCACAAAATTAAGAAGCAAGACTGACACTGAAACAATAGTCATTTGGCCTAAAGTGCAATGTACTGAAATAGATGGCTGTCTGTGTTAGGGAAGAGGGGCAAGGGAAAACAAATAGAATATGAATCTATTTATCCCTTCCTTCAAGGCACTTTCAGGCCAATAGGATAGATAGCTAAAAGATCTAAGAACATCCCCAAAGAAAACAGGGAAAAAAGTGCAGACCCAGAAGAACTGGACAGATGTATCAGTGAATGAAGGATCCAAGTAATAAGAATCAGATTGAGTCAGCTAGGGAAGACTTGATGGAGGAAGTAATTTTTGCTACTTTCCTTTTGGGGTTATCCTCTATAAACTAATTTTTTGGGGGGGTGATGCAATTAGGGTTAAGTGATTTGCCCAGGGTCACACAGCTAGTAAATGTCTGAGGCAGGATTTGAGCTCAGGTCTTCCTGATTCCAGACCCAGTGTTCTGTCTCCTGTGCCATCTAGCAAGAATGTGACCCAGTAGAGGGGTTGATAATAATCTTTGTTCATGCCTTCCTCAACCCACTCTTTTTCAAGGGAGAGTCAGAGTTCTTGGGAGCTGAGAGAAAAGAGGTGCTTCAGATCATTCATTCATTCAATAAACATTTATTAAGTGTCTACTATGTGCCAGGGACCATGCTATACCCTGGGGATGTCCCAATTGGAGTTATTTGGCAGAACCCTCTGAAAATATTTTAACCACAGAGCATCCCCAAAAGGGATTAAACAGTAGTTACAAGGTATTCCTAACTTTAAGTCAGATAGTAGATCAGACAAGGAATTGTGTTTCAAAAGCAGGCACGGAAGGAATAAATTTAATTTTGGCCTAGTAGTACTTTTCATGGCTTTTTTGGGGGGATCTCAGCTGGGCATTGTTACTTAAAGCCTTGTCTCTGACCAAAGAGTTTTAAGCCTTCCCTAATCAAAAAGAGGGCTTTTTTTTAAAAGTCATTATATCATAATAAAGAGGAGTCAACTTAGCTAAGAGGTATCTCTGAAGAGCACAAGTTTAGCTCTGGCCTCTAAGCTAAAAGAAAGATGGCAGAGGTTATTGGTTTTCTTCAGCAAGAAAGGTAACCACTGAGCAGGGGATTGCAGCTGAAGCCCAATAGGGGGCAATAGTGAGCAGTGCATAGGATAGAAAAGAATGTAGGGTTTCTAATAGTTTTTCCCTTTTCTTCTGATTCTTCCTTCACAACCTAATGCGGAAATATGTTTAATATGATTGTGTATGTATAGCCTATATCAGATTGCATGCTGTCTTGGGGAGAAGTAGTGGCAGAGAGGGAAATTTAGAACTCAAAATCTTATAAAAGTCAATGTTGAAAACTAATAATTAATTATTTAAAGAAAGAAAGAAAGAAAAGAAGGGAGGGAAACATAAAAAAAGGGAATGTAATACCCAGCAAGGAACAGGCCAAAATATGATATGATAACCTAGTGCAGGTCTAAGTGAGGGCAGTCAGAAATCAACCCAGAAAGCACACATGGTAACATTTTCATAAGACCTCTGTAATCCTGTGGCATTAAAGGCATGAGCTGCCCTGCTGTATATGTGGGTTTGGACTCAGAGGACTTGAGTTCAAGTCCCTACTTCTCTAACGTTAGGTGAATCACGTAATCTCTTTGGCTTCAGTTTCTTCATTTGTAAAATGAAAGAGTTGGACAAGATAATCTTTACATATATGAAAAATATGAAAATGTATGAGTACCATTCATAATCTGTAGGCATGTTCACTCCTTGGTGGAATGTTTTTGGTGGGAGAGTGTTACCCCAGGCTAATGGCAGTAATGTTGGTGTGGGGGATGAGGAGGTCTGACATTGAGTAGCCATATACCCACCCAACTTTTCTGGGGGTGCGTATTTGAGAGGGGTCACCTTAGGTGCTACTCAAGGAAGTTGGATGGGGCAGATCTTACCCAAGTGCTGATACCACATAGAAAACACCAGGAATTTAGAATGGAAACTCTCGACCCAGAGCCAATTGGGCCATGCTGTAATTGAATGACATCACCCAGGGCAGTAGCATATCCCTGCTCCCTGGCAGCCTGAAGACTGGTATGGAATTTCTCATTTGAATACATTAAACAGGGCATGTATCTTTTACACATCACCCCCTTGGCATGTCTACATCTTCATGATCAAACCCTGTGTTTTCCAAGAGAGGGGAGCCTCCAACTCCCATTATAGTCTGTCTCACATTACAGCTGAACACATGGCATCTAGCTTCAGCCCCATTACTTTTCTTTTGTGGCTGAATTAGATTGAAATGACCTGTTTCGTTTGTTTGTCTCTAAATGCAGTCAGACCTAGGTCCTCCCTGTACCCCTTCACACCCTCTAACCACTTTGGAGCTAAGTGAATAGGGTTTTCCAAATATAGTTCTGCAGCCAGTTTGTTAGTCCTTCTAATGAGCCACAGTAATTGCTTCTGCGATTTTCCAGAATGAAAATCAACCTCTGAGGAGCAGCTGGTGAGTTATGATGTTGCTGCTGCCTCCAGTGCTCCTGCTCCAGGAAGTCACTCAGATGGGGGTGGGGCTGGATGGAGTTGGGGGGAGGGGAGGAAGAAGTCCTACTCCACCGTCTTATTTGGAGGAAGGGCCTGGGGGAGCAGGGAGGATGAATGTGCTGACGTTGCAAGAGAGGGATTGACATTGTTATTTTAAATGGAAGAAAGAAAAGCGAATAAAAAAGAAGAGATTTTGTATTTCCATGACATTTTTCATCTCTGTATGCATTACTAGTGGGTCAAAAAGGATTACTTCAAGCATGGTGGTTCCACCTAAGTGAAACTCATGGCCCCACTGTCCTCAGGTGATCAATGGCCTAACTCCTTCTTGGCATTGTTTCGTGGCTCTCATTCTTTTCTTTGCCTCATCTTTTTCCTTGAGCTATTTGACCTAACTTCCGGAAGGTGGATTGTAGCAAAGTAGACAACCTCCTCCTTGGCCTTACTACCTCTGTGACCTTAGAGAAATCACTTAACCTCTGGCTTCAGTTTCTTCATCTGTAAAATGAAGAGACTGGAATAGATTGGAGGTCCTCAAACACGAAGGTCCTCATGTGAAGTTTGGATTCAGTCAAAGAGTCACACTTGAGGACCTAGAGGGCCACGGGCGGCCTTGAGGCCACAAGTTCCCCACCCCTGGAATAGATGAACTCTACATCTACAGAAATGAGAAACTGTGTGAGTCCCGCCCACAATCTCAGTGCATGTCCACTCTTCCCATGGGTGGCATGGTTCTTGTGGAAGAGTGCACCCCAGATCTAGGGCTATGGGACTAGAACAGTGGTGGGGAACCTGTGGCCTCAAGGCCATATGTGTCCTTCTAGGTCCTCAGGAGCTGTCTTTTGGCCGAGTCCAAGTTTTACAGAACAAATACTTTTATTGAGGAGATTTGTTCTGTGAAGTTTGGATTTAGTCAAAGGGCTGCATTTGAGGACCTAGAGGGCCACATGTGTCCTTGAGGTCACAGGTTCCCCACCCCAGGACTAGACTCTGGCTTGACTGGGAGGTGGATGCTTTTAGGTCCATAATGATGTTGGGGGCCTGTGAGGATCCCAAGGGATCTCTGGCCTGGGAAACCAGTAACTGACTGTATGCGTTACCATACATAATACCAGATATAATATATGGTACAAGAATGGACTTAAATAATTATCCCTAATTGTTAATTATCCCTAAGACTTTCCTATTTTGAGGGCTTTTCAGATTAGGTATAAAATAATAATAGTTCATATTTGTACAGTAATTGAAGGTTTAAAAGCAGCTTCCTCACAGCAGTCCTGCGGTAGGTAATATAAGAATTTTATCCCCATCTTATAGATGAGGAAAGTAAGATTCAGAGCAGGTAGGATGGGGTTCAGATGATTTGCCCCTGGTCCCTAGTCCTTACAAGGGTAAGAGGTGGAATGTGAACCTAAGTTTCTTAACTCCATTCTGACACTTTTTCCACCATGTCACATAGGTTGGTCCCATTAGGCTGGTATAGACTGTAGCATCATCAGATTATAAGATAATAACTTTAGAGCAGAAAGAGATAATAGAAGCCATCTAGTCCAAACTCCTTGTTTAATAGAGGAAATAGAGGCTTAGAGATATGAAATGGCTTGCCAAGGTCACCCAGCTAATAAAGCATCAGAGACATGGTTTGAAGGACCCAGGATGTCTGACCTCCAAGGCCAGCATTCATTCCAACCATTATGTTGTATTGATTCTCTGGCCCTGTCACTGGGTCTATCCTAAGCCAGGGCTACAGACAAGAATAGCCTGACCCCTTTGTGTGTGGGGTGGGGAAGCTGGGGAGAGAGTGAGATATGAGTGTTCCTCTTGCAACATCCTTCTCATCTTTATTTCTCAATGCCTTTGCCAGGCCAGAGCCAGGGGGCCTGTTCTCACCCTTGCCCAGCCACAGGACCTTGATTTAAATGTTCAACAAAAACAAACAAAAAAAAAGCCCCATGTCTCCAAATCATGGAGAAAACAAATGATCCAGTTTCACAAAAGACTAAATTGTCTTAGTGGTCCAAGTTCATCAATCAATCAGGTATTGATTGAGCACCTGTTGAGTAGGAAGCCTTGTGCTTAGTGTTGCTAGTGATGAAAAGAAGGCACAAGAATCCTGCCCTCAAGACACATATGGTCAATTCAGTTGAAGAGATGACTGAAATGTGTGAAAAGATAGCTGACAACACAAGGCAGGTTATGAGGGTACCAAGAGAATAGAATTGGGGAATAGTGCTCTTGGAGTACAAAGAGGGGAGCTCTTTTTGTGGCTCGGATGGTCAGGGAAGGCATCACAGAGGAAGAACATGGGCTGTGTTTGAAGGGGTCATCGGGAGCACACTGAACATCAGAAGGCAAGACAAGTGTGGCCTCACAAGGCCACATTTACTGAAAAAGTCAGCTTGGGGCAGACTGATAAATAAGAAAAGATGGCACAGGGATACGAAAATAGATGCCACATGGGAAACTCTAACAGAACAATGGTAATAAAAGTAGATCTAGAAACAATTGGTTGTCCCAATTCAGACTTACGTAGGGAATTGGATTTTCCAATTTTGTACATTCAAAGCAAGTTTTTCCGGGAATGTTAATGCTCTGACAGATGAGTCTAATTATTATTGGCTTTAATTAGCAGTCAACAAGCTGTAGCATTTTATACCTGCAACCAAATGGCTTTCAGAAAGGTGTGAAATTTTTTCTTTGGCCTTGAAAACATCAAAGAGATGGTTCCCTATTTGCCTTCTTTACCTTTCATTTGCCAAGGGATCAGGGACAAAATGAGAACAGCAGAAGGAAATTACTTTGGGAAACTCAGTTTGGGCCATATGACCGAAAGGCAAGCTCCAGTTGTGACCATTAAAACCAGACTTATTTGCTACATGCGCCATGTGTGCACTGATTGATAGATGTGCCCCCAGAGCTGATGATCTATCTTGAGATAACAGCTAATAGAAATAGTTAACATTTATATAGCACTTACTATGTGCCAGGCACTGTGCTAAGAGCTTTAACATTATTATCTCATTTGATCCTCATAACAGCCTTGGAAGGTTGGTGCTATAATTATTCCCATTTTGTTGTTAGGTCATTTCAATCATGTCTGACTCACTGTGACCCCATTTGGGGTTTTCTTGGGAAAGATATCAGAGTGGTTTGGTATTTCCTTCTCCAGCTCATTTTACAGATGAGGAAACTGAGGCAAACAGGGTTAAGTGACTTGCCCAGGGTCACACAGCTATTACATGTCTGAGGTCAGACTTGAACTCAGGAAGACAGGTCTTCCTAACTCCAGGTCTGGTGCTCTATCCACTGTGCCACACTAGCTATCTCCATTTTATAAGTGAGAAAACTGAAACAGAGGTTATATGATTTACCCAGGGTTACATAGATAGTAAGTGTCTGAGGCAGTATTTAAATTCAGGTCTTCCTAACTCCAGGTCTGGTCCTCTATCTACTGTGTCACCCCATAGGCTTGTAGTATAGTAGAAAGAATGCTCTATCATTAAGGGGACCTGAGTTCTGATTCTGATTCTGGTACTGTATACCCTTGGGTAGGTTATCACTTCTCTGGGCCTCAAATTTCTTCACCTGCAGAATGAGGATATTGAACTAGATGTACTCTGAGGTTCCTTCTAGCTCTGAATCTTATGGTTCTATTTTTACCTTTCCTGAAATTAATTATTGAGCAAAGTGGGGTCCCTGAATAGTGAAGATGTTGATATTTCTGTACCTTAGGCTTGAAATCACTTGCCCTTTAACACACATATGTGTACATATAAAAATATACACACAAATAGCATATACATGTATATGTGTATATACACATATACCTATGTGTATATATGTAGATATATAAAATATATACACATGTGTATATATAAAATACAAAAATATAGTGTATACGTGTTTATGTTTATATATACATGTATGTATATACACAGATATGTGCGTACACATATACCTACTCATACATATATGTTTACATGTATGTATTTATACACATACACAGAGGCAGTATGGTAGAGTGGGGAAAATACGGGCTATGGAGTCAGGGGACTTCTGATAACATCTACCTATGTGACTTTGGACAATTAACTTTACCTCCCTGGCACAGGAATGCCTAGACCTAACCTGCATCCATGGATACCTATGCTCCCTTGACTTCTGATTCCACAATCTTTAAATGATGGGGGTGGGGGAAGAGTGGACTATTTAGCTACCAATTTACCATCTCCTAAATCTGTGACCTTAAACTTTCCAGGTGATTAACTCATTAGTCAGGAAAAAAAATCAAGAATTTCATAACCATCTCAGGCTTCCTCTATTTTAAATTATATCCTCTGGGATGAAGTTCTGGGAATTGTCAACACCTTTCAGTGAAAGTCCGAATGTCCAGTTAGTTACAGAGTCACAGATTTGGAAGGGATCTCAGAGGTCATTTAGACTGAACTACACCTGAAAAAGAATCCCTTTTTATAAAAGAGCTCAGAGGAGTGACTGCCCACCTTTTCCTCAAAGACCTTTAAGTCAAAAAGGGGAAACCTATACCTGCTAGTCCATTCTACTTATGGTGCATCTAGTTTTCCTCAAGACCTAATCTGGATGCATACTACAAAACACGCACATAGGCAATGAGTTGTAGTTCTTACCTCCTCATGACCTGGCACTGTACCTTATGTATAGTAGGCATAGATATCATAGCTATATAAAGAGAAAGTATGCAACCCAAAGTCATTTGAATGTTTTACACAACTTCACACATTTTTCTATGAAAATAATTGGGGGCTTGGGGATTGGTTTAATTAGCTCTTTTAATTTTTTGAGCTATGAGCTTTGTAGTGAAAAAAAAAATGTCCATAGGCTGTAGAACAGTAATGTGGATTGAATTAACACAGTTTTGTATCAAATGGCCACACTTTATATAATTGTTAATAATTCCATCTTTGAGTGCCCAATCCTGCAAGACATGCTGCATCCATCTGAAATGAATAACCAAATAAGATCATTATGTTTTAGGGAAAACATTGTTTAAAGTTGACCCAGTTTCCTAAGCACAGAGGAGAAGAACAAGAAGGAAAAAGAAAGATAGCAAGGAAGAAAAAAGGAAACGTTAAGGAGGGAGGATTAGCTAATGTGGACAAGGATAGTCAGGGGGCTAAGGAGCTGTCAGATTCAAGGAAGGGCTCCTCTATCGAGCGAGCTTACTTTCCTCACCCATGGGGAGGCTGGACATGAAAGAACAGGTTTCAACTGCCCGGCTGGGGATTGGCGGAGATAGAATCTCAGATGTCTGACTGGTCTCCATTATTGTTCCAGAAAGCCTAATCAGACCTCTGGGGAGAGGCTAAGCTCACTTAGGAGGCATTTCTCTTGAGAAGGCATGCCACTTTGTGTATTTATGATGAAAAAATATGTTGCCCCAAAGAGGTTCAAGAGCTTTTGGGATCAGATCCTGCCAGCTGCTTCTTTCCCCATGTTGGACCTAAGACCAGCCCTTCTTCCTCTGGACCCTATATGTGTTACTGTCTCATTTTCACCATGTCTAGGTCTGGTCTGAGTTTCAGGTCATGGTGACGATAGGGCAGAATGACAGTATGACAATTATTCAAATTATAAAAGATTCAACAGGCACAATCAGTCTATCATCTAATAATTATTAAGTAAGTACCTACTATGTGCCAGGCACTATGCTGATGTTGGGGATACAGAGACAAAAATGAGATAGTCTCTGCCCTCAGAGAGCTTCCATTCCAATTGGGGGGAGGATAGCATACATATAGTAAGTAATGGCCAATGAAGGGGTTTTAATCTAGGCTATGGGTTCTTAACCTGGGGTCTTCCGACTTGGGTTCTTTTTCTAGAGGGGATTGTTTTTTTAAATTATTTTGATAACTGTTTTATCAGCAACTCATAGAATGTAAGATAATTATATGGAAGTAGAAGCTGTACCCATGAAATTACAGGTTTTTCAAAATATGAATTACATAGTCATATGCTACAATCTGGCACAGTGGGTAGAGAGGGCTCTGGACCCTCTCAAGGCTCTGGGCAACTCAATCAATCAATATGCATTTCCCATGCTGGGCACTGGGTATACAAATAAAAAGAATGAAATCATCTCTACACCAAAGTTTCTTAACCTGGGGTCCATGAACTTTATATAAGAAAAAGATGTCTTACTAATTGCATTTCAGTATAATTGACTTCTTTTGTAAACCTTTTAATGCTTTTAAAAATGCATAAAACACATAAAATGCATAAAAAACACAGGTTTGCAAATTTTATGTGTTTAGAAACATAATTCTGAGAAAAGTCCCATTGACTTGACCAGAATGTCCAAGGGATCTATGCATAACTCTGTCGAGGCTGTCACAGGAATTGTGAATGGAGATCTAAGGCGGTCGATTGTCCCACCCTTTCCAGTAGCAAAGATAGCATTGATCTGATTAGTATTTCCAGAGCCTAAGCAAGAGGGGGAAATGGGTACTTACCTAATGGAAGGGAGTCTGAAAAGATGCCCAGACTGGGTAGACCCTGGTGTCCTGATAGATGGCTAGCTGGACTGTAATGTGTGGTCTGAGGATGGCTAGATATGGTGAGCTGAGTTGAATTTTTATCACTCACCCAGCAAAATGGGTCAAGCATTGTGGATTGAATGCATGGATATACCACTAATGAGCTTTACACACTGGTCCTAAAGCCAATGCTATAGCTGGGCATTGAGAGCCATGATTTCATAAAGAACCCTTGGACTTATGATTAATTTCAAAACTAACAAATGTTCTAGTGCCCCTGCAAAGGCAGGGAATTAGATATACCTCTGGAGAGAAGAGGTAGCTAGCAGGAGCTGTCTTCCTTGTCCCGAACATTGCTTACCCTCATAGTCCTTTGAACTTTCCCATGAAGACTAGCCAGCTGAGTGAACACTTTGTAGCCAGAACCTCTTTTAAGTTTGGATGAGAATGAGAGGCAACATTGGGAAAATTATTGGATTGGGAGTCAGTGGGCCTCAATTTTGTTCTTGGTTCTGCCACTAACCAGCTTCGTAACTTCGGGCAAATCCTTCGGGCTCTCTGAGCCTCAGTTTCTTCATCTATAAAATGAGGAAGATGAACTAGATAAGTGTTCATACCCCATCTGCTTCTAACATTCCATGAACGCTGTCTATGAGTTTAACTGAAGTGCATGGGTAAAGCTGTCTGTGGTGCCTTGGACATTCTGCAACCCTCAGCAAATAGTCCTTGTTAAATTAACAGGCTCAGCCCCAGTTTCAGCCATGATGACTTCCAGGGCTGTTCTTTTGGGGTCCCTTTAACTTCTAGCCTCTTAAGCTTTCTTGAGGATGCACGTCTCCTCACACCTAAGGAAAGCTAGGATGATGGCGTAATGGGTAGAGCACTGAACTTGGAGTATTAAGGGCCTGGTTTCCAGTCTTGCTTCAGACATTTCCCAGCTATGTGACTCTAGGCAAATCAGTTAACCTCTCCGGCTCTCAGTTCTCTCATCTGTAAAAGGAAAATATAATTGCACCTATCTCACAGGATTGTTGTGAGAATAAAATGAAATTATAATAGCTAACATTTATCTAGCACTTTAAGATTCACAAAGCACTGTAACTATGTTATTTCATTTGATCCTCATAACAACCCAGAGAAGTGGATGCTATTATTATCCTCATTGTAGAAATGAAATTGACAGAGGTAAGTTGACTTACCAAGAGTTACAGAATTAGGAAGTGTCTGAGGTGGAATTTGAACTCAAATCTTCCTAACTAAAGGCACCTAGATGGCAGAGACGATAAAGTGCTCAGCCTGGAGTCAGGAAGACTCATTTTCCTGAGTTCAAATCTGGCCTGGGACACTTGCTAGCTGCGTGACCCTGGGGAAGTCACTTTAATCTTTTTGCCTCAGTTTCTTTATCTGTAAACTGAACTGGAAAAGGAAATGGCAAACCACTCCAGTATCTCTGCCAAGAAAACCCCAAATGGGGTCACAGAGAATCACATATGACTGAAACTACTGAACAACTTCCTAACTACAAGTCCAGTCTTCTATCATTGTACCTCCTTCCTTTCCTTCCTTCTTTCCTTTCTTTCTTCCTACCTCCTTCCCTTCCCTTGCTCTTTCCTCCCTTCCTTCTCCTTCCTTCCCTTCCCCTCTTTTTTTCATTCCTTTCTTTCTTTTTCTCTTTCTTCCTTCCTTCCTTCTTTCCCTGCCTTCCTCTCTCCCTCCCTCCCTCCCTTCCTTCCTTCCTTCCTTCCTTCCTTCCTTCCTTCCTTCCTTCCTTCCTTCCTTCCTTCCTTCCTTCCCCTTCCTCTCACTTCCTGCCTCCCCCTTTCTTCTATCCCTCTTCCTTCCTTTAATCTTTTTTCCCTTCTTTCTTTCATGGCTTCCTTCCTAGATGGTCAATAAGAACATATAAATAGAGTTTCACAAACCTTGAAGAGCTATATAAATGCTAGCTATTATTATTATTGTGCTGAAAAAATAATTTTTAAAGATAAGAGGCTCCTACAACGAATCTGTTAAACCTACCCCATTTTCTCCTAACCTACCATATCACCATTATCAAGAAAAAGTAAAAAAAACAATTGCCCCTGTCTTCTTTAAGATATGTTTTTCAAGCATCTCTTTTGTGAGTTCTTTTCTCCTTCTAAAATGCCCTTATGTTTCATTTTAACTGGGCTTTATCTGCATAAAAAATTAGGAGCAGGGAATGGAGAGATATCACCACAATGAATGATTTGCCCCACATAGGCATCCCTTTGAGGATGGTCGAAATAACAACTCATATTTACATAGCCCAGAGACATATATAGAGCTTGGGGAGAGAAGGGCAGGGCAGCACACTTTGGGGTTAATGTTCCCATCACTCATTCATAATGCTCATGCCGGGTATGTCCAAACACCCAGCCTATGCTCTGTGCATACTTTGATGTAACTTTGGTAAGGACAACAAAAGTCCTGTGGGGTAGGTAAGACAAGTTCTATTCCTGTTTTATAGATGAGGAAACCAAGGATCAGAGTCAGGTTAAATCACTTTCCCAGGCTTACACGGCTCCTAAGTATCAGGGTCAAGAAGGCCTCAAATCTAGGTCTTCAGACCCCAAGTTGAACCTTTTCCTCACTACAGCCCATTGCTTCAGCTAAGTCCAGGAATACCTAGGCTCTGTGTTTGAGGTTAAAAGAATTGAGATGAAAAGGGATTTTGTAGGGCTGGTGGAGTGCCTTTCATCTAGATTGGGAACCAAGGAAACCGGCTTAACTTTTGGCAGGAAGGATTTAGGATAATTAGGAAGAATTTCCTGACTGTAACAGTGATGAGACACGGGAATACTAATCTAAGAGGAAGATTCCAAGTAAAAAACTTGGGAACTAGCTCTCCAAGGTGATTTTGGCCTTTCTAAAGGTTGGGGCCAGGAACTAGGTGGTCGGTTGATATCTGTCAGGGTCTGCTGTTGGGATTTGAAGATGATTTACTGAAGAATCAGATAAGCCAAACAATGCTTAAAGCAATCTCCCCTTTATTTAACAGGTTTAAAGTAAGGCCACATATCTGGGAGACAACCAAGGGAGCACTGAGGAGAGATGGGGCAACAAGGGAAGAATACTAGGATGGCATTTACCCCTGAAGTGCAGCAGCAGCTATCTCCTACCTACTAGGGCAGCTTGCCAGCACTCCCCCCACACACATATGCATATTGAGGCCAGGTCTGACACCTTCAGAACAGGCCTGGTATGAGGCAGAGAGGTGATACATCGGTTCCTGAAAGCCATAGACATGATAACTTTCAAGCCATGGCAGTAGTAAAAGATGCTATCGAGACCTAGCCCACCATAACACCAAATTCTCCCTGTTTTTTCTGGGTCTACCCTCATTCTGTAGACCAAGTCAGTTTTTGTGTTTTATAGGGAAGGGTGGGAAGTGGGGGGGGAGAGAAATTGAGATGGAGGAGCTGTAGAAGAGAAGGCTGGGATGTGGGAAGAGAAAATGATTTCAAGAATTTGAAAGGTTGTCATATAGAAGATGGCTTAGCTCTGTTCAGTGGAGCCCCAGAGGACCGAACTAGGAACAATGAGTGGAAATTGCTAAGAGACTGATCTGAGCTTGTTGTTAGGAAATTAGAGCTGTCCAAAAATGGAATAGGCTGTCTCAGGAAATAGCAAGCTCCCCCTGACTGGAGGTCTTTAAGTAAAACTAGATGACCTCTTGAGACACCGCTAGCTCTGGAATTCTGTGATTCTGGGAAGTAGGTTTGATTGGTTTTTCCCTTCGGATGTAGAAGGCAAAGAGGTGGGAATTAGCTAAGAAACTGAACTTTACAAGGCAGCTAGGTGGCACAGTGGATAGAGCACTGGTCCCAGAATCAGGAGGACCTGACTTCAAATCTGGCTTCAGACACTTACTAGCTGTGTGACCTTGGGCAAGTCACTTAACCCCTATTGCCTCAAGAAAAAAAAAGAAGAAATTGGGATTTAGAAGGTTCTAAGCACAGACCCCATGTATGTTGGGTTCTAGAGAAGGGGCAGGGAAGAAGGGAGGGATGCTAGGCAGGGGGTGGAAGGATGGTCAAGGCATAGGCAGTTTACTGGCCTAAGAAAGAGTAGGCCTTCAATGAAGAGGTTTCTCTAGACTCCAAGGTCCTTTTCAGTTTTATGATTGTATTACTGAGTCTATGTAGTACCTGTTTTTTCAGAGAACCTAAGTGCTTTGGAGATATCCTAGAGATTAGAGTAATTCAGGCATAATTCTCCTTAATTCCCTTTTGTTCATTTGTTATTACAATTAGCATTATGTCAGTACTTTAGTGACTATGTTAGAGTATGTGTCAGAAAGTCACAAATACTCAATTCAATAAACATTTATTAAGCATTCACTATAGGGACAGCCCTGTGTGCGGCCCCAGGAATACAAAATGGAAAAATGGCAATGCCTTGCCCACGAGGAGCTTAAATCTAGAAGGAGGAAAACCAACAGGTACGTAAATAACTATAAGACAACTTAAAATATGGCGAAATGCATAGGAGGGGTCAAAATGGCAGGGATGAAAGTAAAATCAGTTGGATTTTGCAAATGATTCAGTGAGTGGGTTTGAGACAGACAGACAAACAGATAAAAAAAAAAAGGTCAGGTCTCTGAGACTTGGGACCTGAGTGACTAGGGAATAATGGTCTGTATTTTTGGCTGAAACAAGGATGTTATGAAGGAGGAGGGGCAGATTTCAAGGGGAAGGTGATTAGTGTAGAGCTCTTAGGCACCTGAGCAATCATCATTGGTCCCACTTCATTTTATATGTAAAGTCTAGTGAAGATAAGGGACTTAGCCAAGGTCACAATGTGGCAAAGCCAGCAGTCCTGTCAACTCCCAATCCAGTGCTATTTCTATTTATCAGAGAGCTGTCTTGAAACTTGGAAGCTTTTCTTTGCTGAGAATTGATTGGGGTGAGGCCCCTGGAGCAGTTCCCTCAGACGGGCTAGTTTGGTAAGCAGCCCCCATGATAATGTAGCCCATGTTTATTGTCTTTGTTTGGAAATACGCAATCCAGCAATCCAGCTGGAGAACTGACTTGTGGCCTGGAGTTCAGGGCTTGGAGCCACGTTCCCCTGCACACTGCCCGGTGTGTCTGTGCGTCTTCTTTATTCTCATCCATCATACTGTTCTTGCTAATTACATTGGCCACATCAGTGGCACAGACTGTTCATTTCGAGAAGCTGAAAGAAGGGACTACCCAGAGAGGTGCTAGACCTCTTACGGGAGTGTCAGGTGTCACCCTGTAGGATATTAAAACTGACTCAAGATTGTGTCGAAAAATATTTTCCTTTTCAGTATGCTAATAGGAACAAGATCATATTGATGGGTGTGGAGCATGGCAAGGCTTTCTCACTACATCTTGCTGTGGTTGTAATTTTCATCAAACATTTCAGTTCTCTAATGAACAGCACTCTGATGAGATTGGAGAAATCTCCACAGCTATCTGGCGGCCAAAGTTCAGAGACCTTCTTTCCCCCTCCCCCACCCCCTTCAAAGACCTGGTTTTAATTTTTTTTTAATATGAACCATTAATTGGCCATTAAGTAAAACAGGAAAGAACACAATGGATTTATGATATTTTGAGAAACCAAACCAGATCTCGGGCATTCTGAGAAACAGGCTTTGCTTTTATGAGGTAATTATGATTTAGTGTTTACTCTCTCCCTGTTGAGTCTGTGGGCTGCCTTTAAAGTGGCTCTGGGATGGATGTCAAAATCAGAATTTACAGTCAAACCTTTTCAACATATAAAGCACAGGAGGAGTTTATTTTTTTTTCTAAGCAATATTTCCTTCTGCATTTCTCTGCTGTTAGATTTTGTGGATTTTTCCCCCCTTGAAATGGTACCTATAAATTATACCTCATGATAAGGCTGCCGTATCATCAGAAAGTGATTGTTTTTGCAAGCGATCATGAGAGAGCATGTCAATTGAAATGATTTCTTCCTTTCCTTCTCTTCTCATCTTCGTGCTTCACCCTCAGCCTGGAAGATCCCAACATTTGTGGCTCCATTTTTGCAGCCTCTCAGAAATGAGCAAGAGCTGATTAAACTTGGTCAGCATGAAACTTGGTGATCTTCACCCCCAGGTCCTCAGGTTTTCTCTTCTTTTTTTTTTTTTCCTTTGTGTCTGTAACCAAGGACTATTTGAGCTGTGTCATCATGTAGAAGCTGTGGATTGTTCTATAGCAGGACATAATATTTTCTGATGAGCAGGCCTACTTGGTTAGAGGTGGAGTGATTGTGGAAAATGGTATTTACCTTTGTTCTGGAAGCCTATGGGCTGCAAGGGCCCTTTTGAGGCAGCTAGGTGGCAGAGTGGCTAGAATGCCTGACTGGGAGTATGGAAGAGCTGAGTTCAAATTGGTGTGTAACCCTGAGCTAATTAATCACTTAACCCGTCTCTCTCAGTTGCCTCGTCTGCAAAATGGGGATAAACCTAACTCACAGGATTGTTGTGAGTATCAAATGAGATGACACATGTGAAGCACTTTGCAGACTTTAAGGAACTACATAAATGCTAGCTATTATAATTATTTGAAGGGGAAGAAGTCCCACTATCATATTTCCAAACCTGCCAAATAGTAGGGAACAAGCCATGACAAGTGTGATCACAGCTATAAAGTTCACTGGTGGGGCTGTCTAGTGAGGAAGGGAGGAGAGTTATCTTGGAGGCAGGGGCTTTTATTTCAGCAAGGCAATTTTTTATTCCTCTCTAAGTGGTTCCCTATCTCATTTAACCCAGTGCTATTCCAAACCTCCCCCTCCCCCTCCCCCTCCTCCTCCCCCCTCCTCCCCTCCTCCTCCTGTTCCTCCTCTACCTTCTCCTCCTCCTCCTCCTCCTCCTCCTCTCTCTCTCTCTCTCTCTCTCCTTTCGCTCCCCTAATCCTTTTCCTTTCTCCTTCCCAGAGTCAACCCTGACATGGACCATGTATCCCATGCCGTCTCATCTCCTCCATCACACTGCTGCTTCAATCACCCCTCCCCGCTTTAGTCCATCCTACACATTGCTGGCAGAGTGATTAGGCATACATCTGACCATGTCACCCCCAACCCTCACTCAATAAATTTCAGTGGTTCCTTATTGTCTCTAGGATAAAATATAAACTCTTCCATTTAGCTTTTAAAGCCCTGTATAACCTGCCAGCTTCATTGGACATCACTCCCAGTTTGTACTCTCTGCCCCAGCCCAGCTGGCCTTCTCTCTGTGGCTCACACACAATGTTCCACTTCTCCTTTTTTGTACTGACTGTCTCCCACTCCTGGAATGCACTCCCTCCTCACCCCCCTCTCTTTCTTCAATACATAGCTCAAGCACTGCCTTCTGCATGAAGCTTTTCCTGATCACACCAATTGCTAGTGCCCTGTCGTCCCAACTACTTTGGAATTAATTCCTTTGTATTTATAGTTAATTACAAAGTAATTGAGCTAAACAAAGACTAGTCCTTACATGTGAAACCTGACTACACATGGGGGATCCATACTCTCCTATTGCTACATCTTTATTCCCTTTATATTTATTCTAAATATATTTACATGTGCATTTGTTTAGAAGTAAGTGCCTTCTTAGTTGGGCAGGGATTCTTAACCTTTTTTTTTAGTGTCCTAGACCCCTGACAATCTGGTAAAACCTACATACCTTCTCAGAATCATGTTTTTAAATGCTTAAAATACATAGGATTTTAATAAAGTCAATTATTTGAAATACAGTCATCAAAATATTCTAAAAATAAAACCCCCTGTTGTGAAGATTGTTTTATTTTTTTCCATTTGTATCCCCAGTGCCTAGCATAGAGTTTGTCCACATTTGTTGATTGATGGCTCAATAGAGACTTGCCTGGAACCCTGAGAGTCCAGATGTCTATCAGCTAGATCACACTGTGGCATAGAACTACATAACTGTAGCTTATATTTTGAAAAATCTGTGATTTCATTGGTAGAGCTTTCTTTCTCCACACATATATCTCACATTTTGTAAGTTGCTAATGAAACACCATCACCCTGCAGCCAACTTTCTGGTTGAATCTCCCTGACCACACATAGCCTAGCCTGATATTTGACTGACATACACATTGTCCACTGCTGGGCTGGGCCCATACCTGAAGCTTTTTCAGACTGATTAAGCACATAAGAAGCAATTTGTTGGTGGCGAAAGAGCAGAGAATTTAGTGCCAGAAGTTGTTGTAATTCAGTCATTTTTCAGTCATGTCTGACTCTGTGACTCCATTTGGGGTTTTCTTGGCAAAGATGCTGGAATGGTTTGTTATTTCCTTCTCCAGCTCATTTTACAGACGAGAAACTGAGGCAAGCAAGGTTAAGTGGCTTCCCCAAGGTCACACAGCTAATAAGTGTCTGAGGCTGGATTTGAACTCAGGAAGATGAGTGTTCCTGACTCCTGGTCTGGCACTCTATCTACTGTGCTACCTAGCTGCCTAGTGCCAGAAGACCTGGGTTCAAATGTTTGCTTTTCCATACTACCTCTGTGACCTTAGCCAAGCCACTTAGCTTAATTGGACTTCAGCTCCTCTCCCTATATGAGGAGGGGGTCAGACTCAGGCCTCTGAAGTCCCTTCTAGCTTTAAATTTATGATCTGTCCCTCCCTTGCCCCATATCCAATCTGTTCCAAAGTCCTGTACCTTTTACTTTCACAATATCTCTTGAATAAGCTCCCTTCTTTCCTCTGACACTGTCACCATCCTGGTGGGATGGTGCAGGCCCATACCTCACTCCTGGTTTATTGCAAAAGCCTATTGATTGGTCTCCCTGTCACAATCTTCCTTAATAATTATTTTTTTCCATCTATCCCTAAGTTTGTTTGCATGTAGTGGTTTGCATGTTGTCTCCCCCACTAGAGGTGACCTCATTGAGAGCAGGGACTGTGTTTCACCTTCTTTTCTATCCCTAACATTTAGCACAGGGCTATCACATAGTAGGCACTTAGTAAATGCTGACTGACTAACCTAACATAGGATATACTTAGCTTCCAGAGACATGGTGAACCCACGGGTCATATTCACAGTGAAATCTTATTGATATAAACATTACCATGTGTCTTAATAGTATGGGTACCCTACAGTCAGCTCACTAAGTCCAACTGTTAAATTTTCAGTGTGAATATCCACACCAAGGATGGGGAACCTGTGGCCTCAAGGCCACATGTGGCCTTCTACATCTTTGGGTGGGGCTTTTGACTTAGTCCATGTTTTGAAGAACCAATCCTTCTATTAATGGGATCTGTTCTGTGAAGTTTGGATTCAGTTTGAGGGCTGCACTTGAGGACCTAGAGTGTCACATGTGGCCTAGAGGCCTCAATTTCCCCATCCCTGATCTACACTGTAGGAATCAGCAAACATTCTATGTATCAGGGCTTGACTTACTGGTATGTTGATTGTTCAGATTTGAAAGAGTGATGAAGAAAATGCTAAGGCAAATTAAACTGAAAAGGCTGGGCTGGTACACATTTTTCCCCCAGACTACTGTTAAATATTTACCAACAGGCCCCTGAGAAGGTAGTAACCCCTTTTCCCTCAAAAGCATCATTTCCCTTTTCCGGGGAAAAATTAGGCCCCACAGAAAAGGAATGACAGAAAAATTAAAATGAGTTCATAAAATGAAGAGAATCGTAGATGAGATATCGCAAAGTCCTAAGCTTGGAGTCCTTCTGGTAAACCTGCCCCCCTAAACACATCCACCCACCATCTCCCCTGAGTGTCTAGCGGGCATTCTGCATCTCTTTAGCCTCTCCATTCTTCTCAGCTGGGGTGATTGGCTCCTGAGTCTCCTTTCACCCAAGTCTCTTTCTCACATATGCCAACATCTCTAACACATAGATAATTTATGAAAGCGGAGTAGACAGTTTTTAATAATTAAGTAATAGATAATAGGACTTTTAAAAAAAAAAAAACTACGAGGACTTTGAAGTACAGTGGAGCTCGACATGCCCTCTACCCCTCTTCTAGTTGTATTTAGGGAGGCCCTAGAAAGCCGCTACTCTTGTTCTCCTTCATCGTCTCCCAAGCCCCAGAAAGTTTGCTTATTTTTACAACCTGGATCCCTCCTCCTCCCCGTTCCCAGTCGAGCGATGAGCGCCGGCGCTGCGAGGCAGAGAGCCAGCCAACTGCCCCCATCTAAATCACCCAGCATCAACACGGTCGTATTCTTTCCAAATTACAGGGCCAACAATCACGCAGGTAAAATTAGCCAAGGCACTAATTATACAGCGCAAGTGTGTAAAGGATATAGAATGATAAACGGCAAACAGCGAAGCTTGTGGTGTCATATCTTGTAATCTCCCTTGCTGAGGAGGGGAAGAACAAAGGGAGAATTGTGCCTTGTTTGTCTAACATGCCCTATATCACAAATTGGAAATCCTTCCTAATTAAGATATTGTTAAATTTCCTTTGTTAGTAGATTTTAACAATGTTAATTAGGAGGTTAGAGTGATCATTGTTCATCTAACAAACAATTAGGGTGATTTGCATTGTACGGTTTGAGAAACTTGGAGTAACTAGGAAGTTTATTTGTTTGGGAGGAGGTATTTTGGGGGGGATGGAGAGTGTAAGGGGTATTTTGTTGGGTTTTTTTTTTGATGCCCCCCGCAGTTGCCCTCCCCAGACTTTTTGAACTAAAACCAGGCATCTGGAAATATTAACACTGTATATGTACCAAGGAGCAGCCTGCTTAGAAACCGGTATTGGCGCTAAATAACCCCTATCTGTAGGTTCACAAATTTGACCTTCCTTTCCCTCCAGTTCTTCATGATTCTAATCTTGGAAATCTGAGAAAGCCTAGACTGGTGCTGGTGGAAAGGATTCAGCCTTCTGAGAAAGCCCAAAGCCCCCACAGTAAGCATGTACCCATTGAGGGCTGTTGCCTGAGAAGGGTAAAGAAAGGGGAGGGATGGAAAAGGAATAGAAGACTTGAAACCCATTGTTCCAGAGATCATGTTTGCACAGTACACTGCTATTTTCCCCAGGATCCTGGAGCTTATACACTTTATGGATCCAGTTTTCAGTTTTGTTTATATTTTTGGCATTGTATGTTTTGTTTTGTTTTGTTTTTTAAACTTATAGAACTGTGGATGGATGGGCCTTCATCAAGTCCGGCCTTCACCCAAAGCATGAATCTCATCTTCCATATCCCTGACAAGTGACCATCTAAGCACTGCTTGAATATCTCCAGAGCCCAGGAACTCATTTCTTTTTGAGGCAACTCATTCCATTTGGGGACAGTTCTTCCTCACAGACATGTAACTCCTGGTTTGGTTGCTAGAAAAAAAAATGATTGTTGTGGGGGGGGGGGCAAAGTTACATTATTATGAACTTGGTAACTTTGATATTTCTTCCATTGACTGAAGCCCTATTCCAATGCCTCTTTATTTCTTAGAGGTGACCTTGCATTCTTCAAAGCATATGCCTCTGAAATAAGTTCTGGCTTGTCTTAGTGAGCTGGAAGTCTTCAAGTACTGACCAGGGGTTAGAAAGGACCAACAAAACTAAGCTTGGAAAAACTCACTCTCAGAGCATTGGCTACTACTGCCAGATGACAAATTCTTTTGACTACAGCACATTCTGATATTGTCTACAAAGGCATGGAGTGGGGTAGAATCTATGCCAGTGGTCTGGAAAGGCCCACATCATGGAAGTCAGATTTTAAAATTTTAAATTTAATAACTTGAATATGTAATCTTCTAAGGACTGCTTTAGCTTCATTCCAGAAATTTTGGCATGTTGCCTTATGGTTGTCATTTTCTTTTATCAAATTTCCCGTGGTTTCTATGATTTGTTTTTTAACCCAACTATTTTTTTTTTGGAATTAAATTATTTAGTCTCTAATTTCTAATCCATTCTTCGAAAGCTTTTTATTGAATGTAGTCCATTATGGTCAGTAAATGATATATTTAATATTTCTACTTTTCTGCACTTGTTTGTGGGGTATTTGTAAATCAATATATGGTCAATTTTTGTAAAGGTGCCCAGACCAGCTGAGAAATACTTAAATTCCTTTTTGTTTCCATTCCATAATCACCAGAGATCTACCATAACTAACTTTGAAAAAAAATTGATGCTTAATCTCAGCAAACATAAATAAACAGAATATGAACTAAAACCCCAAGTAAAATCATACCATTGGAATTATTTTTCATGGGTTAAAGAGAAAAAAGTCTAAACTCACTTAAACTTTAGTTATAATGATTAATTTGCTTTATATCCCCTTCCATTTTTTTCCATTTGTGTTCTTGTTGTATAAAGTTTCATTGTCATTATATACTCCCCCCTCTACACATATATATGTATATACACATATATACACATAGACACAGAGAGATGTATAAACTTGCAATATATGCATACATATATAATTATAGTCAATGTGTATATTCTTCTAGTTCTACTTTTTTCATTCTGTATTACTTCATGTCTTTCTATATTTCTTCATATTTGACATTTTTTAAGACTCAATAGTATTCTACTATATTTCTAGCCCACAGTTTATTCACCTGTTCTTCAAGCATTGGATGTATAGGTTGTTCCAATGTTTTAGTATTACAAAGAAAGCTGCTATGAATTATTTGTGGGTCCTTATTTTGATAGGATCTAATCCTGGTAGTGGGACCACTGGTTCAAAGGTTCTGATCAGTTTTATAACTTATTGTATTTGGCCAGATTGTTCTCCAGACAAATATATAGCCCTACTTAGGTCACAAAATTATAAGACAGGACTTATTGGAAAAGACATTGATGTTGGGAAAGATTGAAGGCAAATGGAAAAAGGGATGGCAGAGGATGAGATGGATAGATAGTGTTGTGGAAACAGTGAGCATGAGCTGGGACAGACTTTCGGAGATAGTTGAGGAAAAAAGGTATGTTTCCCACCCCTCTGCCAACATTTTTTTAATGATTAGCTGTTTTTGTCAATTTTACAGGGGTAAGGTGATAATGTCCAAGTTGTTTTAGTTTGCATTTCTCTAATTATCAGAGTTCAGATTGGGGAGGGAGGAGTATTTCCACTTGGTAGGGTGATTGTGACATCTTTTTACTCCCTGCCCTTTATACCTTCAAGGTAAGGTGTATGAGTGTTCAGGGGCGACTAGCACCTCTGGTGTGAGGGCTTGCCAAGCTCTTTTCAGGGCTGCTCATCCACTTCTGGTATCTACCTGGCACTGAACTCCCGCCTCTGGCTCCAAGAAGTTGCAGCATGCATGGTGGCTGCACCCCAGTAAACTCTCTTGGCAGATGGGCTAAACCAGGTTGAGAGTAACCATGAGTTAGGAAGGTGTCTACGTTAAGCATGTGAAGACTTCCTCTTGGTAGAATGGGTGGATGAAAACAATTTGCTGCAATGGCCATAAAGATGGCTGAAGCAGGTGCTATGGAGTGCTTAGAGCTTGGTCAGACATTGAAGTCACCCATCACATCCTGGGTCATTGCTATTCATCCTGACTTTTATCTTGGTATTGGGCTTCAACAACACTGAAAGAGTAAGGCTGGCAATTTTGTACAGCTCTGTCTGATTTAAATCCACTTCACAAGTGAGTTAAGACATCACCCCATGATGTCAGTGGTCCTCTTCAAAAATGAAAGGCAAACAACAATACCTTCAAAGTTATGAGAATGGAAGAAAAGTAGATTTCTATCCTGGAAGAAAAGTAGATTTCTATCCTTGGCATCAACAGGCAGTCTGGAAACCACCAAAGTGCTAAAAGCTACTTCAGGAAATCCACTCTCTTATGGGGAAAAAAAAGTTTCCTTGAAAAGGCAGCCAACATTCCTAGTGAAAGGAGGCATTGAATTGGGAATCAGAGTCAGTGACACAGAATCTGAGTCCATTTCTTTTCTTGGTTTGGCCAATGATATACCACAGAATGATGAACAAGTCACTCAACTATGTAATATAATAGTAACAACCTACTTCATAGGCCGCGTGGGAGCTTACAATATATTGATCCTGTGAAAGAGCTGGCTAGTTCTTCAGGCTAATGCTGCCTTCCCGACGGCCACCATTTAAGTCATTAATATTTAGCCCCCTAGGACAGTGGTTCTCAAACACTGTCTCTGTGGTTGTCTGAAGAGGACTATTTCTTCGGGCAAAAAGACCCACTGAATTCTCAGCCCAACACAATACTTATCCTGCTTCTCAGCAAGAACCCTAACTTAAAATAATAGGAAAATAAACACTGCTTTTGATGAAACATGAATTAAATGATTAGTTCATGACAAACAAAACGCTGTTATTTCGTAAATCTCATCCCCTCCTCACACTTAGATAACTAAAATAGCCTACTAACTGGGCTGTTTGATGAAATCTTGTCTCTCCAATATTGCATACAGCTGCCACTTTAATTTCCGTTTAACATTACTTTCGTTGTGTCACTACCCCTCTAGATAACCTACAATATCACCCTAGTCCTTACTGTCTTGAATAAAAAAAAAACTCCTTTGCCTGTTTTCCAAGGTTCATCATAATCTAGATTCTTCTCTTCTACCACTACATCTAGACAGTTAAGGATTAGGAGCCAGGAGAAATGGGTTGTAGAGCCAGCTGTTACCCATTCACTGAGTGTCTACAAGCAGCTCACATTATTTCTCCAGACCTCAGTCTCCTCATATGTCAAGTGAGAGGAATTAAGTTGAAGCTCTACAACTTTCTGTTTCTCTGACTTAAAAAACCCCAGAATTTCCCAGTATCCCCTCATACTCACCATGTCTTTGGAGAAGATAGCATGATGCGATGAAAAGTGTGCTTGATTGAGAATAAAGAGGACCCAGTTTTGAATCCTGGTTCTTCCACTTCTCTTTGTGTGACATTGGGTAAGTCACTTAACTGTTTTGGATCTCAGTTTCCTCATCTGTAAAATGACGATGATCTCAGAGTTTCCTTCTAGCTCTTAATCTGTAAGCCTTTTGGTCAAACTATTCTCTTTCCTGCCACACAAATGCACTAGGCTTATCTATGCCTTTGTGCAATCAACCACAAACACCCAACATATATTTATTAAGCATCTACCATGGGCAAGGTGCCAAGCTCATATTTTTTTTCCTCTTTTCTTGAAATGCAATCCATCTCCAAAGCTTCCTAACTTTCAAGGATAAGCTCAAATTTGACCATGCTAGACATCATTCATCTCCCTCTCATTTTAATCATGGAGCTTCAGAATCAGAGAAGAGCTCTACAAAATCCCCAGCAAATGATCACCCTATGATTACTTCACTCTTTTTGAAGACCTGGCACATAGTACATGCTTAATAAATGCCAGCTGACTGACTAATTTCAAATTACTTCCCTTCATTTAACTGTATCTTCTAGCCAAGCTGCCTACTCTCTATTCCTCAACCTCATGATTTTGTCCCCTATTTCTATGCTTTTCCGTGGGCCATCCATCATCCCTAGAATAAATATACTAGCTCTTCTCCACCTTTCAGAGTGGCTTCCTCCAAGACTTGGCTTTAATTTCCTACAACTATGAAGCCTTTTCTGATCCCCCCAATTAGTGCTGTTTCTCTTCTCAGATAGTCATGTTTATTTTTGTTTACATATTTTATTTTCCCAATAAATGATAAGCTCCTTGGGAGTAGAGGCTTTTTTGTTTGTTTTATACTTCTGTCACCATTGCTTAGTGCAGTATCTTTGCACGTGTTGTTCAGTCATGTCCAACTCTCCATGATCCCCTTTGGGGTTTTCTCAGAAAAGATACTAGAGAGGTTTTCCATTTCCTTCTCTAGTTCATTTTACAGCTGAGGAACCTAAGACCAACAGGGTTAAGTGAATTGCCCAGGGTCACGCAGCTAGTATCTGTCTGAGGCCATATTTGAACTCACGAAGATGAGTTTTCCTGACTCCAGGCCCAGCATTCTTTCCACTGTGCCACTTAGCTGCCATCTTGCACATAATAGGTATTTAATAAATACTTGTTTGATTCAATTAGATTGGATCTGAGTGATGGGGAACTCAGTAACACTTTGGGTAGCCCATTCCACTTTTTGTAAGTCTTACTGTAAGGATATGTTTCATTACATTGAGCTGAAAGATGCCTTGCTGGAACTTCCATCAATTATTACTAGTTTTGCCCACAGCAGAACAAATTCAGCTTCTCCTCCTTGAACTTCAAAGACTCATGGTCTAACACACACAAAATTAACAGAAAACAATACAAGACAATAGAACAATGCACTAGACTGTGTCATGCAGCCTTCTTTTCCCTCCTAAAATGTAGTTTCCTTTTTCAGCAGGCCGCATCAGCCTAGGCATCTTTATCCCTTATCTGATACAGTCCTTCCTAGCATTGAGGGCTGGCAGATAGGAGAGATTCAATAAATACTTGGTGATTAGTCATAAAATGATTCCTCATCCATCCAGCGATGACACTACTACATCACACTTTGAGAATCATTGACTGAGTTGCAAGACTTTGGCAAACCTCAACTTCTCACCTAGGAACACCTTAAACCTAGGAACTAGGGTTACCTCAGACAAACTGAGACCTGAGAAGGACCTCAGTTTAGAAAGGCCAAGGTCATCCATTGTATCCTGGGCCATCGCCAGTTGTCCTGACCTTTGTCTTGCTGCTGGACTTTGAAGACTCAGGAGGAGAGAGGGAGGCTGATGATTTTGCACAGCTCTGCCTCACTTAAACCCAGTTCATGTAGAAGTCAAGACATCACCCTCATGATATCTTTGGTCCTCTTAGGGAATGAAGGACAAACAACAACACTCAATCAGTTGTCACATTTACCCCCCCCCCCCTTTATTTTTCATCTCTGTCCTCGCAGCTACCACCCCAATTAAATCATCACTTTCATGATGCCATTGGTCCTCTTTGGGAACAAAGGATGAGCAACAACAACAACAATGACAATCTGATGTAAATCCCTTGAAAGACAAGGTTTTTGATTAAAATTGCAATGATAATTAGGGGAAAATAGAAAACTATTAAAATAAAATTGAACCCAGTTATCTAGTGATTAATATGATGTTCTCCAATATGGAAAGCTTTTAAATAATATCCTGACCCATTCACAATTAACACCTGCCATGTTCTCTAAACAGAAGACAGAAGACCCCACTGGACATGAGATTTCAGAGGTGAGGAACTTGCTCTCCCCATAGATGTCAGCCACTTCTCTGCAACTCATAATCTTAGAGAGTTGTTCAGAGCACTGAGAAGTTAGGTGTCTTGCTCACACTCACAAGGCGTAGGTCAGGATTTGAACCCACATCTTCTTGGCACCCAGGTCAATTCTAAATCCGCTATGCCAAGCTGCCTTGAATCCATGGATGCTTCTAGGAAAGCTTCACAGGTGAGGGGCTGGCTTTTCCATTTCTTAGACAAGGAATGCTTTTTTGAGGAAAAGCACGATGCATTCTGAACCTTTAAAAGTCAAGCACCTAAACTATTTGGCATTCAACTTTGAACACTGGCCATCTTTAAATGGGCAAGCTTTTTCAGTCACTTTCCCTCCCCTGAAAGATAGAGACAGGGGACCAATTAAAAAAAATACCTGGGGTAACAAACACACAGTGAAGAGTTGAGAGAATATTCAGGCTGTGAAATTCTGATAGCTGATTATCATGACAAAGGTTGGAACAACTTGGACAGAAAAGGCACAAAAGGAACCTACCATTCCCTTTGCAATTCTGGAATTGTATTTGTAATCTCTCTTTGCCAGGAAAAAAAAAAGATACTGCATTGAATGGCTGAAACACAATGGAAAAGGGAATCTACTCTGATGGAGGGGGACTAAGAGGATCAGCGCATGTGCATGCATGCACAAGGTACTGTGTGTATGCATGTATGTACATATATATGCCTGTATAATATAGATAACTATGGATATGTATGCATTGGCTTCTATATCTGCATTTGTGTGTGTGGATATAGTATGTATATATGCACACACATACCCTGCAGAAGAGATTGAATTCTTGTTGTGAGTAGTAGCTGAAAATTATTGAAAGATAAGATGGGTTTAAAAAACACACAACATGAATTGAATACCAATTTGAGGTGGAGAAGCATTTAGGGAAATGACTAGGCTGAATGGTAGCATTTTCATGGTATGGAACGTGCCTCTTTAATTTGCTCATTCAACAGAGTCTTGAGTCGAAGCGAGCACTTGTAACCCACTAAATAAAGTGCTATGAACATGATTAATAGCATAGAGGTGAAGATCCTGGCTCACTGGGTTGTGCAGTTTGGGGGTGTCGCAGATACAGGGATTGCTGTGAGAGGTACTGACAATTTGGGCTCACGAGGGGCACAAACGAAGCAGGTGAGTGTACCTGGCTTTCTGGGCCATCCCTTCGCCACCAAGATGACACTTTGCAAATAACCCTGATTCATTACAGTCTTCTCTCCTTTTGTTAGTTATTCTGGTGGAGACCCACAGGCCGTAGCAAGGGAGTGTGTTGTTTCGGGGAGCCCAGGATGGCACAAAGCAGCCCAGGCTTCTGTACAATCCCTGGAGCTGTCCCGCAAAGCCTTTCCCTTTGTTCCGAAAGAAAAGAAGAAAAACCAGGTTCTAGTCTATTGTCCTGCTGCAAACTGGGCTTTTAATTGGCATGTTGGCGTCTGTGTGTGAAAGGGGTCTGTGATGACAGCTGAGAAGTGAGGCATCATGGGGGCAGAAGTGACTTCACCTCAGGGTTAATTCTGGATTGAGGTGTGTGTGTGTGTGTGTGTGTGTGTGTGCGCAGCTTCTTCAGCTGTTACTGGCTCTTAGGAAATGTGAGTGGTTCCTGTTAGCTAGGGAGCAGACAGCATTGTTATTAGATTACAGGCCCACAGTTGATATGTTACATTAACAAAATGCTTGGGTGCATCGATCTTTCCCCCCACTTCCCCACCCCCATTACTTTGCCCCTGATGAACATTAACAAAGCTGGAGTGTAAACCAAACCTTTCAGCCTGCTTTCTTTGGTTCCTCCATCCTGGAAGGTGCACCCATGAATAAATAAAAATGTCAGCGTATCAATCCCATTTACATTTACAAAGTGCCCCTCATGTAAATACCTGAGGATGGTGTAGATAGTTAACATCAGGACAAAATCAATCAGAGGAGCTGAGTCATTGATGAGAGCACTTTGACAACTTTCATGACTGGATCAAGGTGAATCATCTTCTACTTAGTCTTCTGACCCTCCATCCCTCTCCTGCCTGCTACCCCCCAACTGCACAATAAACAAGCCTGTGCTCTGAATGGAAGAAACTGAATCACAGTCCGTAGTGCTGGAAGAGATCTTGAGATGATCCAGACCATCCCTCTCCTTTGGTAGGTGGAGAAACTGAGGCCCAGACAAAGGAAGTGGCTTGCCCAAGATGCCAGTAACAAGATGTAAGATTCAAACCCAGGTTCTTTGACTCTGGAATACACTACACCAAACTGATACAGATTCAGTATTTACCACCACTCTTGTAAGCCCACCTCCAATTCTTCCAATTATACCAGGTCCTTTCATAGTAATGTTAGATTAATGAGACTTAGATACCCTACGATGCTTCACTTCCAAACTTGAGATAAGGAATGGACCAGGGAGTGCAGGGATCTCTTTGCTGATGCAGGAATCTCTTGCTTTGCCCGTGCAGGAATCTCTTGCTTTGCCCGTGCTTGGATCTGAGTCACAGTTCTGGGTGGTGGTCCTGGGGTGAGGAGGAGTGCTGGTGTGGTGGAGCTTGTAATGGCTGTGGAGAGAGAATCCTCCTTACAGTTCCAAGACAGAAAAGAGTGCTTGTGGTCACTCATAGACCAGAGCACAGGCCAAGAAAGGAGTAAACACCTCTCACTGAACATTTACAGATCCCTAGAAGTATCTCTGAAAACAGCTGCACAAAACCCCCAAAGCTTGGGACAGTACATTCTCCACAGTGGAAGCAGACCCCTACCTTAACAAAGAGTTTATAACTCAAGTAATTGACTGGGATCATGAGCAAGCAGCACAAAAAGACTCAGACCATAGAATCTTACTCTGCTGACAGAGAGGTAAGGATGGACCATATGAAAACATAAGTGAATAGGGAGGAGGAGTCCCCAAATGGGGGCAATGGCCTCAAATTTCAATGTCATTATTGCTTTCATTCTAACCCATCGCATTGCTAAGCACAAATAACCATGGCATTACATTCTCCAAGACTGATTGGGTTAATGGTATTCTGGCAAAATGGTTGTTTCAGAAAGGATGCAACTAATAAGTAATCTAATGTCTGTGTCATGGGTCTCTCTGGCTCATTCTTCTAAAACCAAGCCAGCTACTTCTCCCACTCAGGGATTGAGGGGTTCTTCCGAGGGGTCGGGGCCATCTCTCCTCTAGTGCTATCATCTCAAGCCCCTACATATTCCTAATGCATACATCTCCACTTGTTAATTGCCATTGGCTAGGGCCCCAGTTCCATTTAAGCAATTAACATCAGCTAGTTTTTACAAAGGGATATTTACATCATCAGTGCGTTATCGGCAGTACAGAAGTACAAGCATTTCTCCTCAATACCTTGGAGGGAAACGATCTGTGGGGAGAGTGGGCTCAGACTTCATGAAGTTTCTGCATGATCTTGGACTCAAATGGTTCACATTTGAATGAAGCATCAATGCCAGGTGAGTCCTCATCTCAGTTACGACAGTATCAGGTCCTAAAGGTGAAAGTTGTTCACATCAGTTAATATTGACTGACTGACATAGCCACAAAACCTGGCACAGACTAAACCCTGGGACTCTTAGACCTTGGGTGGCTCATTCTCTCTCCTTCCCTTTCACAGCTCAAAAATTAGTACGATGAAAGAACAGATGCCTAGGCAAAGAACTCAGGTTTGTAGTCATTCAGCCACATGTTGGACTTGGATGGGGAAAGCCCAAGTCTCTCCTTGTGTAGCATTGTCTCTTACCAGAATTCCACCAGACTAGAAGTCAATGCAATAACAGTGAATAATTGAATAGTGAATGTGACCCTAGTTTTGGCTACACAGCCACAACCAATCAAAGAGGTTCATCATTGTGGTAAGTGGTCCAGAAACAGGTACAGAATGTCCTCCACTTCCATGGCATGTCATCATGACTCTTCAGGAGCATACTCCCCAGACTCTCCCATGTGAGGAGCTGCATCAGTAGCACTCTGTACCTGTTCAAAGGGACTGGGACACAGTCTCCCTGGTACATCTACATTCCAGAACTTTCAGTAACAACTTTTTTATTGAAAGACTAAGGGAGAAAATACTATCCACATCCAGAGAAAGAACTACGGAGTCTGAATGCAGATCTAAGCACACTATTTTCTCTCTTTTTTTTTTTGTTTTTTTCTTTCTCGTGGTTTTTCCCTTTTGGGAAAAATCCTCGTGGATTTTTCTTTCACAACGTGACTAATGTGAAAATATGTTTAATATGATTGTGCATGTATAACTTGTATCAGATTGTGTGCTGTCTTGGGGAGGAGGGAGAGGAGAGCGGGGGGAATACTTAGAACTCAAAATCTTATAAAAGTGAATGTTGAAAACTAATAATAAATTAAATAATTAATAATTAAGAAAGACTAAGGGATGTCAACAACCTCCTCATGACACTTAATCTGTTTTCTTAAATAGGGTACCTACCTCCCAAATTACCTTATTATTACAGGACATAGAATATATTTTAGGGGAAATAATCTTCACTAATAAACAATAATGCCCTTTTAGTCTGGAAATGCCATATAAAGAGCAATTCTGGCAGATTGGATATCTCTATCATTCAGTAATAATAACCATCATCATCATCATCCTCATCATCATCAATCTTATTGTGTGGACCTGTTATTTCACAGCCACCTCAACGAGGAAACTCTCTCTACTAACAGATTAGCAATTGTTTTGTAACTGATATAGTCTAGGGCACCAAGAGGTTAAATGATTTGCCCACAATCAGAGAAGTCATCCATTCCACATTGCAGGGATTAGGAATGTGGTGCCCCCATGATCTGGAAAATCCATGTAAAATTTTCTTGCCCTCCCTTCATAGCAGAGAAGAAGTCTGAAATATTATGGTACTAAAAGATAAAATATGTTGATGTTATACAATACCATACACATATTTTATGCATTTCTGAGTTTCTAAACTTTTTCTATGTCATCTGTCGGCCTTCTCAGGTCATCTGTGGCTTCCACAAAACTCCCCCAAAATTCCCATTTAATTTCTTATGCCGACGCATGATATAACCAAACTGCAATGGGTAAAGTCACCACATGGAAGGGATAACTGTAATTACATGTTAATCCAGATCAATATGACTCCAAGGCCAACTCTCTTTACGCTATACCTAACTGACCTTTCTAATAACAATAACACTAACCACAAAATAAGCATCATGTAATCCTTTAAAGTTTGCAAAGTCTTGTACGTGCATTATCTCACTGGATGAGTCTTACAGCCACCTGAATATGTAATAGTTACTTCAAATAATGATGCAGCTATTTTCGATAATGTATATAGTTTAGCACCTTTCCACTCAAAAAGTTCCATGTGATATAAATTGAGTTCACATTTTTTCTAGCCTATCATTTCAATTCAATTCTAACTAAGAAGATAAGCAGTAGAGAGAAGAGAGCCAGTGACAGAACCACTTGCCTTTAACACATACTAGATGTTTTACTTTGGGCAAGTAATTTAATCTCTCAGTGCCTCAGGCAACTCTCTTAGACTATAAATTGCAGACTATAAGTTGCTAATGTTCATTAGCAAAGAGACTTGTTCTGCTTGGCCCATGAGGGGAGGACATGGAGCAATGGTAGAGAGACAGATTTAGACTTGATGAAAGGAAAATCTTTCTATTAGGATATCCAAAAGTGTAAGGTGATTGCTGAAATCTTGAGAGTAAAAGATGTCCAAAGAGTACAGAAAGAGAAAAAGGAGAGATCTGAGGATATTACTGGAGAATGCCAACAATCAGGGGTGAAAAAGAGAAAAAAGACAGAGGAGGAGCTGTTAGAAAGGCAGCAGGAGGTCAATCAAGAAAATGTAGCATTTTGGAAACCAAGGGAAGAACAACTGTTCCAAAGAAAACTATCATTTCCTTGTTCTGGACACTGAGTGTCTCAGTGCAGCTAGTTGTTGTTCAGTTGTGTCTGACTCTTCATGACCTCAATTTGAGGTTTTCTTGGCAAAGATACCGGAGTGGCTTGCTACTTCCTTCTCCAGCTCATTTTACAGATGAGGAAACTGAGTCAAACAGGGTTAAGTGACTTGCCCAGGATCACACAGCTAATCAGTGTCTGAGGTTGGATTTGAACTCAGGAAGATGAGTCTTTCTGACTCCAGGCCTGGTGGTCTATCCACTGCACCATCTAGCTGCTCCATAATGCAGCTCAGCATAGTCCTTTCTCAGGCTTATCTGCTGCTTCCACTTTAATTTCATGCTGTCTGAGTCCTGGGCCCTCTTCTATTCTCTCTATGCACTCTCACTTGGTGAGAAATAATATCAAAAGGTGTAGGGAAAGATAAACAGACAGATAAAGACACAGAGAAAGAAAGAAACAGATAGATATGGAGAAAGAAAGAGAGGAAGGGAGGGAGTGAGAGAGAGGAAGAGAGAGAGAGGGAGGGAGAGAGGAGAGAGGAGAGAGAGAAAAAGAGAGAGGGAGGGAAGGAGGAAGGTCAGGAGAGAGAGAGGAAGAGTGAGAGAGGAAGGGAGAGAGAGAGAGAGGGAGAGAGAGAGAGAAAGAGAGGGAGATAGAGAGAGAGAGAGAGAGAGAGAGAGAGAGAGAGAGAGGAATAGAGGGGGGGAAGGGAGAGAGAGATAGATTGAGAAATCAGAATTGAGAAAAAGCTATTGATAAAGAGGTGATTAGTGCATTGGTAAACTCTGAGGAATTGGTTTCCATGAGTGGTAGGGCTGGAAACCAGCCTGGAAGGGGCTGACAAGTGATGAACAAATGAAGGCCTTGGGTTTAACCACTGTTAAGTTAGTCCGTGGAGGGGAAAACAGATGGGAGGGTTGCTGGATGAATTAGCAGGGTTAAAGTCTTTTTTAGGCTCAGAAAGACCTGAACATGTTTGTAGGCAGATGGGAAGGAACTAGTGAAGAGAGAATGTTTGAAGATTCATGAGAAAGTGATGATTGGCAGAACGAGAGCCCAAGGAGGCAAAAGGACCAGGCAGCAAGACAGCCTTGTCCAGGAGAGGGCTAGCTCATTGTATGAGACAAACGGAAAGAAGAGTCAAGTGAATTAGCAATTAAAGTGTTGGGGGGATTCCCATCAGAAATCCTTAGTCTTTTCAGAGAAGTAGAAGGTTAGGTCATCTGTTCTAAATCTGGGGGTTGGGAGTGCAGTCAGGGCCTTGAATAGAAAGGAAAATATTCAGAACAGTTGATGTGAAAAATGGATCATAGAATATGGAATCAATATGTGTGGAATAAAAGGATTGCTGAGCTCCTGGGAAGGCCTAGCAGAGGGTAAGCAGCATGCATTTGGAGTAGGTGAAATTGATTCAATTTTGTCATTTTCTTCAGTGAAGCTCAGGACCCTGGAGATGGTGGAGGCTACCCAATATTGAGGATTCGCAGATTGGAAATGATGGAAAGATATTGCCACTACACCACACTGTTTCACAAATAAGATACAGCTCTCAAGAAACTTGTGAAATAGTAGAGGATTAAGAGATACAAATGTAGCTATAGATGTATAGATATCTACGTCTACATATAACTCTGATATGGAACATGGTAGGCATAACAAACAAGAGATCCTCAAAGTGTACCCAAGTCCATTGTGTCAAGAGGACAGTTAGGTGGTTCAGTGGATAGAGCATGAGATTTGGAATTAGGAAGACCTGAATTTGAATCTTGCCTCGGGTATTACCAACTACATGGCCCCGAACAAGTCACTTAACTGTTCTCAGCCTCATAAGGATAGTAATAGCCCCCACCTAAGAAGGTTATTGTGAGGATCATATGAGCACCATATAAATGCTGGCTCTTCGGAGGAGGAAGTGTCCTCTATTACCAAGGTTTCAATTAAGCTACCATTCTATGGGATTGGTATGGGAAATGGAATATAAGATATGGAAGCAATATGTGTGATGTGGATATAAATGTAGCTACAGTGGTCAAGGCATTTCATTTCTCAAGGATTTTTACTAATCCATAAACCAGATATTGAAATAGATTTGTGGTTCTCTCAGAGTTTTACTACTCTGAAAATTTGGATTTCATGTTATTATAGGTAAAAGACAATTTGTAAATAATTTTGTTTAATATAAACATTACTTGCCCTATATGTATAATATGGTAAATCTAATGTTCACAAAATAAATGAAACTCGCCTGTTATATAAACACAATACCCTCAAAACACACCAGACCTTGAACTTGTGAAGAACTCAGCGAAAACAACTGTTTTTGTTGAAGAGAAACTGAGCATGTGCTTGGTCTCCATACTTTCCTATAGTTTTGCCAACTTAAACATTCAATGTAATGTGATTCCTCACAGCAAAGAATACTGAGATATGAGCAGAAAAAAAAAAAAGGTTTCAGAATCACTGGATTCGATGATCTTTATATTCTCTTCCAGCTCTAACAATCTGTGATTCTATGATTTTTCACATGTGAGAACCATACCAATGAATGAAATTTCCCCTGTGGGTAAAGGTTTATCTCAATAGCTTGATACCCTTTTATTCAATCAAAAATGGCATGCATTTGTACAGGGGTCAGTGGTCTAGCCTTCGGCCATAAAAGAGAGCAAAGCTAATGGGTCCATGCAGGGACTAAATCCAAGATATTAGTCTCCACTGGACCAGCAATGATGGCACAAATGGTTTCACAGTTAGAGATCTTGCTGGGTGTAAACCATGATTGTCCTATCTGTTTTCACCTGGGGGCCACTGGAGACCTGTATGTCCCTATACAACTGACACACAGAAACCCTTGCAGAAAGACCAGAAGTGCTGTCAGGCTGCTTTTCCATTTATGCATGCTGCGTGAAAGCATCTTTATCAGAACCATCTTGGAACCTAGCTTTGGGAATGCTACAGAATGAGGTGATAACATATGAGGTTGACATGTGCCTCCCTAAGAGTTGTATAGGCTTAAGGAAGGTCAGCTTCAAGGTCAGTGATAAAAATAATCATCTAGAGCAGGATTTCTTAACCTGAGATCCATGAACTTTAAGTGTGTGTGTGTGTGTGTGTGTGTGTGTGTGT
>NW_020940355.1:11190438-11204171 GCF_900497805.2 Vombatus ursinus
GTGTGTGTGTGTGTGTGTGTGTGTGTGTGTGTATGCACAGTAATCCCTTCCACGTTGTAAGCATTAGGGGCATGGCACCCCCACAATCTGGAAAATCCCTGTAAAATTTTTTGACCCTCCCTTTATACCAGAGAAGAAGTCTGAATTTTTTCTTTCTATGGGGTGTTCACAATACCTTATTATAAAATTTGGGTTAAGTATTTGGTCACAGGCTCTGTATCATCTTCTGGCCTTTGCATGTTGTCCTTGGCTTCTGCAAAACTCCCCCAAAATTTCCATTTAATTCCTTATGCTAACCCTCGATGTATGCAAATCTTGATGGGGAAAGTCACGATGTGGAAGGGATAATTGTGTATACAAAACTATTTCATTATACTTCTTTCACTGGTTTCCTTTGCAATCTTATGCATTTTTTTGTACATTGAAAACATTATTCTAAGAAGGGGTCTTTAGGCTTCACTAGACTGCCAAAGGGGTCCATGACATATATTCCTATTCTAGAGGTTGCCAGGTCATTTCATAAAAGGATCTAACTCCAGCTTCCTTAACCAAGATTCATTGGTTTCATTAGTAATCCCTTAGTAGGCAGGCCACTCTTGGACTAGGCAGCTCTCTGTCACTTCATGTGTAAGTCACAACATCTCAAGCATTAACTGCACCAGTTGCTAGAGTTTTACCATTCCTGGCCACTTGTTCTCTGAGTTATACATACATCAAGCAAGGGAATGAAAGTTTGGCAGTGAAACAGGAGAAATCTGCAAGACTTCGTTCCATTTTCTTAAGGAGGCAGGAAGAGAAAATCCACTAAAGTGGTGGAGAAAAACTGAAGCAGATGCGTGGAATATTGTTTTTGTATGTGTTCCTAAATAAGGTAATTTGAGAGCCACATAAAGGCAATTGGCAAAAAGGGAAAGATACATTTTAAATGGATTCTCGAATGAGTCAAAACAAACAGGAGGCAAACAGTGGTGTCCTCTCATCTGTTCCTATACTTTCCTGTCTGGCATAGTCTCATGCTACTGTATGTAAAAAAAAAAAAAATTAATTTTTAAAAAACCCTTGATATTCCATACTGTATAACTAAAACTTTACATTCAGATATCACCCCAAATCGACGAAGAGGCAGTCAGTTCCAAATTCACCCTCCATAGCTCCCTACTCCTTTTTTTTGGTCTGTTTTTCTTTTATTTCTGCTCTTGATACAATCATTCAACTTCCTTCCCATACTTCAAGCCTCAAAGATCCCCTCATGATTATCCCATCTTTCCTGCTCTTCCCGTGTGTTATTCCTGCATTGGATATCTCCCTCCTGGGTTTGTTTATCATGGTTCATAACAACTCTCTTTTCTTGTTCTAATAGCTCCCTTTCATTCCTACCTGTTCCCTCCTCAGTGTCTCTCCCTCCATTCTATCTTGCTCTTTTTTTCCTATCCCCACCCCCTTTCCTTAAGGTAGAAAGGTTAGGAACAGTCTTAGCTCAGCTGTGAGCACTTTAGGAAGCCCCTCATAGCTCATCCTTTGCTTTGGTGAGGGGGGCAGGCTGGCACCAGCCCAAATGCATGTGTAAATAATGGGCATGCCAGTGCCAGAAAATTAAAACACAGCGTGGAATTGCTGAATTCACAATTTTATTGTCAATGATTGCCTGGTGGCTCTGCTTGTCGAGGAAATAGTCACAGCTTCTTCCATTTTCCATGACTTGGTTATTGTTCGGTTAATTCTAGCAGTAAACTTCATCAGGAAAAACAGCCAAAAAGAATTCCTTACTGTCATTTCATTTATTACCATATGAGGTAAATTTGCAAGAGACAGCTTTGCTTAGTGATTAGAGAGCCAGTCCTTGGAGCCAGGTAGATCTCTGACACATACTGGTTGCATGACCCTGGGCAAGTCACTTAATTTAACAGTTAACGCTTAATGCTTAATGGTGTTTTAGAGTCTAGACCAGTAGAATCAAACTCGAATAGAAACGGGACCACTAAACTGTATCCATTTGGCTCCCATATCGACTCAGAAAACCAGATTACCTATATTACCTATATTTATTGTATTTTCATTTATTTTGTTAAATATTTTCCAATTACATTTTAATCTGGTTGGGATACACTAAGACGTATTGTAGGCTTATTGGGGTATGTCTGCCCTAGACAATTCTCTTAGACTATGGGTTGCTGAGAAGGTGCTGACCTGCTGAGTTTCCTCTACCAAGGATATCATAGGTTTGATTCCTAGTGGAACAGACATTGGATTTGGAGGCAGAAGACCTGAGTTCAAATCCTGGACTTGTTTCTTCTTAGCTGGGTGACTTCTGTCAAGTCATGACTCTTCTCTGGGTTATAATATCCTCACCCATAAAATAAAGGAGTTGTGTTAGATGACTTTTGGATCATTCTAAGTTCTAATTCTATCAATCCATGAATAGTTTTAGTATACTTTAAAGCTAGAAGGAAACTTGAGAGATCATTTAGTCTGACCCTTTCAGGAAAATGAGGCTGAGAAAGAAAAGGACTAGTTGAGGGAAATAGCTAGTTAGTAGCAGAATTAAAACCTGAACCCAGGGCTTCTGACTCCAAATCCTTATGATAATAGCAGCTAGCATTTTAAGGTTTGCAAAGCACTTTACAAATACCAACAACCCTGGGAGGAAGGCATTATCCTTATTTTGATGAGGAAACTGAGACAGACAAGTGACTTGTCCAGAATGACACAGCTAATAATTGTCTGAGACTGGATTATGAACTCAGGTCCTTCACACTATAGGTCCAGAGTTTTATCCACTGAGCCATCTAGCCACCTCTTACTTCTGCTCGTCTGGTACCTAGCAGCTAGGGCCTAGAGGCAGGAAGACTGATGTTACTGAGTTCAAATCTGACCTCAGACACTTACTAGCTGTGTGATCTTGGGCACATCACTTAACCCTATTTACCTTAGTTCCTCATCTATGAAATAAACTGGAGAAGGAAATGGTAAATCACTCCAATATCTTTGCCAAGAAAACCCCAAATGGGGTCACAAAGAGTTGAACACAACTGAAATGACTGATTGACAACATCCTACTGATTAGTTCATTTCTTTGCCAAAGTTACCCCTTCAAGAAAATCACGTCCCTTGGATTTGAGATATTTATGCCTGTTCCATAGGGATCTACTTGTACAATCCCATTGTGCTACATTTAGAGGTGCTCTGGAGAGAAAGGCTAATTTTCAGACATCTAAAACATGTCTCAAGGGACTGATTTTGGGATTGGTGGCCTGCTTCTGAGCACCTCTCAGTCAGGAGTGAATAAATGTTTTCTCCTGAGCAGCTAATGGAAAATAATAACCCTCTGCTAAGATAGCGACCTTCTCCTGGGAACAAGGGCTTAACATTTATGGGCATGTCTTTCAGGCTAGAGAGCATAACCTTTTCAAGATAGAGGGCAAATGTTTTAATTTCCAATTTACAAGTGGGGGAAACTGAGGCATGGTTGAATGAAATGACTGGGCCAAAGCCCTAGAATGAATCCGGAGTTAGAAATTTGCCTGCTACCAAAGCAAGGAAACCAGCAAACATGTCAAAAACACTGCTACTGTTCCCTCAAAATTCTTAGTGAAAAAGCCAAGTGGGATCTGAGCTCTCTTCTGCCCTCTGCTTCCAGAAGTGGACTGTTACTAAATCAGTGGTGTGAACCACTGCCATAAAGATCCCTGTGGGCACATTATAACTTCAAACACCGTATATTAACATTATTTAATTTTTATTATACTTTTATTTATTTTGTTAAATGTTTTCCAATTTCATTTTAATCTGGTTCAGGATACACTTAGGAGAGGCCCTCTGAGAGCCTGCTTGACACCACTGATCTAAATCAGGAATCATCGTCAATTAGTCAGTCAATTAATATAAATGCCTTCTATGGGCCAGGCACTGTGTTAAGCATTGGGGATATAAAAAAAAGGCAAAAGTTTATGCCCTCCAGGAGCTCACTGTCTAGTAGGGGAAACAACATATAAACATCTATATACAAACAAGATTCATTCAGGAAAAATGGAAAATAATCAGTAGAGGAAAGGCACTAGCATTAAGGGGGAATCCGTAAAGATTCTGGTAGAAGGTGAGACTTTAGCTGAGACTTGAAGGGAGCGTGGGCCACCAGGACATGGAGATGAGGAAGGAGAGATTTCCAGGCATGGAGTTCAGCCGATGGAAATACCCAGAGTCAGGAGATGCAGTATTTAGTGTAAAAAACTGTAACAGGGCTGGTGGCACCGGATTGCAGTGTGTGGGGATGAGGGGTGGAGAGTGGGGAGGTAGGGAAGAGAAGGTTACAAAATATAAAAAGACTGGAGAGGTGTATTGGGAGGGAGGGGGTAGGGCTTCGAACACCAGACAGAAAATTTCATATTTGATCCAGGTGGTAAAAGAGAGCCACTGGAGCTGATGGAATGGGGTTTGGAGGTGGGGGATGATATGCTCAGACCTGGGCTTTAGGAAGATCACTTTGATAGCTCAGTGGATAATGCTCTGGAGTGAAGAGATTTCAGCCAGGGAGACCAACCAGCAGGCAGTAAGTGTGAGGCGAGGTCATGATAGCCTGAACCAGGTTGGAGGCAGTGTTGGGGGAGAGAAGGCAGGGTATATAAGAACCATACATTTAGAATTGTTAGGGGCCTTTGACTCTCTTCTGACCTCCAGAGACGTGAAGAAGTAATTTGCCCAACGTCTTCATGTAATTAGTAAGCACTAGTATTAGGAATTTGTACCCAACTCCTCTGCCTCTACTTCTAACATTCTGGAGCTCTTCAAATCAAAGACAGTCCTTCTAGGTGGTAGTTTACCTTTTCTTGGGACATGGGCTCTCCTTTGTAAGTCTTATGAAGCCTATGGACCCCATCTCAAAATGATATTTTTAAATGTATGAAATGAAATGTATAGAATTAAAAAAGAAACCAATTATATTGAAATAAAGATATACTTTTTCCCATCCAAGATCATAGACCCCCTGAAATCTATCCATAAACATCATAGGGGTTGGTGAACCCAAGTTAAGAACTATCCCTCTAGGTTAAGTGCTATGTCTTACAGAAAGCTGGGTGTTCCTATTGTTACTAGTGGCCTCTTTCTTATTAAAGCAAGAAACAGCATAGGCATAGTGGAAAGAATGTTAAGTAGGAATCTGAGATCCTGGGTTTGAGTCCTGACATTTCCCGTTATTAACTCAATAATGTTCGGCAAATCATTAACTCTTCTGTCAAAGAGGATAGTCAGACTTGAATTATCTGATTCACATGAACAGTAGAGAGACTTTTGTCAGTGAAAACCATTAGAAGACTATCGTGATTGGCCAGGTGAGAGATGATAAGGTCCTGAACTAGAATAGTCACCATATTAATGGAGAGAAAGGGAAAGCTAGGAGAGATTCTGTAGAGGTAGAAATAACAGAATTTGGCAATGAGTTAAATATGTGAGATGAGGGAAAGTGAGGAGTTGGAAGATGACTCTAAGATAGTGAAATCAAATAAGATACAATTCAATGAGCATTTATTAACCTTCCTCTTTGTGGCAGGTATCATGGGAGGCACTGGGAAAATATAGACAAATAAGAAAATAGTCTTGGCCCTCATTAAACTGATATTCTACTCAATAATGTATGGAAAGGTCCTTGTGACTATCGCTATATAATAGTCAGTTGTTCTAATTATGAAAGATTCAAGTTTCTTTGGAGTTCAGTTTGATACTGTGGCCAACATTCAATTCAATTAAGCATTTAAAAATGTTTGACCATCTTAAATCAATGCTGGCTTCCTAATGCTGACATTTATGTATTCCTCAAAGAAAAAAAATGAGTTGCAAGAAAAGAGTTCTGAGAGTTGCATGGTGCATTCACAACCTAGAGGGAGAAAATGTATTATATGTAGCATCCTACAACAGAGAAGGTAAAATAGAGGCCGAGCTCAAAAGCCTTTTGAAGGATACCCCAGATACAGCCAGAAAAGTCATGTGAACTTGAAAGTATGTACAGACACATCTTGTTTTATTGCACTTTTCTTTATTGCACTTTGCAGATATTACATTTGTTGTTGTTTTGTTTTGTTTTTACAAATTGAAGATTTGTAGTAACCCTGCATTGAGCAAGTCTTTCGGCACCATTTCCCTAACAGCATGTGCTGTGTCTCTGTGTCACATTTTGGTGATTATTACAATATTTCAAACTTCATTATTTTTATATCTATTATGGTGGTATGTGATCAGTGATCTTTGATGTCACTATTGTAATTGTCTTGGGGTACCATAAACCATGCCCATATCAGATGGCAAATTTAATCAATAAATGCGTGCTCTGACTGCTCCACTGACCAGCTGTTGCCCAGTCTCTCTCCCTCTTCTTAGACTTTCCTATTCCCTGAGATACAAAAATATTGAAGAACAGTACATAAACTTAGTTGATAAAACCTCAGCAGAGTTTGAGAGAATTTGCTCCAATTTTGAAAGAAGTTTTACAGTGGGTAAAATGCTAGCAAACAGCATCTCATGCTACAGAGAAATCCTTCATGAAAGAAAGAGTCAGTCGATGTGGCAAACTTCATTGTTGTCTTATCTTAAGAAATTGCCATAGTCACTCCAACCTTCCGCAACTACCACCCTGATCAGTCAGCAGCCATCACCAGCAAGGGAAAACCCTCCACGAGCAAAAAAAAAAAAAAAAAAAAAAAAAAAAGTTACAACCCACTGAAGGCTCAGGTGATGGGTAGCATTTTTTTATTTTTTTAGCAATAATAGCTATTTAGCAAAAATGTAACAAAAAAAGGTATTTTTAAATTAAGGTATGTATATTAGGTTTTTTAAGACATAATACTATTGCATACTTAATAGACTACAGTATAGTGTAAACATAACTTTTATATGCATTGGGAAACCAAAAAAATTGTGTGACTTGCTTTATTGCAAAATTAACTTTATTGGGGTGGTCTGGAACTGAACCCACAATATCTCCACAATCTCTTCACTGTAATATCACCAGAAAAAGGCCTCCTTCAAGTACTTAAAAAGTCTAGAGAAAATACACTGGCATTTGCTCCTTGAAAGAAGCAATGGGTTCTTTGTTTCCCAATTTTAAACAATTTTGATATAAAAATACCCAATTACTACATTTAAATAACAATGCCAGGTCTGACAGAAACTCATAGAAAACAAGGAAATCAACACTTAAGATTGAAAATCTAGAGCTGACATGGTGACCTCAGTTCAGACTGTTAGGCCAACAAATAAGCAAAAGAAAGAGTTAGGACCCAAATTTGGCAGGCTATCGTTTGGGAGGGCTGACTGGGAGATTCACGGCTGGGAGAGGCTGTCCGAATTGTTGTTCTGCTTTAATGAAATATTTGGGAGCTCAGTTCCTTTGTTTTCTTTTAGGGAAAGGGGTGTATTTTATTTTTAAGAAAAATGACAATTTGAGTGGTTGAGTCCAAGAGAAGCGAATACACCATATGGCCTATTGTGGAATAAGTAATTACAGACTTATTAAAAATACATGTTAATTTTACTCACTGACACTACATGATAATGGCTTCCACAGGACTGAATCCATTTTGCCTGCATTCCCTGTTTCCAGCTCAGAAACCTCTATGCCTGACCATGGGAATGATAAGACTAAGCTGACTCAGTTGACCTTTGGTGATTCAAGCAATTTAAGATTGTTTTCTTGCTATTGTTCCATAGCAGGGCATGTGGTGAGGTGGAAAGAGAACTAGAAGTGAAAACAGGGTACTCAGGTTTAAGTCTGGACTCAGTCACTTACCACCAATGTGATCTTGGGCAATTGAATTAACCTTGCTGAGACTCATCATCCTCATCTGTAAAATGAAGGGGTTGGTCTATAGCAAAGGGTCAAATATATGGCTAGGGTTATTCCAGCAGAAGCAGATTAAAATGGAATCGGGAAGGTGTTTCACAGATAAACAAGCAGGTAACACCATTGATTGGGCAGGAGAATGCAGAAGGGCTCCTAACACTAACAGGTTCACTATAGCATAGGTTCACTTTTGATCTAGTCAGACAGGAAAGCAGCTTTGGAGGGGTTAAATAAGCTTACTTTATTCTAGTCTAGTCTTCTCAAAAGGACTGCTGGTAATGGGAACACCAATTCCTACAGCATTTCTTAATCACCCTTCTCGAAGGGGCCAATGAGAAGGGAGGGGCAACAACCCCTACGTCTCAATGTGGTCAATCGAGACAGGGACAGCATTCCAGCTTGTACACTCCCCTAAACGTCCTCAAGCCTTGATAGGGGTCTATCAAGGCAGGTAGATGCATTCCTCTATGTATTACCTAAATCCCAAAATGGGTTCCCCACTCACTGACCAGTACCCACTTGTTTTATAGGGCAACAGACAAAGAAGGCATCTTGCCAACATTGGGCTCACAGGTTAACTTTAACAATATCATCATGACCTAGCACAGCACAGGCTTACATTATGTCACCTCTCTATCTTTACTGCAACTGCATGATAGAAGTTGTTTTCAACTATAATTCATGGGAAATATTATTTAGGATACTGGAACTATTATCTGTAAAGGAATAAGAAAATCCTCCTTACACACACTAAAATTCACCTTACTTACAGAAGGATTTAACAAAATGAGCAAAAATACAGTAGAACATAAATGTTAATATGTGGTTTTCTAAGTCAATGTACAATCTGCAGGGATCCTTATGTGGAGCATAGTGGCCCTGGTTTCTCTTTGAATTTAATACCGCTGGTCTAGACCTCTAAGATACTTTCTATTAGTTAGTCTTGTTTAAAGACAAAAGGAGAATACCTAATAATAATAATAATAGTAAGATAACTAAAAGGTGAGAAGATGGTATCTGAACAAGAAAATTAAAGAAAGTGAAAAGCAAGAAATTCAGAGCCATTTTTACTTATAAGCAGGGTTGTACTGGAGGCCACTCACGCCAGCCTGTGAAAGCCAGTTGTCAAATTTTCAGTATCAGTATTTATATCTCAGAAATTGGCAAATGCTACAAATCAAGGCTTGATATATTGTTTTGTTGATTGTTCAGACTTAAGAAAGAGATGGGGAGAATGTTAGTAATGCAGACTAACTTAAGAGTGGCTTGGGGTTATCATTTTTCCCCAAAAAGCCAGTGATTAAACATTTATCAACATATTTCTGCTTGTAAGTATTAATAAATCACAATAGTATTTTCTAGAGATCTTTTACAAGATAGTCAATAATCATAATGCAATTATGCAGTTTGGAAACCTTCAGAATGATACAGTGGAAAGAGAGGTCTTGGGTTCAAAAGCCACTTTTGACACTACCTGTGTGACCCTGGTGCAACTAGGTGGTGCAGTGGATGGAATGCTGGCCCTGGAGTCAGGAGGACTTGGGTTCAAATCCAGCCTCAGACACTCACTAGCTGTGTGTGTTTCTGGGCAAGTCACTTAACCCTTTTTGTCTCAGTTCCTCACCTGTAAAATGAGCTAGAGAAGGAAATGGCAAATCACTCCAGTACCTTTGCCAAAAAAAACCCCAAATAGGGTCACAAAGAGTCGGACACAACTGAAATGATTAAACAACAGCAACAACAATCTGAAACTAAAGATGATGAGGATGATGATACTTAGCACTTTAAAGTTTATGAATATATATATATATATGTAATCTCACTTAATCTTCACATCAACCCTGCAATATCTTAGCATAATATTAATTATTAGGGTCATTATCCTAATATAATATTGCTAGTATTATTGCAATAATATAATATTATTAGGATCATTATTATCCTATTCACTTTATTGATGAAGAAACTGAGTCTTAGAGAACACAAGTGATTTGCTCAGTCTCACAAAGCCAGTAAATATTTGATGTAGGATTTAAAGTCAGTGTTCTGGACTCCAGATCCAGCCAATGCTTCCATAGCACAGTGCCTGGCACATAGTAGGCACTTAATAAATAGTAGTTGATTGACTGCCAGTTTACTATGTATCTACTGTACAACCTAACTGCTGTCTTATTCATCTTATTGACACAGGTAGTATTTTCATTGCTGCTGTTAATTGAATGTAGAAGAACAAGGTGGACCTGCAAAGTGAAATGCTAGTTAATGTGATGCTCAAGAATAGGGTTTGTATTTCTGGACTCCTGTTTAAGATAGAGGAATGATGGGCTCTTGGTCAGGTACAGTGTGCAGCTAATGAAGGCCAATAAAAATAGATTTCCCTGGGGACTTACGAGCCTGAACAAGACAGCTTTAAGCTGAAAATGGAGGAGAAGGAGAAAAACTGCCCACATAGCTTCACCAATTTCAGATGCCACAGTGAGTCACAGGTCTGACAGAGGAAGAAAATCAGTGGTCAGGACCAGTAACTCACAGAAAACAATATCCAAGATGAGGGGCAGTAATGAAACTCATGACCTTGGATGTCTCTGCACTCTGTGTGGAGTATGGGTAATAAACAAGATGAACTAGAAAACTTAATGCAAGAAGGTATTTTTGACCTCATAAATATCACTAAGACTTAGAGGGGTGTGAAGCCTAACTGGACTAAGGCTATGGAAGGAAGAGATTAGAAGAAAGAGGCAATGGAATAGCATTGTATGTAAAGAAGGCATAATCACGTGATGAAATCCATGAACTAGGCTACAGAGGCATCAATCAGTCAATCAATCAATCAATAAACAGTTAGTGTTGCTACTAGTCAATTTTTTTCAGTCATATCCAACTCTTTGTGACACCATTTGGGGTTTTCTTGGCAAAGAGATAATCTAATGGAGGAGATAACATGCAAACAAATAAAGCAAGCTATATAGAGGATAAATAGGAGATAACAGAGGGAAGGTGCTGGAATTGAGGGGTTGGGGAAAGCTTTCTGTAGAAGGTGGGATTTTAGCTGGGACTTAAAGGAAGCCACGGAGGTCAGCAGTCAGAGTAAAGGAGGGAAAGTGTTCTAGGCATGGAGACAGTCAAAGAAATGCCTGGAACTGAAAGAAAGAGTGTTGTGTACGTGGAACAGGAGAGAACATTTGGGCAATGATTAAGATAAAGAGAAATAAAAAAGAGATATTGTGGTGGTAATATAACATACTAGTAATAACAATAATAATAGCAACTAGTATTTTTATAGAACTTTAATGTTTGCAAAGCATTTTACATATATGCTCTCATATGATCCTATAGCATCCCTCCAAAGTAGATGCTATTATTATTTCCATTTGAAGTTAAGTGACTTGCTCAAGGTCACACAATTAGCTAAGTATCTGAGGCAGGATTTGAACTTGTCATCCTAACTTCAAGTGCAATGCTCTGTCAACTCTGCCTCCTACCTGCCTATCCTGGAGGAAACATAAAAATTCTGAAAACAGATCATAAGTCTAGCCTGGAGGCATGATGCACTAAGGCACTTCAACCATTAGAACACAAGAGCATCATCTCTATGTGCTAGAAGCAGAAGAGCTAAACAATTCTTGACTTGCCTTCATGATAATTTCCTCTTCAAAGTCAGAGAAAGCAATAAAACAGCTCTGATGGACCCAGCCATAACCCATAAGGAAGAACTGGTGACTGACGTCTTGGAGTTCATGATCAGTAGACAGGGTGTGGCGAAAGCTCTCTTCCAGACTTGAGCAGATTTCACAGAATGCAGAGAAAACAGAGTGAAGATCCCATAGCTTAAAATTCTATAGGAGAAACCAACAGGACAAGGAGAGGGGACAGCTGTGAGGCACTAGAAAGGGAGAAGCCATGTTGGTAGGTGACCTGGGTTCAAATCCTGCCTCTAAAGTTTGTTCACCGTGTGATCTTGGGGGAGTCACTTTCCTTCTCTGGGAATCATTTTCATCAACAATAAAATGAGGTGGTTGAATTATATCTCTTCTGGATCTAAATCTACTTTTCTTTCAAGAACAAAATTCTAATGACACAAACACACAACTTATCCTGATAAGAAAGAGGGAACTGTCTAAATAGACCAATGTGGATGGACTGAAAATCCTTTGAACAATATTATTTTTATTGATTAGGGTTCTTTTAGACATCGCATAGAAAACCAATGTAACCTATAATCACATACCCCCACCATTTACAGTGCCCCCAAATACCCCAAATTATTAACCAAATAATTAATCAATATCATTAATCATCGATAATAGAAGAATGGTTGCAACTGATAGTTCATTCAACCTTATGCTTTAGTAGTTTTTGTTTGTTCAAGGTTTTATGCTTAGACTTCAATAAGTCAGTACCAACATCAATGTATCATATATGTGTATGTGTGTGTATCATATACATATATATGTATAATATACATACACATATACAGTTATCCCTTCCACATCATGGGGTTTAGGGGGTGAGGTACCCCCATGAGCTGGAAAATGTGTATAAAATTTTTGGCCCTCCCTTCATACCAGAGAAGAAGTCTGAATTATTATGGTATCAAAAGATAAAATATGTTGATATCATACAATACTATATGTGTATATATATATGCATTTCTGGGTTTCTAAACTTTTTCTGTATCATCAGGTATTGTTCAAAACTCCCCAAAAATTGCCATTTAATTTCTTATGCTGATCCATGACAAATTGGACCTGTGAAGAGAAAAGTCACTATGTGGAAGGGATGACTCTATATACATATGGTGGTGTTCAATTGTTTTCAGTTGTGTCTGACTCTCCATGACCCCATTTGGAGTTTTCTTGGCAAAGATACTAGACTGGTTTGCCATTTCCTCCTCCCACTCATTTTACAGACGAGGAACTGAGACAACCAGGGTTCAGTGACTTGCCCAGGGGTACACAGCTAGTAAGTGTAGGAAACTGGATTTGAACTCAGGTCCTCCTGACTCCACGCCTGGCACTCTATCCACTACATGCCACCTAGCTTCCTCTTATATACATGCACACACACATACACACACACATACAGTTCTAGGATGTATTCGTAGCCTTTATAAGCTCAAGGAGTCCTCATTCTAAATCTTGCTTAAACAAATAACTCACTGTAAACTCTGAGGGTTCTTAACCTGATTTCTACTCTCACTGATGAGTTGTGTCCTTCAACGCAAAGCTAACTATGCACTCTGGGTTTCTGATCCCAATCCCTATTCTCATTGGCAAGTCCCGGCTACAGGGAGCAGGTAGCTAGAGATTCTAGAGGTCCTTATCTTACCACCTATTCTCATTGGCAAGTCAGATCTGGAGAGCAAAATTTTATCTCCCCTTCAGGGTTCTAAGAAATATCTCTGAGGTGTTAGGGTTGTCTTATTGATGCTGTCAGAACAAGCCCTTATTCTGGGGTGTTCTCCCCAATATCAATCACCAGTGATTAGCATCCCAGTATCATTTAACCAATTAACATCAATTAGCTTTTTCAAGGATTTATTAGAAAAGCAAGCAAGATCAGAAGTCCAATGTTTCCCCTCAACATCCAGTGGCAGACTGTCCCTTATGTCACTTCAGTGCCTGAAAAGAACAGTTTCAAACTTAAAGCAGTGGCTACAGAGTGTTTGCTTTCCCCCTCCATCCTCAATCCACCATGGTCATTTCTGATCTGCTGCTACACAGAGGCAAGCAGGTCATTCACCAGGCTCAGGATCTGGTGTGTACTCCCACAACACTGGTGCCTCGTTCTTCTGACCTTCAGAAGCTCACATGGTAGTAGCCTAGTCCATTCTTTCTCCAATATTCCTTTATTAAAGGCAGAGAAGACTAGCTACATCAGAGACAGAAGGAACAGGAGGGCC